>NC_066363.1:100329113-100654113 GCF_013377495.2 Cygnus atratus | reverse complement strand
TTTAATGTACTTATATTCACAACATTTAGGCACTTGTTCAGAAAGAGTCTAAATGTAGTCCAAAGTGTCCAGATTTCTCAAACAAAGACACTGGGGTAGAAATCTCATTATGATTTTCCATGGGACTAATATTCTTTCTCAGTTTTGCATATCACCTATGGATTTCCTATCCAACTAGATTCTTTCTCAGTTAGGCTTGTTGGCTGATACAGCTGCACAGGTTTGAGCTATGACTCATGTTCAGACACCTTGAAGTGAAAGGTTTAGGCTGAGTGTTCTCGCTGTAGGTTAGTTCTTGGTGATTTTGGCAACTCATTCCAGCCTGTGCACCTGTATTATTCGTCTACTTTGTAATGATGTTATTCCAAAAAGTTGAGGTGTAAAATGGGGCAAGAAGTCAGAACAAGAATGCATAAGTCAGGTGAATTAAGTAATGTTTAAATTAGTTGGGAAAAAAAAAAAAGAATCAGCAAACAAACAAACAAAAAACCAAACACTAGAATTTCACAAGCTATAATGAGTATGAATAATAGAATTTCAGACCATACCGCCATACCATGTGTTGTCTCTATAATTCAAGGCAAAAGTTTGTGTGAGTAGATCAGAAAGCCACATCTGCCAGCACCATCATGAATATCAGCAGAGAAGTATTACTCTCTGAAGAAATTTCAGAAAATTGTTTATTTAAAAAGAACCACCCTTCACACAATCTGCTATTTTTAAATGGAAGTGAGAAAGATACCATAAAGTAGTAACAGTCAGAACTGTAGTGTTAGTATTTATCCTCCCATTATATGTCTTTTGGTGTCTCAGTACTGCATAACTTCTGGGGAACTTTTGTTTAAACTTTTTCAGTGCGTTCTTCAGCATGTATCCGTCTGTTATACATGTCAATGAGCTTAGTTTCCCTAACCCTTTGCAGGGACTTTACTTATTTTCAAAGAATTAGCCACATCAGAGCAAGATAGATAGAAAGAGAGAAAGAAGAAGGAAAAATAAAACTTTTGCTAAAGGTCTCCTCTTGCTTTACCGTTCATTCAGAATGAATCAGATTTTAATGAAAATTTATTCCCAGAACTTCTAAAATCCTATTAGTGTGTTTATTGGGGTTTGAAGAAACAAACAAACAAAACCTTTTATAGAGTTTTACATTCTTCATTGTATAGATTTTAATGAGACTAAGATGTATCAGTGCAAAACAGGTACACATAGCTGTGTCTTTAAGACACTGGATGATCCCCACCCAAATAAACATGTGCTAATACATCACCTAGAACAAAATGAATCATTGAGAAAATGTCTGATCTATCTTGCTATAACTCGTTACAAAGGACAAAACTTCACTAATACTTGAGTTTCTACTACCCCGTATCTTGAATAGTTGTCATATTAGTGCAAAAATGAATCAAAGTCCAGCTTCCATCTGTAGTCATGTAGAAGAGTAAGAAAAATGTATGAGGAACCCAGAGCATGTGACGGGCTGTACAGTAGATTATATTAAATGAATGTGTAATTTACCATGTCAGAGCATGAAAGAAACAAAAACACTTCAGAAAAAGCTTTCAGACATTTAGCTATAAAGGATTTATGCTTTTAATCATAATTTGTCTGTCATTTTATGGATAATAATTTTTCACTTGAGCCACCCTTTTATTTGCTATAGCTCCTAAGGAAAGGAAAAGCGAATCATTACTAAACACTTTACCATTCTGTGTTTGCTTGTTATTTTTAAGTCTGAAATTGCTGAACTTGAACCTGTTTTCTGGCTTCAAGCAAAATACTGCAACAGAACAGAATTGTTTATTGTATCACTGTCAGTGTCCACCAGGCCCCAGGGTTTTATTTTGTGATTCAAGTTGAGTCTGCCTTAGTGTAGTAATTCTCAGCAAATTAGAATGTATTCTTAACGCAAGAAAAGGAAGGGAAAAAAATCCACACCCTTATTGTTATGAAAATAAGGCACATTAGGTAAATATTTTAATGTAAAGCAGCACTGTGGTCAAATTTGGTGGTATTTTTCATTCAAGAATAGAAAGAAGTGATATGTTTTTTACTTTTACTTCTGAACATTTGCTCTGGACAAATGCTTCATCTCAATGTTAAATCGTGAATTACACTGATGTCTAAGGTGATATACTTAAAAAAAAAGGAAAAAAAAGAAAAAAGAATGACTACTAGAAAGAATTGTATATGAGGAACTCAAAGACTGAATTTTATTTTGTATATGGAAAGCCTTCATATTCTGAAAAATGACTTGATATAATTGAAAAGATAAATTTGTGACTTAGATGACCAAAATGAACAAGAAAACATATATTGGCTATGCTGCAATGACTGAGTTTCTGTTTCAGGAATCAGAAAAAAACTCAGGCAGGCAACAAGGAAGATTGGACATCCTTGCCAATGAGAGCAATATTAATATTATGTTCTCCTGTATTCACAAAAATGAGAGAATATCCATTAAAATTGATATCCACCCCTGTGGTTAAGCAGTAAAAAACTAGACTGAAGAAATATTGCTATTATTAGGTATATGTTGGTAATGTAGTGATACATCATCATTGTTTTTAGTTATAATAAGTAATAATATCTTATTTTAGAAATAATATTAAAGCTTCAATCCACTGTGTATTGTAGTGATGCACTTGTAAATCTCTTTTAAAGCTTATCAGCTGTCTCATCTTCACAATCCCCATTTATAATGCATTTCCATTATTCAGATATTGATAATGTGGTTGTAGTTCAGTTTGAACAAATATTAAATAGAAACGTAAGGAGTAAAACTTCTTAGATGTCAGTTTTCAAGACGTATGGGCAGTTAACACAGAAAGTTTTGCTAAGTACCTGAACTGGATTCTACTACAGTTGGCTCCAGACAGTCCCATGGATCCTACTGTCTGGAGTAGCCCTCACTGTGTAAGCTGGCTGCCTTAGGGCATGAGAACCTGAGGACCTCTTTAGAGCTCTCTCTAGCAGTCAGCTAGCCTTTCCTTACTCTATCTGCTGTTTCAGACTGTTTCTTGTATTAGCATCTTTTCTACTCCTGCTGAGCAAGGTTGCGTCTGCCCCCTCCCCCTTCTCTCCCCTCCCCCCCCCCCCCCCAACTTTTCTTTGCCTTTCACTGTTAATGACTGTGGAGCACCCAAGTTATTCATACAGGTCCACAGATACCCTTACCTGCATGGTGAGAGTGGCCCATCTGTTCATTATTTCTGTTAAACTTAAACAGAAATGTTAAAACCACTACAGAGGATTTTTAATTGTGTTAGTCTTCAACAAACTCTAGGTAGCCATCATATCTACAGTTCCTCCACAACACGTTATAGGCATGTTTGTTCCTGTAAAAAAAAATAATCTGTGGTCAAGATTTTATTCATTTCTGGTAAGCATCCCTTAGCAAACAGTTGTCTTATTCCAGCTCTGTC
The DNA here is from genome assembly GCF_013377495.2 of Cygnus atratus. Classification (NCBI taxonomy): domain Eukaryota; kingdom Metazoa; phylum Chordata; class Aves; order Anseriformes; family Anatidae; genus Cygnus; species Cygnus atratus. The sequence continues at coordinate 100,650,688 of NC_066363.1, read as the reverse complement.
AGCTTCTACTCCCTGGCTGAAGTGGCAGAAATAGATCTTCCAGGCAACAGTAACATCAGTAGGAGCTAGGAAGCCTACCTTTCTCTCAGTTAACCTTGATTCTTTCATTGTCCTTTCAATGTAATCCAGGCTGTACACCTTACAAAATGTTACTTCAGAAGCAATGACTTTGTGATTTTTTTTTTTCCCCTGCAATTCTCTTGCTACAGGTAGTTTCTGTAGGCAGATCTCAGTCAGGCCTCCTGGTATAAATTGGATGGGACACTTTTTGTTTGTGACTTTGCTGACATAATAAAACAGTCTTAATAGCAGAGTAGTCTTTATTCATAAACACAAGCTTATCTTAAAGAAGACATAGAGAAGTCGTCTGTTTCTTAAGGTGTTCGAGAATCTAAAATATAGCTAAGCTCCTAAATCCAATGGATTCCAAAGCAAATTTGACAAATATGTATTTTTAAATACAAAAATACTCTGTGTTATATAACTTGTCATTTAATCATGCTTGGCATGCTTGTTGTTGATTCCCTCCAGAAATGAAATGTGTAAAAATGTATACAATATATTTTTAATGTAGTAATTTTTCTGTTACGATAAACCTAGGGTTTCACTCATCACCCACAAGAAAAATCCATCAATAACTTAGTCACTTAGTCTCACTGTATGACAATCATAACTTGGATTGTTGCCGATATTTCCAAGGGATCTTTTTTTTTTTTTTTCCCCAAATCTCCCCCATGGGAAAAAGTTGCTAAATTAATTTTAATAGAATGAAGTAAGTAAATAAGCAACCTTGTGTGTTAGAGATGGGAGGCACCTGGCTGAGGAAAATGTTTTCAAAAAAATCAGAATTGTATGAACTGGTTCCGGTGTCTTTGACAGAAGTACCGTGAAACTGTAGCAGCATGAATGGAAACACTTCAAAGGCCAGAGAAATTGACAGTAAAACATTGTTCCATCAAATTTGTCAGGTGATGTGATATGTAGAATCATTAAGGTTGGAAAAGACCTCTAAGAGCATCTGGTCCAACCATCACCCTACTACCAATTTCACCCACTAGACCACGTTCTTAAGCACCAAGTCCAACCTTTCCTTGAACACCCCCAGGGACAGTGATGCCACTACTTCCCTGGGCAACCCATTCCAATGCTTGACTACTCTTTCTGAGAAGAAATGTCTCCTAATTTCCAACTTAAACCTCCCCTGGTGCAACTTGAGGCCATTCCCTCTAGTCCTTTCACAAGCTATGTATGAGAAGAGGATGACCCCCAGGTCCCCACAACTTCCTTTCAAGTAGTTGTAGAGAGCAATAAGGTCTCCCCTGAGCCTCCTCTTCCCCACACTAAACAACCCCAGTTCCCTCAGCCACTCCCCTTTAGAAAGCAAAAGGAAAGCTTAAACTGAGTAAAGTAAGCAGACTCATATGACCCTTATATTTTAAAGTGTACACAATTTATTACCTACCTTCATCTACGTTTCATTTTTTCCATCTTCAAGCACTTTGACTTAAGTACTTTAAATACTTTGAAGTATCAACTTAAAAGTCAATATAAGGAAAACTTATATTCTATCAATAATTAACACTAGTTGAACAATCTGATCATTATTTTTAGACATAAGCTGCTTAGACTTTATTAGTTGAAAGTTGGTGATGTTGTTTCCATCTGTCTTCAACAGCTACCTTGATGTTGCTTTTCCATTTGATGTTGTTTTCAATTTGCATCTCTTGCAGGGCATCCAAGAAAATCATTTGGATGACTGGTATCTCCACACCTAAGAAAATGTGGGTTTATAGCATGTCTTTTATATTTTTGTCCCCTTGCAAACATAGGCTTTTATTTATCTTAACATTATTTCTGTTTACTGCACCAATGTTATCATATCACTCTATGAACTCTAACTAGAGGAGGTAATTTTGCAATTTCCTTCATTGTTTCTAACAAACTCAGAAGTCCTATAAAGGGTTAAATTATCCTCAATTGGCATTAATTTTAGAATTATTATTTTCTTTACAATTGTTAGGTCACAAATCAGTTTGTCAGCTAGACAACAACTCTGAGCTGTAAAGGCAAAGTCATGGCAAAAAGCTGCAAATCACTGTCCTTTTTTTTTTTTTTTTTCCCCCTCCCCTGCAAAAGAAACATCTCCCACAACATTTGTCAAGAGCTTAAGTGCTTACTGCATATGTGAACTGCTTTATTTTAGTCAGTAGACTGAGAGGAGCGTCTGTTATGGCAGGTAAGCTGTAAAATGTCCCATGTCATCAAGTTCTATGTTATGCAGCGAAAATGTTTTTTTTATTATTATTTTTTTTAATACATAAATACATATATATATATAGATAGATGACAGTTCGCAAGAATGTGTGAAGTGCAAGTGACACTGCTTGTATTGGCTGTCACATTGGCAGGGCTGGCAGTCAAGATCACGGTCATGGGACTGTGTCATGTCAGTCTAAGTAGTGTCTTGTTGTAATGACATCCTGCTGGAAAGATTGCAGGTTCATTGCAGATTCATGTATTTAGTGAATCACCTGTAAGAATAAACTTTTATTACTCCTCTTCTTACTTTACAGCTCCCTTTAGTTTTTCCATATTCACAGTATGTCTATTTACTACTACTACTGCCATGTACAGTTAGTATGCAGTTGCTTCTGCTCGTACCAAAAATTCCTACCTCTTTGCTTCATACAGCACCCCCCCAAAAAAAAATAAAAAAAATAAAAAGCTTATACTGACTCATACCACATGTACACACTACCTAATTAACCCATACCACCCATACCACAGAGCTAACTATGCTAATGACATATTTTAGGTGTGAGATCACTCCAACACTCCAAGCTTGGCCCAGTAGGGATATAATACAAAAGATTTTTCCCTAGGAAAATATTCACATAAATAAAAAACTTCTGCTTACACTAGGTTGTTTCTTTAATGAAATAATAATAGATATTTTGCCTATTTTCACCTTTGAAGTATATATATATTTCTACAAAAGTGAAACAATGGTGTCAATAAATACTCAGGAGATGGTACTTACTTAGAGTCTTTAGGAAACATCTATCTGTTGTGAAACAGTGGCACTTTTCAACCAATAAATAGTTAGCTAACTGAAAGTTTCTTCAGGCAATTGGTATATTCCACTCCTTTCATCAAGAAAACGGTATATGACAGTATGTCTTTGATAGTCTGTGTAAGTGGAAGAAACCAGAAGGGCTTGAGAAAATGTTTAGTTTGGTAATAATATTTCTTGTTCAATATGTACAGCCAAATACCATCAACATTCTATCAACATTCTATGATTTTAAACAAGAAATTTCATTTTTCTTCCCAGATTTTATTTTAGTTTAATTTTACTTTACTTTTTACTTTGTTTAACTTTATTTATTTATTTATTTATTTATTTCTTCTGGACAGTTTTTTTCCTGGTTTGCAGGGAACCTGGTCTATGAAGAAGGTGGAGCACCCATGCCAGGCATGGTTCACCCTTCCTCTCAGAGAAAAAAAAAGGAAAGGTGCACAGCATCAGAGTCTGTGCTTAACAGCAGGTCCTCTGAAAGTAGGAACAGACTATGAGTTCTGTTACATTCATAAACTGTTATAATTAAGGAAAGTAACTATACTGAACTATAAGACCAGAGGAAGAGAAAAGACCGAGATGTTAAGGTCATAGGCAGTCTTTTAAGATCCTGTTAATCCTTTCAAACAGGTGCATAGGGCTAGATACTGGTGGCCAAGTAGTCCAGGGTTTCTTCAGGGTTTTGAAACTGGGAATTTTTAAAAAGACGTTAGTTCTGTTCTTGAAGAATCATATCTATCAAAATGATATGGTGATCCCTAAAGTGTGATGAGAACAGAGAAATGGGGAGGTGAGTACTCTTCAAATAGAAGAAATGTGAAGACTCTTGGAGTCTGAGAAAGAGCTTGAGAAGGAGGCCTAAAACTATAAGACAGGCAAATTGTGTAAGTCTGGATATTTAAGATATTTTAACTGCTCTGAATGTGAAGCACAACAAAAGTGATGTGAAGCTGAGGTGGTGGTTTGGCCTGAACTTAGACTGAGTATGACATAAGCAAGAAATTGTCAGTGAATTTTACTTCAGTGTAGAAGGCTGATGCAAAAACCTATTCCACATAAATTGTCATGAGATTGCAAAAGGAATGAATTTGGAGAGAGGAGTAGACGAATATAATAGGTCTAGGGTTTTGGCACCCTAGTAAAACTTCTCTGTATTTTAAAGTCTAAGCAGCACAATGACCCTGAATCAATACAAATAAAGTAACCAGTTTCTTCAATGAATATGATTTAATCAGTGTTAGTTCAAGCCTGTTAGATTTGCACAGTGCCTAGCAGGTTAGATGCTTGGCTTGTGAGAACATCCATTGTACTTAATGCACAACCTCCCAAACTCTTTCCTAGCCACCAGCCTACTGGTATTTGGTGGGTGTGAGAGTGGAGGGTTGGGGAGACTTGGAAAGAAAACCTTGATACTGTGCGAGCACTGTTCAGCAGTAGCCAAAATGTTGGTGCATTATCAACACCTTTCTAGACACAAATGTAAAGCATAACACTATTTGGGCTGTTAAGGGGAAAGTTAACTTCATCTCAGCCAGACCCAATAAAATTATAAACCAAGTTCCCTTTTTCTGTTGTTGTTGTTTTTGTTGTTGTTGTATTTCCATACTCCGCCCTCACCAAAAAACTGAAATCCTTAGGGAAGCATCTTCTGATGCTCCCTTGGAAGCAGTGTGGCTCCACACCATCCTGTCTGTCACATGTAGTTAAATGCCACCACTTTGCCAACAGAATATGAGTCAAGGTTTCTGATACACAGGAGAAATGGGCAAGTTAGAAGTATGTGCACTGACGTAGAAATCTCATACTGTCAAGATTTTGTATATATTATTGAAGAGAAAATTGCAGCACTGATACGTCTATTATATTTTTAATATTCTTAAAATCAAGAAAAATGTTGCATTGCAATGCATGTTACTGTAAAAGGAAATATCAGCTTGGCAGGAGAAGCAAATCTTGTTAATATAAAATGAGGAAAATCATGCTGTATCTAAATCAACTACATACATAATATATTAACTCCAGCTATAAAATCTTGATCAACAGCAAAGATAGAAATGTTTCCATTTAAAAGCTTTATCAAAAGCCCTAGGGCTTATTACAGAAACAAAACCCCAAACCAATTGCATTAAGCTTTTGTTAAAGAATAAAATACAGTACAAATGCATAAATCACCTTGTTGGTCCAAGTTGAAGTTTTAACTACTCAAAAAAAACCCTTCAGGTCTGAATACATTTTCTGAAAGATAGTTTTTATTTTTGACATTTCAACACTACAGTAAAACAGTTATTTCTAACGAAAAACTCTTAAGATATGAAGCGAGCTACTCCTAATGTAGATGTTCAAAAATGTTTATTATGATATCTTTTCATTTTTATCTTCCTGCAGGTGGACATGAATAGAGATACACAGCATTGGTGGGTAGGGGAAGAGCAACTGATGTCATCTACCCGGATTTGTGCAAAGCATTTGACACTGTCCTACACAATATCCTTGTCTCTAAATTGGAGAGATGTGGATGTGATGCATGGAACACATGCGTGGTGGGTAAGGAATTGCCTGGATGGTCACTCTCAAAGAGTTGGAGTTGACAGCTTAATGTCCAAGTGAAGATCAGTGACACGTGGTGCACCTCAGGGGTCAGTATTGGAACTGGCACTGTTTAATATCTTTGTCAGTGAAATGGAGAGTGGGACTGAGTGCACCCTCAGCAAGTTTGCTGATAACACCAAGCTGTGTGGTGAAGTCAACATGCTAGAGGGAAGAGATGTCATCCAGAGGGACCTCGACAGGCTTGACAGGTGGGCTTGTGCAAACCTCAACAAGGTTCAACAAAGCCAACTGCAAGGTCCTTTACCTGAGCTTGGGCAATCCCCAGCACAAATACAGACTGAGCAAAGAATGGATTGAGAGCAACCCTGGGGAGAAGGACCTGAGGGTGCTGGTGGATGAGAAGCTCAACATGAGCCTGCAATGTGCACTTGCTGCCAAGAAAGCCAATCATATCCTGGGCTGCATCAAAAGAAGCATGACCAGCAAGTCAAGGGAGGTGATTCTCCCCCTCTGCTCTGCTCTCGTGAGACCCCACCTGTAGTACTGCTCTGGGGCCCCCAGAACAAGAAGGACAGGGACCTATTAGAGCAAGTCCAGAGGAGGGCCAGGAGAATGATCAAGGGCCTGGACAGGCTGAGGGAGTTGGGGTTGTTCAGCCTGGAGAAGAGAAGTCTCTGGGCAGACCTTACAGCAGCCTTCCAGTACCTAAAGGGGGCCTACAGGAAAGCTGGGGAGGGACCCTTTGTCAGGGAGTGTAGGGATAGGACAAAGAATAATGGTTTTAAATGAAAAGAGGGTAGATTTAGGTTAGATTTTTGGAAGAAATTCTTTACTGTGAGGGTGGTGAGGCACTGGCACAGGTTGCCCAGAGAAACTGTGGATGCCCCACCCCTGGAAGCGTTCAATGCCAGGTTGGATGGAACTTTGAGCAACCTGATCTAGTGGAAGGTGTCCCTGCCCATGGCGGGGATGTTGGAATTAGATGATCTTTAAGGTTCCTTCCAGGATTCTTTAATTCTATGATACACAATCTACATAATTTTTGGCCATACTATTAAAACACTGATAATTCATAACAACATATGCATTTAAAATAATTATGACCTTAGTTTGTTCTGATGTGGATAGGTTTCCTTTCTGTCTTTCTATTGAGGTAAATAAATGGTTTTAAAACAGGAGAAAAAGTGAAATCAAGTATTATTGTAAAATGAAATATGAATATCCTTGAATTATAGCTGAGAACTTGGTTTACAATGTCAAATCTAAGTTCCAGAGACCAGTTCTCCTCCTATATTATTATCAATCTTACTATTATTTATGTGGGAAGGTCATATGTTCTTATTAATGTTTGTTCATGCTCTTAATCATAAACCGTAAGTCCAAACACAACCTATAACCAAATTTTGTGCCTCAAACTCATGCAAGCTATAAAAGTTAAATTACATGCTTTCATATGAATATGCACTTATCCTAAGCATATGCATTCTTTCATCTTCAATTCATTTATTTTATAGGCACTAGTGCAGTTGGTGAAATCTTCATGCTTAGGTTCTGCACTGGTAGAAATAATAGACTAATAACCTCTCTTAACATTAGTCATTTCAATGAACTAATGATCCCTTTTCTTGGAGGAAATCATTTTTATGAAGCTCTATCACAGTCTTGAATGATTGTGACTTCAGATCAGGCTGTTAAACAGTAATAGATTTAACAATTGCCATACTTTTTTTTTTTTTTTTTTTTAAATTTGCCTCTATAACCCCTCTGCTTTCCTTTCATCCTGGACATTCCTAACAAACCAGTGGGGGTAGGTGGGCAATTTTTAAAACACATCAAACAACAGTGGAACAACAATACTTTCTGTTTGCAGTATAGTCCTTTGGAAAGCTTCTGTATCCAACAAGCTAAATGACATTTAATGAATTTAACCAAATTAAGGAGTAATGCAACAATGTTCAGTTTATTTTGGGGGAGGGCTGGGGAAGAAAGAAAAATAGGGAAGAGAAGGGGGAAAAAAACTCAGGAAGTTTCATGTTAGGGTCTTTGCTTGTTTGTTTTAAGCTATAATAGCTACAAAAATACGGTGTGGTGGTATTACTTGGCTGAGCAGCTGAACTCCACCACAACTGCGTTCTTGCTCCCTCTCCTAAAAGGTACAGGGGAAGAAAATCTGATGGAAAAAGCTCAAGGGTGGAGATAAGGACAGCAAGATCACCCAACAATTATTGTCACAGGCAAAATAGACTCAATATAGGCAGACTAATATATTTTTTGCCTACCACTAGCAGACCAAAACAGTGAGAAACTAAAAAAAATTTAAAAACACCTTCCCCCCATTCACCCTCTTCTACGTCCTCCCCCACCCCAAACAGCACAGGGAAATGGGTAATTGAGGCTGTGGTCAGTCCCTAATGCTTGGTGAAAGGGGGAGAAAATATGATGGAAAGGGCTCAAGGGTTGATATAAGGATTGGGAGATCACTCAACAATTATCATCACAGGCAAAATAGAGCCAGCATAGGGAGATTAAAATAGTTTATTGCCTATTGCTAACACGCTGGAGCAGGGAGAAACTAAAAAGAAAAAAAAAAATCAAGAACACCTTCCCCCCATCCATCCTCTTCAACGTCCTCCCCCTGAGTGGTGCAAGGGAACGGGGGTTGAGGTCAGTCCCTAACACTTCATCTCCACCGCTCCTTCACGGTCACTCTCTGCCCCTGCTCCACGCAGGGTCCCTCCCACGGGATGCCGTCCTTCCCAAACTGATCCTACATGGGCTTCCCAGAGGCAGCAGCTCTTCAAGAACTGCTCCAACATGGGTCTGCACCACAGGGTCCATCCATCAGGAGCAAACTGCTCCAGCACAGGTCCCCCACAGGCAGCAGCTCCCCTCAGACCCCCTGCTCCTGCGTGGGCTCCTCTGCACAGGCTGCAGCTCCGGCCCGGGGCCTGCTTCTGCGGGGGCTCTCTGTGGGCCGCAGCCTCCTCCAGGCCACGTCCACCTGCTCCAGCAGGGGCTCCTCCACTGGCTGCAGCGTGGCGATCCGCTCCATGTGAGACCCATAGCTGCAGGGGGACAGCCTGCTCCACCAGGGGTCTCTCCACAGGCTGCAGGGGAAATGCTGCTCTGTGCCTGGAGTACCTCCTGCCTTCCTTCTTCATTAACCTTGGTATCTGCAGGGCTGTTTCTCACTCCTCACTCCCAGATGCTGCTGCCCAGCAATTTTTTCCCACCTGTTATTAAATCTTAAATCTCTCACAGAGATGCAAACAACATGGCCTATTGTCTCAGCTCTTGGCAGTGGTGGGTCCCTTTGGAGCTGGCTGGAGCTGGATCTTTTCTGACATGGAGCAGCTTCAGAGCTCTGCTCACAAAGGCCACCCCTGCAGCCTCCACTACCAAAACTTTGCCACGTAAACCCAATACAGGTAGCTGAAACTTAAGCACAACTGCTGGAAAGCTTATTTGTGCTTCTGGTAAAATATAGTTAAAACATCCATCTTAACCATCCTATCCTGTCTCATGCAATTTGGGGGATTAAGTCTTCTAAGGTGGGGTTTGCCTGGTAGGAGACAGGCTCCCTTTTCATACATTTCTCAGGTCAGTTCTTTGTCATCAGTTAGTCTATTCTATGTGCCTTCTCCTACTATTTTTTTTATTTTTTTATACCCAGTTGGCTCTCCCTGGTGTGCTCACAGATTATGTATGCTTGCTGTATTTGAACTACATAGCTTTACTGGTACGTTTCAAACAAAGCAATACAGACACTGAGCAGTGTGAAGGGATCATTTTATGGAAGATTGCATAGCCTGTAATGCAGTGCTGGATGTCTTTAGCAATAGTATCACAAGTTTTCAGGCAAGCCTGAATGGGCCTCCAGAGTCTCAGTCTGCCTGCGGTTTTATGCCACAGACCTAAACTTGTGTTTCCTGTGGATTTTGTCAGATTTCTGATTTAAAAGAAACAACAGCAACAATCATACAGTTCTTCAGTGTTGCAAAGAAAATATAAATCTGTGGAAAAATATCCATAGTGGATAGTGCATAGTGATTCGAGTAAACCAGAAAGAGAATTTCTCTCTTTTCTTTACCATTAGACAAATGGAATTCTGAACACCCATAAAATGCAAGAGCAGAGCATAAACACTCCAGTATGATAGCACACACCATCTTGTCTGAGATATAAAATTGGTCTTTTGGAGCATCTACACGCAGAGGCAGTGAATCAGTTCTACTATACTAAAATATCACCTTTTTATTCTTTTCCTGCATACACTACAGCATGCAGAACAATAACAACAACAACAAAAAAAATCTCCCTCCCACCTGAGCACAGGTACAAGCCAATGTGTTAATTATAGACTTATAAAATTGGTATTAATCTTTTTTTTTTTTTTCTTTCTGATATAGATTCTCTTCTATTGCCACAAGTTGCCATAAATTGCTCATTAAACTTCAAGCAATACAATGTAATGCTTGCTACCATTTATAGGCAATGCTCTCCAAAGTATAATTAGAGGGAGTATTATGACATAGAACAATGGAGACAATTATTTCTGAAGTTTATTAATGCTAATTAGCATATGGCATCTAAGACAGCTGCTGATACTTCATCGCTAAATACTGAGGGACTAATTAGAGTTTGATGTTAATTAGCTTCTTCTGCATGTGCATTGTCCTTAGATGCATATGCACTGTCACCACTGGGCTATTAAAAATCTGGCCTAAGCCTTCTTGCAGTGGTAGGATATGGCATTTAGGAAATTTTGCAGACTGTACAGTACAGCTCTCTAATGTGTCCTTAATAGCCATGATATGACCTTTAACAAGCCAAATTCACAAATTCTCATTGCAGTATGATACAAATTTTATTTTAAAAGGAGTGAAATTATATAAATTGTTAAAAAATGACAGTTTTGTACATTTTTAGTGGTAGAATAACAGCCTGAGAGATCAAAAACATACATATAATGAGCTGAGGAAGAGAGAAACACAACAGAATTTCCCAGGCTTACACTATGCTATCTGCTATTTAATCTTTTTCATTCTGAATATAGATAATTTTTTTTTTTCTTCTTGCAGATATCCCTGTTCACTCTATATTATCAAACATGTCTGCCTTACAAAACTTTTTGGAAGCTTAAGAATGTTATTGAAAAAAGAAAAAGCAATAAAGTCTTACCTGTAGCTAGCAAGCAGGAAATGAGCATATTTTCTTTACTTTTTAACAGCTTACTGTTGCTTTACATGAGTTTATTATTTTAAATCATTTTTTTTTTTCAGGGCATAGCAGTATTCCAGTTAGAGTTCCGTGGGTCAATCATAAATTTTATTGTTTTATATATTTTATTTATTATTATTATTTTTTAGTCATTTAAAACAATTGGGTTTATTGTGTTTTTCCTGTATAGTTAAAGAGTATGTATTTTTTTAAATGAGTACTAAAGTACTAACTAGCAAAGATTATTAGTTAAGTCTCTTTTTTTTTGGGGGGGGGGGAGGGGGGAGGGGGGAGGAGGAGTAAAGTTGCCCGTTATTGCCCAGAAGATTCTAAAAAGAACAGGAAAAAAATAAATAAAGTAAGGATGATAACATAGGTCCTCAGCTAAAATGTGAGAAAGATATGAAGGGGATTCCCAATGACAAGAACAGTGGAGAGTTTGAAAATGAAGATCAAAGCTAATTGTGAGCCCCAGCCTGACTTTCAGACAGGTCCACTTCCTCACCCACTTTCTAGTCTTGATCAAAAAGGCCTTTGACTTTTGAAATCTTTTTAACCCTAGAGCTGCTTTGTAAGATGTCAAATGCATATTTAAGTCACTTATCTCTGTAGACAAGAGTTGTGCAGCAGCAGCAAGATCTTCTGTTTTGTAAAGTTAGCTAAAAATAGTTCACTGCATAGAAGGAATCCTTATCACACAAGTTGGGTCTAAAGTGATGCTTAAGAATTTTTGGATAAAGTAGCTTGATTAAGAAAGTATATATTAAATATTGTGGAGGCCTGTGCTCTGTGTAAAATCTAAAGTTGCTAATGTTTGTTGAATCCATGGGATAAAAATGTTAAAGTTGTAGGTGCATTATAATCCACAACTGAAAAATCAGTCTTGCTATTCCAGGTGGATAACCATCCTCTTGATGAAAGATTATGACTGAAATACTAAAGAAATAAAAATGGGGTTCAAGAGGAAGTGTACTGAGGATGGGTAACTCTATTGACCTAACTGGGAAATCAAATATCAATAACAACAAAGAAGGACCTGTTCTGAAAAAACCTAGTGAAATTCAAACTGAAAATCTGGCAAAAATAATGCAGGGAGTACATATACTTGAACCATAACAAAGATAATGCTAATGGGTAAGATGAAAGAAATGCAGTAGATCAGCTCCACACTTACACATTACAGATTAAAAGGATTTGTCTGTATTTGGCTCATCATGTATTCTCAGACTGACTCCTCTCAGGAAAAACAGACAATGTTATAGTATAAGATAAACGGTCTGTTAGTTCAAAGCAAAAGTGACATACTTGTTTGCATTTGGACGCTGGTGTATACAGTAACATTTTGCCATAAACAGTAATAACAACTGTGTTAAAGGGATGATATTTAAGGAGTTGTAAGGGGTAAGTCTATTTCCACAGAAAAAAATGCAACTAGGCAGATAAACAGTAAACTGCAAAGGTTAAAATTCATATCAGCTCCATGAAAAAGAGTGAGCCCTGCTTATTAGATAATCATATGATATTTTAAGACTAACCAGAAGTTGGACTTCCTATACAAACAAATACCAGACTAATTCAGAAATTTCCTCCATGGACTGAAGAAACTCTCAGTGTACACTGGAACAGAGCTGTGATACCCATACTGCCCCAGGTCAAGTCCTGAGGAAAGCTCCTTTTCCTAAGGTCGCTCTTAGTTGGAAAGGCCAGTTGCTCTTGGATACCATCCAGGTGGATAGAAACATCAGGAGTTCATTCACTGATTACAGAAGCAAAAAGATTCCTTATGTATAGTCTAAAAAGAATTAAACAAAACGGAAATATTTTATTCTGGATGGTTTGGAGATGCAAGAAATCTCAACTAGAAAAGTCACATTTGTGCCTCTTGCCTCGATTCTTCATGGAAAAGAAAGTCGGGTCTATACCCCTCTAAAATATTAATTGAGTAATTAGGATGCACAGGGCTCTGTTCTACCTATGTAGATATTTACTTGCCTCACCTCTTGGCACCAGCAGCTAGGCACAAAGTTAGATTTGCCAATTCTGAGCATGTAGATGGGATGAGGCCTTGAACAAAACCTGTGCAGAGTAAGGTTTTGCCTGCTTCCTCTAACTGGTACCTGACACCAGTGACTTTTCTATCTGCTGGGTTAATGCTCTCACTGGCAGATCAGAGGGGCACACAGAAAGGGTGATCGCTCATGTTTCTTGAGTCCCATATTTCTGGGATCAACAATTCACAGAGGCAGCAAATAAGGAGAGGGAAAAATAGTGTACCTATGCCATAAAGTGATAAGCGATAAAGTTGTTATGAACGAGGAAGGTACTATTTTCTCTCTCCACTCCAATGAATACATTTAGGTATTTTTATGAAACAAGACAAGGAGCTTGTAACTTTCATGTTCACTGAAGAAAATTTTTCAGGGTAGTCTCCAAGGGTCCTAAAAGAATTAGAAAACATAAGGCAGATATAAAAAAGCCTAATACTTTCTAATTTTCGCATGTCTTCCTAAATTATCAAATTGGTCTCCTGATTGTTTTGAGGACCTCCCATACATTTTTAATAGCTTTGGATACTTCAGCCTAGAGAAAAGAAGACTTAGGAAAGATACGACATGACAAAATTGCAAGAACAATGGAGAAGGTGAATAGGAGTCAATTATTAACTGTCCATTTTATAATTGTAAATGTGTGAATTAGATGGCATGGGTCATTCAAATTAATACAAAGGAATAGTTCTCTACTGTTTTCCCCCAAGCCAAACAAGTATATCGCTTATGATAATAATATTGCTAGTACCAATGGTCAGAGTCAAGCCTCACAATAGTGTCAAGCATTTAACAAATTGTATTTTTGTTGATCTAATGTTACCTATCTCATTTTGAAATTAAAAAAAAAAATAAAAATCACATACACACACACGCAAAACCCACTCAAAATTATTGTAGTATTTGTTTTGAAAATAATCTCGTCATCCTAAACCTGCCCATAATCTGTTTAGTTTATTCCTGTACTCTGTAAACAGCTTCATATGACAGTCGGTGATGTTTTTTCATAATCTGGAGACTACAGTAAATGATTGGTGACTAACTGGGAGACTGTAGCTCAACAATTGATCTACATGGCAATTTTCATCATTTAACTTGAAAAAATTATGTCCATCTCTCCTAGAAAAAATACACTACCCTTATACCTATGATGTGTGAAAAATAATATTGTACATAATTTTGCTGCAGAATTTAAAATGGAAATAGTTATGTGCTACTGGATTTACTAAAGAATTTTAAACAGATTTTTATGACTCTAAATATCCCTCTGTATAGTCAGAAACATTATGAAAGTCAAATTACCACTCAGTTGTTTAAATAAGTGTTGCCAGAAACAGCTTAACAGAATTATGAAACACTGTGAAAACATGGCCTAAAGAAGAGCTGTCCGGGTGATGATTTAATTTAATTCAGTAGAACTGGCTATTAAAATCACTGCTTCTTCCTAAACTACTCTGATTGCAGTTAGCATCAGTATTTCAAAAATTGCGGACTGGAAGAGAAGAAAAATAAGGCATTTGGGATTAGACCCAGAAGTCATTGTCATTGTCATGTGAACCCTACTTTTGTTCCTAGAATTCTTTTCCTAATTATCTTTTTATCACATTATGGATTAAAAACCTCTTTATGACTCTGAAATATCAAAATGAGGAAATACTCAACTTTGGCATTCCATTTTGTTTTGTTTATGTGAATCACAGAATCACAGAATTGTAGGGGTTGGAAGGGATCTCAAGAGATCATCGAGTCCAACCCCTCTGCCAAAGCAGGTTCCCTAGTGCAGGTTGCCCAGGTAGGTGTCCAGACAGGCCTTGAATATCTCCAGAGAAGGAGTCTCAACAACCTCCCTGGACAGCCTGTTCCAGTGCTCCGTCACCCTCACTGTGAAGTTCTTTCGCATGTTGGTACGGAACTTCCTGTGATCCATTTTGTGGCCATTGCCCCTTGTCCTATCCCCACAAACCACTGAAAAGAGGTTGGCCAAATCCCTCTGTCTCCCACACTTAAGATATTTGTAAACATTGATAAGATCCCCCTCTCAGTCTTCTCTTCTCAAGACTGAACAGACCCAGGTCTCTCAGTTTTTCCTCATAGGGAAGATACTCCAGGGCCCATATCATCTTTGCTGCCCTCCGCTGGACTCTTTCCAGGAGATCCCTGTCTTTTTCGTACCGGGGAGCCCAGAACTGGACACACTACTCCAGGTGAGGCCTGACCAGGGCAGAGTAGAGGGGGAGGATCGCCTCCCTGAACCTGCTGGCCACGCTCCTTTATATGCATGCCAGGATCCCATTGGCCTTCTTGGCCACCAGGGCACACTGCTGGCTCATGGTCAACCTGTCTCCACCAGGACCCCCAGGTCCTTCTCCACGGAGCTCCTCTCCAGCAGGTCATCCCCCAGCCTGTACTGATATATGCGGTTGTTCTTTCCTAGGTGCAGGACTCTACACTTGCTCTTGTTAAACCTCATTTGATTACTTCCTGCCCATCTCTCCAGCCGGTCCAGGTGTCGCTGAATGGCAGCACAGCCTTCTGGCATGTCGGCCACTTCTCCCAGCTTTGTATCATTAGCGTACTTGCTGAGGGTGGACATTATTCCCTCATCGAGGTTGTCAATGAAGATGTTGAACAAGACCGGACCCAGCACCGACCCCTGGGGAACACTGTTAGTCACAGGTCTCCAGCCGGACTATGCACCGCCAATCACCACCCTCTGAGCTTGGTCAGTCAGCCAGTTTTTAACCCACCTTACTGTCCACTCCTCTATCCCACACTTTCTCAGCTTTGCTAGCAGGATGTCGTGCTAAAGTAAGGTAGATGACATCCACTCCTCTCCCCCTGTCTACCCAGCTGGTGATGCCATCATAGAAGGCTACGAGGTTGGTCGAACATGATTTCCCCTTGGTAAATCCATGCTGACTACTCCTCATAACCTTCTTCTCTTCCAATTGCTCGGAGATGGCATCCAGAACAAGCTGTTCTAACACCTTTCCAGGGACAGAGGTAAGACTGACAAAATATTGTCAGTCACCTGGCCCAAAATATTGTCACCTAGCCCATGTGTACAATATGCATTAGACAAAATCTAAACCTATTGTTACATATGTTAATTGACATCTACCAAGAATAGTAGATGCATAAAATTAGATTTTGCTGATACATATTCATTCAAAAAGTACTGAAGCCTAACAATTGTCATTTTGTAGTTTATACCCTGATTGTACCATCAACAAACTGGCAGAACTCTAAAGCTACTCAGACTATAGTTGAAAACAGAGGAAAGCTTTCAGTTTCCAGTCGAAAAAGAATATTGCCAGCTGTGAACTAGTCTTACAGATTGCTTAATAGATAGCTTCTCATGTATTTTTGCAACTGGAAATAATCAGATGACTGCAAAAATAAGCATAATCCAATATTTCAGAGATGTTAAAATGTCTGAGAAAATATTATTTATAAGTTTTTTTTTTTTTAATTTAATTAAATTCATTGAGCAATGTATGTGGAGGACATGAGGAGTTATCCAAATAGCAACTGAAAGTGGAAAATAGCTAATGAAATACCAGGCACCTTTGTCAAAAATTGTTCCATAACCAGTAACTTATCTTCCTAATTTACTTAGCAGCTTCCAGTTCTTAAAAAAATACAATACAATACA
The DNA here is from genome assembly GCF_013377495.2 of Cygnus atratus. Classification (NCBI taxonomy): domain Eukaryota; kingdom Metazoa; phylum Chordata; class Aves; order Anseriformes; family Anatidae; genus Cygnus; species Cygnus atratus. The sequence continues at coordinate 100,634,139 of NC_066363.1, read as the reverse complement.
GTACAATAAAATAAACGAAATGAAACGAAACAAAACGAAACAAAACAAAACAAAACGAAATGAAATGAAATGAAATGGAATGAAATGAAAGTCACAGTTTGTGGGGAGAAAAGACTTAGAGAAATCCAATGTACAAGACAGCAAATTATTTTACATGGGCAACAAGTAAGCTAGTCTGGCTAAAGTTTTTGCTTTCTAACCCTATACTTATATCAGACTTTATTCAGAATTTTGAGGGAAGCTGTATGTGTAATGAGATGGATTTACATTGAGTTGGATCTCTTTTTTGGAATAATTTTATATGCTTATCAAAGTGGCAATGGTTTTGTTTCTATTGATATTATAATATGGAACAGAATGGCTGAATCTGGGCTGATCTGTGGATACCTCCTGGTGTCTTGTCAGTCCACTTCTACAGATTTTGGACCTAGTCAATGCACAGTTTGGCTTCTATCTGCTCAGTGTGCAAAGGGTGGACTGGTGGAGTCCCAGGTTTTATCCTAAACTTAATAGGGTCATGATCAAAGAGTATATATCAAGAACAAAGAGCTCAAAAGATATCCTAGATTTTTCACCCATTCTATATGCACAATCCTTTCCATCTAACTGAAACTCAGAAATACTCAGAAATTCTGGCAAAAATTCAAGATTTCCAAAATAAGATGTTCTCTTAGTCATTCAGCTCAATCACAAATTTCTACTTCTTATTTGGTGTCTGTCTTATTATTCCAATTTCACTGTGTTTTCCTCTACTACTTCTGTTCTGTTTTTCTCCATCCTCCTTTATCTTCTAATGGTGATGTAGTCTTGCACCTAATGTTATAAAACAGAGCACAGGGAGAATTGTTTGCTGTAGCTGCAGGTTCTGTTAACTATAACATAGCAGTCAGAAAGACAGTGAAAACCAAAATTGTGAGAGAGAAGATGGAAGCAGAAAGTTCATGGAACAATACATTAAAGCAAGCACTAAAAGGATGGCAATTTCTAGGGGAAGAGGAAGAATGCTTTTTATATTAATTTTCTAGGAAACAATAGGCAGGTTTCTATTTTTTCACTTGGTGGGACATCATTAGTGAGGAAGAGGTTTTTAAAGTGCCTTGTATCTTTGCTGCACCCTACAGTTGAAGCTATAACCCTTATTCTCCTCAGGCAGACATAAAAATGGGACTACCAGAGAGTAATATCAGTACAGGCTGCACTATTACAATTTTTAACAGCAACTTCCCTGAAGTTCTCTGCAGCAGAAATGCAAGCTGTAAGTAGGACTGACAGGCTGGTGCTCAGTGGGATCTCAGCACACTCACACAGTAAGAGGAAAACACTTCTGATTTCAGGATATTTTTCCTTATCCAGTTTCAAGTCACACAGAAGATCACTGTATATAAAGAGTTGGAAAATTTCTGATGTAAATTTTAACTTTGAAATCATTACTGCTTCTTCCTCGTTCTGATATTAATGTTACTGGGGGATGGAGAAAGAAGTAAAAAGAGTATGAAATAGAGTATTTAATAATATATGTGCTAGAGTGGTTAATAAAGCATGGTACATCCCTGGAAAACCCAATTCATCCTCATACCAAAAGACATTATTAGACAAATGTTCATTTCTAAAAGACATTGTTAAACAAATGTTCATAAAGTATTTTATTTAAAAAGAATATCCACATTAGTAAGATAAGCAGTGGAGCCAGGCCTTTCAGGAGCAGGTGGAAGACACCCATTTTCCATTCACAGTATGGAAATACCAATATGTACAAAATAACTTGGATATCAACTGGAAAACATTTCACTCACTATATGGATGTATGTCTTGAATGCAGATTTATTCCACAGTTTAAAATACAGGAGTTCTAGATAAGTTTAATAAAATTAATCTAGTAGGGGAGGTTTTTCATGTGTAATCGCAGCTCTTTATTAATATGACATGATGGCCTAGAGGGAAAGGACAAATCATACCCTGCTTTCAAATACAGCTATTCAATAATTAGGGACAGTGAAGAGGTGCTATCTTTTTTTTTTTTTTTTTCCCCACAAAAAGAATAGATTACTTCTGTCTTCTTCCAAAAGCTATAGAAGGAAATATGATTTTTTACGATATTTCACTCAGACATTGAAAGGGCCCATTTTAGTCACTATATATTAGAATAGATCAAAATTCCCCATTATAATCACTTTTTTTTTTTCCTTGCAGTTTTACTCAGATTATACCCTATAGCTGTAAATAATGATTTTCAAATCAACTACCTCATTAACAAATCTAATTACAGAAATACCTAAATTTGCCAGGAGTGGTAAATAATAAAAAATGCCCACAACTGAGCTTTAAAAGGAATATATTTTTGCATCACTAAAAAGAAAAAAAGAGAAATATTTTAAAGATACAGTGGTCAACTGAATCAGTGGTCAACTGAATCATGGCATAAAACACCTAGGCAATGCACCAGCATTCAGGTCTTGACAGATTTCTATATCCCAGACAGCCAGTAGTCTGAATTGCTCTGCATATTAAAGTATTAAAGGTTGTTTGTAATTCTGTTTTATGGCCTTCATTATTAATGTTGAGAGTTTTGTTGTTGTTGCTGTTTTGTTTTGTTTTTACCTTAGTTTGGAATAATCAATGAGAAAATAATAAGGCAGGGGGCATTGGCTATAGAAATCTTTCTTGTGCAAGAGCTAGTTATTGTACATTGAGACTAGGAGATTTCGAGGAGGAGGAGGTTAATTGGCTAGTAATCAGAAGCACAGAGGAATAATAAGGAAAAATAGTTCTTTGGGGAGAACATGGAATATTTATTCAGCCCCAAATACACATTCCTATTTCTTTCTCTTTTTCATTAATTCTATCCTGTATCCATCTAAGTTTACTTCCCGAAGGACAATCTGCTGTCATGCTCTTTGATGGCCAGTGTCTTGTGAGCTAGCATTCTCAGGCAGGCTCATTACTGAAAAACATGTGCTACAAAATTATTCATCCTCCCCATTTCATAACTGATGAATCTGAGGATAAAATCTTCTATTTCATTGCTTAGAATTTCTTAGTAACAGAGAAGAAAAAAAAAAGGCACAAAAATGTTCTACTCTGAAGGAAATGGAGTTAAGAAGTTTTGGGGCAATATTAAAACATCTAGTAAGGAACTGTCTGCGCTCCAGTTTTAGGTTTGAAGAGTACCAACTATACTGACAAACACTGTAGACTTGTGGCTTCTTCCTAAATTGCTTACTTTAATTTGAACTTCTTAAAAATGAAAAACAAAACAAAACAAAATAAAATAAAAGTGAACACAGACATATTTAGAACTTTTTATGAAACAATTCAGCAAGAAGGCTACAGTCATAATGTTCCAAACTTGAGAATTTGGTATTTGAAAGACAAAAAGAATGTTCAGATAGAGTTTTGGGTAATTTTTTGGAAAACAATATTAGCGTATTATTTCTATGGCAGGCTCTAAATTGTCACAAAACAATTAAAGATGGTAGCATTAAGGTAGACAAGCATAATGCGTGTAAAACTTTTTGGAGGACAGAAGGGTAAAGAATACAATAATCTACCTAATGATTTACAGCATTTCAAAATACAGAGTAACTTTTCTCTTTCTTGAAAATGGAGATGATGTTGCCATTGATACTAAAAGAAACAACACCATGTCTTTAAACATTAAATGCAGAGTATTAAACTGAAGTTGCCTTTGTGTTGCCAAAGCACTGAAAAGCCAAAAAGAATGTAGGAGGAGAGGCTGAGAGCACTGAGACTGCTTGGCCTGGAGAAGGGAAGGCTCTTGGGGGGAACGCCTCAGTGTGAGTAAATATCTGATGTGAGGGAACAGAGAAAAGGCTGCCAGACACATCTCAGTAGTACCTGGTGGCAGGAAAAGAGGCAATGGGCACAAATTAAATCTCCATCTAACCACAAAAAAGTTTTTACTGTGAGGGTGATCAAACACTAGAGGAGGTAACGATTCTATGATTTCACCTGGATACATTTAAAAGCCAAGTATCCATAGATTAAATAGACTTTATTTCATTTCTAGAAGAGGTTAGAGAAGGAGGATCCATTCAGATCAATAACTTAAGAAAATACCCCCTGCCAAAACAATGGAAATCTTGCTAATTTACAATCCAAAAAACTGTTTTGCAGTTCTTGAAAAATTCTGATCAAATGACCAGCTGATCAACTATTCCTGTATACTTCGTAATTTACTTACTGCTCACCCATGACATCATTGAACCACTGAATTTTTATAGAGTAGGGAAGAAGACTATTTATGTCAACAGATCTGTAGAAAGTGATGAATTTGCTGTTTTTGTTTTTATTTTGGGGGATGAAGTTGTGTTTCCTGTGATACAGGTTTTGTACATCAATTTCCTCTTTTATTTAGATAGTATAATATTATTGTAGTGTAATAATTCCACGTGTAAAGTACTGATGAAATACTGTTTATTAAACACTCTAATATCCTTGAAAGCATACGTAACTGTATAGAATATTTATGATTAAGTAGTTTAATAGTTTGTTTCTGCATTGTAAAGAAATAGGAAAATATAACTGACCTTGCAATGCCTCTTCTTAACTTCAGGAAAAGACAACTCAGAATTACATAGAAAAAGCAAAACCCACCAAACAAGGTTTTTCTGTTTAATTTTCAGGGAAAAATAAATAAATAAATAAATAAAATGTAATGTCTCCATGGCAGGAATGGTGTTACCATAACTGTGTGTGAAGACTGGTTGTTAAAATCTTCCACGAAACTATCCAAGAAGAAAATTATTTTTACAACTCTTCTAAAGTGAGTCTTCTTTTAAAGTGGTTAAATATTTTTGTAAGGGCTTAGAATAATAGGGAAAAAATGTAATAGATAAAAAGTATGCAGAAAACATGATGCATAACTGCATCTGATTCAAAGTAACAATGCAGAGCGCTTGGTATTATGAACAAAATGAGAGTGTATTAAAACAGCAGAATTTGGACTTGTTAGGAGTAGCTTGATGCTTACAAAAGTATTAACTGAGCCTCAAGGAAAAAATGAGTAAGACATTCCTTTCAGCTTCACCATGGTAAAGAAGTATCACCCAGCATGCTGAATTTAATCCTTATTCCTCCCAGCAAGATGCCAGGCCTGTACTGGAAGTACAAGTGTGTCCCTTTGTGCATGGGTGCATGGAGTTGTCCTTAGTAGCACTTGCCTGAGCAGCAGGGGCTTCCTCCCAGCCTAGGTGCTCTGATTCCCCTTCTCTAAACAGGTACAAGTCTACGGGGCCTGATGACATGCATCCCAGGGTCCTGAGGGAATTGGCTGATGTCAATTGATCATCAATTGATGTCAAGCCTCTCTCTATCTTGAAAAGTCATGTCAATCAGGTGAAGTCCCTGGTGACTGGAAAAAGGGAAACATCACTCCCATTCTTAAAAAGGGTAGAAAGGAAGTCCTGGAGAACAGAGTGGTGAGCCTCACCTCTGTGCCTGGAAGATCATGGAAAAGATCCTCCTGGAAGCAATATTAAGGCACCTGCAAGACAAGGAGGTGATCCAAGACAGCTAGCATGTCTTCACCTAGGGCAAATCATGCCTGACTGATCCTTCTAGCCTTCTACGATGGAGTGACTGCATCAGTTGACAAGGGAAGACCGACCAATGTCATCTACCTGGACTTCTGTAAGGCCTTTGACATGGTCCCACACGATATCCTGCTCTCTAAATTGGAGAGAGGTGGATTTGAAGGGAGGACTGTATGGTGGATAAGGCTTGAAGGTCACACCCAGAGAGTGGTGGTCAATGGCTCCACGTCCAGGTGGAGGCCAGTAACAAGTGGTGTCCCTCAGGGGTCCATCTTGTGACCAGTGCTGTTTAATACCTTATTCAATGACAGACAGTAGGATCGAGTCCTCAGCAAGTTTTCAGGTGATAACAAGCTGAGTGGTGCAGCTGATATAACACAAGGAAGGCGTGCCACCCAAAGGGACCTGGATAAGCTTGAGAAATGGTCCCATGTGAACCTAATGAGGTTCACCAAGTCAAAGTGCAAGGTGTTGCACCTGGGCCGGGGCAATCCCAGACATGAGAAGAACTCATTGAGAGCAGCCCTGCAGAGAAGGACTTGGGGGTTGTGGTGAACAAAAAGCTCAACATGAGCCATCAGTGTGCATTCACAGCCCAGAAGGCCAACTGCGTCCTGGGCTGGATCAAAAAAGGCATGGCCAGCAGGCCAAGGGAGGTGATTGACCCCCTCTATTCTGCATGTGTGAGGTCTCACTTGAAGTCCTGTGTCCAGGTCTGGGGCCCCCAGCACAAGAAGGACGTGGACCTGTTAGAGCAGGTCCAGAGGAGGGCCAAGAAGATAATCAGATGGTTAGAGCACCTCTCCTATAAATAAACAGTGAGAAAGCTGGGGTTGCTCTTCTCTCAGCCTGCAGAAAAGAAGGCTCCGGAGAAACCTCATTGTGGCCTTTTAATACTTAAAGAGGGCTTATAAAATAGATGGACAGAGGGTGGTGAGGTGGTAAATCTACCCTTAAAAGGGTAGACTTAGATTAGATATTAGGAAGAAATTCTTTCCTGTGAAGGTGATGAGACAGTGGCACAGGTTGCTCAGAAAAGTTGTGGGTGCCCCATCCCTAGAAGTGCTTAAGGACAGGGTGGATGAGACTCTGAGCAACCTGGTCTAGTGGAAAGTGTCCCAGCACATGCCAGGAGTGCTGGAACTAGATGAAATTTAAGGTCCCTTCCACATAGTCCATTCTATGATTCTATCATTCTATGTTTTTTTTTCTTCTTCATTGTCTGACAGCCAACCCTTTTGGCTGTCTTGTGTAAATTGAGCAAGAGCCCTTCTTCCTGTGTATTTAAACCATTGTATGCATATGTTCACCGACTAAAATAAATCAGAAGGGACACATGTACTGGTTTATTATCTGTTTAGTAAACAGATTTGTTTTCAGACGTTCAGCATGTTACATGCAAAAGTGGTCTAACTTTTGTTGTTCTATTTGGTATGCCCTGTCATTTGAGGAGAATCTGCACACAATTGAAGTGCATAAGAACTGTGTGGTACCATAGGGGAGGAATGTAAAATAGAGGACTGACTGTGACTAAGACAGTCCACCAGGAACTAGGTGTGAAATTTTAAAAGGTATGTTAGCAATGTCACACAGAAATCTACAGTGTTCCCTAAGGAGCCTATTATTTCCATATTCACTTCTGCTTGCAGTTATTTGCAGCTCTAAATACAAGGTTTGTTTTGGAGGTGGGCAACTATGTAGCTGTTGGAGGATATTTGGTTGAATTTCCCTTTCAGTCCTCATAAATAGAATACATTTTGTCAGTAATAGCATAGGCATGCTGTGGTCCTGAGATTCTAAATGATTTTGCAACATAAGCTAATCATAGGAAAAGGTATTGCCTTCTAAGACTGGGAATCATTTTCTTTACAAATTTTTCTTAATAACAGTCCTAATTAAAATTCAGGTAGGCTATAGTGCAGATAGAAATTTGACACAAGTTTTTGAATTTCAATATGACATTGTATGCCTTCAGACACTGTATAAAAAATATATATATATGTATAGCGTGTGTGTCTTTGTTTTGTTTGTTTGTGTTTTCTTTTAAATGGAGTATTAACTCTTTACAAAACTCATACATTCTTCTGGAAATTTTATTTATTTTTATTATTTTTACTTTTTTTCCCCCTGCAAATCTAATACAATAATCAGTTTATCCCTAGAGATATGTGTTTCTATGTCCTACTGTCTTTAGGAACTGTATAACTGTTCCTGTATAACATTTGAAAAATATATAAAGATGTATGTTACCTGTTATTCCCTCCTACAGATAATTCCTGCGTTGCTGCTTCTGTTCTTGTTCATATGTAACTTTGACTTCACTTCTGAATATCATTTTTACACTACCTACCATTTCATCTCTTCCTCTGGTGTATTCATAGGATTATAGAATTCCTCGGCAGACAGAACTTTTGCTTCTAGACTACAGAATAAGCCACCAGATATGTTATAGATACTTGTTGATACAGTTCTTGTTGAAATCATGGTGGAAGAAAAATCATCTATATTTTTGTTGCTGTGAATTATTTAAAGGTGAAAATAACATCTCCCCATGTAAGTTGTTAAGTTGCTTCATCTATAAAGAACTCAGTGAAATTTTCCCTAATTCTAGATGGACCAGCTGGCTTTTTCATTCCTTTGTTGATGACTATTCTGTGTTTGCCTGTTCGAGAACTTTGTATATTTAGGCTGACAGTGAACTTATTTCTGTCATATTATTAAGGAGAACTTGTTTGAAAAACACAAATTACCATCATATATTTCTTTCTTTTTTTTTTTTTTCCTTTTTCCTACCTATAGCATTTACAAAGGTGAAAGCCAGAAAGCAACCAACCAACTGCTCCATACTTGAAATATATTTATGTATGTGTGTGTATATATATATATATATTGTTACAATATGATGTAGTGGTTTTATCCTGCTGGGAAGCTAAACTCCACCACAACTACTCTCTCACTCCCCCTCCTCCTCAGAAGAGGGGAAGAAGAAAGTATGTGGGAAAGAAAAAAAAAAGGTTCAAGAGTTGAGATAAGAATAATTTAATTAAAAGGAAAAAGAAGAGGCAAAACAAACAAAAAACAACAACAAAAACAAACAAACAAACAAAAACATAAGCTGCACAGAAGCCCAGAGAGAGGAAAAAAAAAATTGTCTAATTCCCATCAATGTACAATGTACCGCTATGTCCTGGGAAGCAGGGCCTCAATATGCATAGAGGTTGTTTGGGAGGACAGATGTCTTCATAATAAGAGCCCCACCTCCTTTCCTTTTCCCACCTTTTTTTGCTGAGTGTGACGTCATATGGTATGGAATAACCCTTTGTTCGGTTTAGGTCAGCTGCCCTGGTGATGTTCCCTCCCCATATCTTACCCACCCCTGCTGGCTGGGGGTGGGTTGGGGGGGTGTGTTGACTGGAGTCTTGGTGCTGTGCCAGCACTGCGCAGCAATGGACAAAACACTGATGTGATACCAATGCTGTTCTAGCTACAAGTGTTCTAGTACAGCACTGTATGGGCTCCTGCAGGGAAAGTTAACTCCAGACCCAGTGCATATGAAAAACTGACCATGTTATATGTGAAAAATTGACAATTTTATATGTTATTTAGCTTAGTCAGAAATGGATACAAGAGTTTGATGCAGGAATAAATGATCATAATGTTTCCTTTTGAACTCATAATCCTTAAACATAAGAGAACAATAATCTTTTCAGACATATATGGTTTGTATAATGCCCTCTGTTTTAAATATTGGAAGAGAGTATCTCACCTTCCCTGTCGTCATTTTTGGTTTTTATTTTTCTTCAATGATGAAGAGTAATGTGTTTTTATTTCCATTTTAATGTAAATTTTTCTTTTTAGGAACTAAGTTACAGGACAGACCATATGCCCCTGATATCCATTCTTTATCTTGTAATTTTAAAGCCCTGTCTCTTGATGCAATCAAACTTCTGAGAAGTCTACATATTCCTAACACTCCTGTGCTTTTTGCAATTTCTGGCTCTAGGGAAGAAATGTCTGGCTTTCGAACATCCCTGGATAATTTGACTAAAAAAATCTAGATACCTCTACAGTGAATGCATAATAAAATATTCTGTGTTTTATATCCAGTTTCCTAGATTTGGTCTGTGCTTTAATATCAGATTTTAATGCCTTGGGATGCTTACATGCTTTGTTCTAATTCATTTAGTCAGCTTTCATTACTACCTTGCTAACTTTAAAATCTTTCTGTTCTGCAATTACAGTTCTTCATTTGGTACTAATCCCTGTGTGGTTTCTTTCTCTATGTGTATGAAAATATTATGTTCAGTTTTGCACCCTTGAGTGGTTTTTTGCAGCAACTAATATCACTTATACTAGACCTTTAAGAGCCCAACTGCATTCACATATTAAGAAAGCACACACCCAGTTCCACAGCTGATAATAGAGGGGGCAAAACACTACTTGCGGTTCAAGGATACAAAAAGGAAAGATCTCAAAAAACTTCCCTGGGGATTTTGTTATGCAAAACAGTCCATAGGTGGTGTCTGGAGAAACTTCATTCTGGTCTGACTTTGATCATTAAAGACACATCCAAAGCACTATTGATGACAAAAATTTAGACAGTAGGGAAGGTCATCTAGAAGTTTAGAGAGAAATCTAAGCTGTGAAAATGGACTTGGGAGGATCTTCTCCCGGACTGTGTGTGTGATTAAATCTGTGCTGCAAAGGGTGAGTAAAAGCAGCAGCATTGCTACCCTCCCCTTTAACCCCCTAGGAAGGAGCACTTGGTGTGGAAGGAGAAAGATCAAAACACCTGGCAGAGGCTTTATAAGACCGGAGCAGGAACCCTAAGAGGAAAAGATAAAACATTTAACTGAAAGGTGATGAAAGCATTGAGTATTAAACTTCAGCCAAAGAATTTTGTGAGAACATATGACTCAGTGAGTGTCAAATAAAAGTTTCCTCCCCTTCCCTCTCACCTAAGAAGATGTAAAGAAAGATAATATAGGACAGATGAGAGAATTGGCTTCTGCAAACTTTTAGTGTGAATCCTGTTATCTTGGATTCGAAAATAGGCAAACAGAAGCAATTTGTGACTTCTTATATAGTCAGTATTCTTTTTTTGAAGTATATTATCTGTAAATTGAAAATTAAGATGTATGTGTAGCTGAAAAATTAATATGAAATCACAGTTGTATGGCGATACATCTAAGTAAATAGCCATGCTGTTAATTCTTCTCAGCGTAGCATTTATTAATTGGCCACTCAAAAAATATGCAGTTTAAACAGTTTCTAAGCCCTGTTATACAAACGAATTTCTCTAAGTAACTGCATGGTTCTATTTCTCTTAACAAGGAATGCCAAAAGGATGAAAGCTTACATTATGTTTTCTAACTGAACCGTTGTACTGGGTTTAAGTGGCAAGGTATTTGGTAGCAGGGGGTGGCAGGTGTGGCCTCTGTGAGCAGAGCTCAGAAGCTGACCCATGTCGGATCAGAGCCAGCTCCAAAGGGCTCTACCACTGGCAAGAGCTCAGATAATAAGCCATGTTTGCACCTCTGTGAGAGCAGATTTAAGAATGGGAGGAAAAAAAACAAAATCTGCTGGGCAGCAGCAGCTGGGAGAGCGAGGAGTCAGAACCAGCTCTGAAGGCACCAAGGTCAGAGTAGACGGAGGGCTGGAGCTGAAGTTCCCCTGTGGCAAGGCCCCTGGTGGAGCAGGCTGTCCCGCTGCAGCCCATTGGTCCCACATGGAGCAGATCTCCACACTGCAGCCCGTGGACGAGCCCCTGGTGGAGCAGGTGGATGTGGCCTGGAGGAGGCTGCGGCCCACGGAGAGCCCCCGCAGAAGCAGGCCCTGGGCCAGAGCTGCAGCCTGTGGAGAGGAGCCCACACAGGAGCAGGGGGTCTGGGTGGGGAGCTGCCACCCTTGGGGGACCCGTGCTGGAGCAGTTTGCTCCTGGGGGATGGGCCTCATGGTACGGAGCCATGTGGGAGCAGTTCTTGAAGAGCTACTGCATGTGGGAAGCCCACGCAGGATCAGTTCAGGAAGGACGGCATCCCGTGGGAGGGACCCCACCTGGAGCAGGGGCAGAGAGTGACCGTGAAGGAGCAGTGGAGATGAAGTGTTAGGGACTGACCTCAACCCCCGTTCCCCAGCACCACTCGGGGAGGACGTTGAAGAGGATGGATGGGGGGAAGGTGTTCTTGATTTTTTTTTTCTTTTTAGTTTCTCCCTGCTCCAGCGTGTTAGCAATAGGCAATAAACTATTTTAATCTCCCTATCTCCTAATCTCCCTAATCCTTAATCCTCCTTAATCTCCCTAATCTCCTCTATTTTGCCTGTGATGATAATTGTTGAGTGATCTCCCAATCCTTATATCAACCCTTGAGCCCTTTCCATCCTATTTTCTCCTCTTTTTTCTCTGAGGAGGGGGAGTGAGAGATTGGCGATAGTGGAGCTCAGCTGCTGAGTAAAACTACCACAAGTGTCAATACTGGCAGTTAGTTTCAGACCACTTCTTCCCATTTGCCTCTTTGGCAGTGCACACACTTGGAGCTTATGAAAACACCAGGCGCTACTCTCTCCAGAAAGAGAGGTTCCAGACTAGCCAGTAGCCTTTTACAACCAGTATTCCCGGTGGTGGCAGAATGAGTTCCCAGCGGTGTCTTTGGTGTTTTTGTTGTTGTTATTTGTTTGTTTGTTTTTCGTTTGATTATGTATTTTTTTTGTTGTTGTTGTTTGCTTTTTTTTTTTTTGGGGGGTGTGTGTGTGTTTTGTTTTGTTTTAGTACATTGAGCCTGAGCAGTGATGTGCATTTCTGAGCAATATCCAAAAGTGACCTGGCAAAGCTGAAAAGGCTATATGAAGAATTACTTTCTGGGTTGGTAAGTTTCCTCTGTTGCTATGAAGAGAAATACAGATCATCATTGTCTGACACGATTATCTGTCCCGTTCTGCTATGGGTAAATTAGAAACATCAACAAGACAATTTTCATATTTGTTAAAGAGCGAGAAACTTTGTAAGTTGTACTAAAGTGCCTACAAGATATCAGAAATACCATGGTTGATGTGGAGATAAGAATAAAACTTCCTTGAGTCCTCTAGCCATCTATTAATTTCCTATATTGTGTTCTCCCTTCATTTAAGGTGCCAGAGGCTAATTTATTTTTCAAAAAAGAAAACAAAACAAAAAAAAAGGTGAGGGGGGATAGAGAAATAAGGGGTCCACCTAAAGCTCAAAATACAACTCTCTGAATGTTGAAATTATATTCTGCAGTATTGAAAGGACATAATGCTTATTCAAATTGTGCTAATTAACGTTTTCATTATCCAGAACAGGACTATCGTAAGCCAAATGGGAGAATGATTTTCTTTTTGAGGAGTTTCTTTGCCTATGCCTTCCTTTAATTACTCTTACTGTAGATATAACTAATGGTATAAGGCCAATAATCATATCAATTTCTTCTTCTTCTTCTTTTTTTTTTTTTTTTGTAATGTAATTAGCATTGAACTATACCATATGCTATTTGATCTCATGATATTAAATAGTTGTGTTTATTTGCTTTGCCATGTATGTAAATACAGATTATTAGTTTCATTTTTATATTTACAGCGTGGATGAATGAGACACATGTCTATCTAATCTGGGAGGCTAATTACTAGGCAGCCATGTGGAAGAGTGAGCACTGACATTGGCTATTTCATGACTTGTTATTTAATGCTAGAGAAGATATTTGCATGAAATGTTAACTTTGAAGTCAGGACAGGAGATAAGACAGATGAAGCCAGAAGTTTACTGTTCTTTTTGGAAGACACAATCAGCTGATTGTGTTTAAGAGTCTACCAAAACTAATGGGAGTCATTTATATATGCATCTATATGGCATGCTTGTTGTTTTTGATGGGAGATCTCTTTTCTGGACAGCATTTAAGATGATGTTTTTGTTGATAACAAAGAATTGGTTATACCCGATAACTTTTACCATGACACTGCTGTTAAAACATGTAAGACTGTTTTGAGCAGGAGTTCTCTTGCATTACAAGATATTTGTACCATTCGTGTCCACTGGAGAAATTTTATGTATTTCGCATTTGTGTACACACTGGGAAAGGGTTCATTGCAAAATATTTTACACAGTTAAATTAACATCTGATCTTACAATCAAATAGCTTCCTTAGGCTTTAGGTAGCTGTTGTGCTCTATAAAAGGTATTTAAATTCCTGTCAAAAAGAAGAATAGTCTAGCCATGATAAAAACTCACAAGCACATGTATCATTGTATCATCTTTCCTTTAAGAATTAGTTGGGGGGGGAGAAGGGAGAGAAGGAAGTAAACAACAACAAAAAAGGAGGCATGTAATCTGCTGTATCAGAAGCTCTCCACAAGTGTTAAACTCTCTTACAGAGGTGGGAAGGCAAGCATTGTGTTACTCCCTTAGTGGATTGGCACATGTTTCCATGATACTGCTTTGGGTATTCTGGCTGGTTTTCTTTTGCTGTTCGTAAAGTACTCTTCTTTTTAAACTTCCTCTACTCATGAGCCATTTTGATTGTCCCTGTAAGGACCACATTAAACAAACTATACCCACAAAAAAAAAAAAAAGAAAAAAAGAAAAAAAATTGCTAGAGGGACTTGGAAAACTTGATAGCAGAGGTTTCTTTAGTTTATATGGTACACAGAAGTTATTTTGCCCTAAGGAACTTGGCTCTACTTTTTCTTCTTACACTATACAGCTTCTTTTTAAGAATTAATGTGTTTTTCATTTTTGGAATATGTATTTACAGTCCATATTAGCAACATCATCACTTAAGAGTATGCCACTATCTATGTTCAAAAAGCTCCCTCAGTAAGATGTGCTAAAACCCTAAACAAACAAGCAAACAATATTAGTACCAGTTTCATCTCCTGTTCATGGCATGTCCAGATCAGTGATCTGAAGGTGATAAAGATAATAATCCTGTTAATGATGATAATCTTTTTTTTTTTTTTTTTCTTTGAAAGAGCATACATATTTCTCAAGGAAAGCAAAAATCTAAATTTTTGAAACTAAAGAAAACATGAACACATTGCACCCTGTGGATGAGTGAATAAATATTTCAAAGCTTACACATAAACACAGAAGAATGTATATTTACCTCTTGAAAGTTCCAGAGAAATCCTGGATTTCAAAGGAGACTTTGTTTATTCCCTTCTCCAAGCAGAATTTTTCACTCAGTAAAGTACAGAGGACCTGTTTCTTGACAGGTTTGACATTAATTTGGTTATAGTCAATACCTCTTGCTTTCATGCTACCTACCAATACCTATGTATACCCTAAATGGGATCTCTTAAAAACCTTCCAAGAGTGAGAAACACAGAATCTGTTATCAGTGAGACAGTTCAGTCTCTCTGAGTTAATGGTAGCTGTTCTTCCATTTTCTTCATGTCTCTCCAAAGAAAAACTCATCAGAACACACTTTACTGAATTTAGCAATATGAGCTCTGTGTGTGGGAACTCTACTGATTTTTCAGCCATCCACAAAAGCAGAGCTAAAATTTTACTTGTTTGCAATTTGATTTGTTCCGTACAAATGACAACTAATCCTCGATAGCGTCAATTTCACAAGGGACTAAAGACCTCATACAATTTATATGGACTAATAAATCACACACATATAGATCCAAGACTTTCCTGTCAGTCTAATTAAGGTTTAGTAATTTGATAAAATGATTGTTAGTCCAATTATAATGATACTAATACTTATGTTCCAAATGATCCCAAGATTTCCAACATCCAATAAAAACACCATGAAAACTGATAGTCACAACCTTTCTAATATCTACCCTTTTCCTAAGTCTTATGATCATCCAGCCTGTAAACTGCACTTGTAAAAACTGGTTGTTTGCCTTCATGAATTTTTTTTTACCTTCCATTTGGAGAAACATATAGCTTTTAATTTATTTTTTTTTAAGCTGTCTCTTTTGTTACATAATTTTAGTAAAAGATAAACCTCTTTAGTGGTGATGTTATTATTTTTCTTTTAGATTATATTCTGATTGTTTTAGTTTTCCATGAAAATATGAATACTCCATATACAAGTTGTTAAATAAAACAAGTCTCTCCTGAAATAAGGATAAAGATAAAGATAAACAAGGTGCTATTTCAGGGGTACTGATGCTCAGCTGTGGAATGACACTATATGAATAATTATTGGAATCACAATTATGGGGGACGGAGTGAAACAAAGAATAAATTTGTGCACAAACTGTTAACTACTCTTAGGCCCAGAATCAACCTTTTTCCTTTTGATTATCTAAGTTTAAAAGGTAGCCTACAAGTTGCAGAACAGCATTTTGATTTGTTGGCTTATTAACTTCTGATCTCACAGTCACGATTGAAAATGTGTGATTGTTTTTTACCATTCATGTTTCTTTCTCAGTCTTTTTTGTCCTAGTGAAATATTGCGCTTTTAGGATAGTCTTTGCTGGGCAAAAGCTGTCCAAGGAGAGTTTATAAATGGAGCTTTTTAAGCATATTTTAGAAATAATGTGATTGCATTTCCATTTCTAAAGAACAAATAGTTCTTTGGTTTTCTGAAACAGTAGTTCAAGTTGGATACCAAGTTTTTATAATATCCGTCATTTTGAAAAAAAAGGGATGTAGGATGATGTTATCCCATTCCTTTCAATTTCAGCAATTCAGAATAACACAGGATATTACTTTATCAGTTGGACTTGTGGCCTACATGGAGGAGTGAAGACACATGGTCAGTTTGAGAGAACTTGGAGCTTAAAAAATATTTTTTTTATTTAAAGCAGCATAGGCACAGACAGATAGTCTCTGGATAGAAAAGACTGCAATGATTTTTTTTTTTCTCTTATGAGTGAAAAATCCCCCCAATTTCAGTTGTAATTGACATGTATATTGGTGACCAAGTTGATTTGCCCTTGGTTGACTGAGCAAACTGACTGTATTAATCTCAGATGGCAGGATTTTATTTCCAGCAACAGAAAGAATTGTCATCTTTTTCAATTCTTTGTATTTATTTATTTATTTTCAAAACTTTACTGAAGCTTGTACAGACAATATCTGATAAAATATTTGAGTGTCTACGTAACCAGTGTTGTGCTTGGAGGCAAGGTCACTTCACTGTTTTTGTCCTGCAATTCCTTTCAGTACATTCAGGCATCATTGCCAGCCACAGGATTGCTATATGAGTTCACATTGAATGACTGTGATTTTTCCGATTCATTGATTTTGAGAAAAAGAAGGAAAAAATAGAAGACAGGAAACAACATTACGGGAACAATATGCTGTATTTTCTTTCTTTGGAGACATATATGGAACAGGAGAAGTTATAAAGTAAATAAAGGGAAGGTGAAAATGTTTCTTTAAGCAGGCCATCAGTTGCAAGGAAACATTGTAGTTTTCTTCAGAGATGCTCCTTGTTGTCAATGCTGGCTTCATCACTTACTTCAGACACCTCTCTTGAAAGTTCTGCTAGTAGCAGTACTGAAATTATTCTGCCTGACCCTGCCAGTCGGTATTCTTCATCTCACTGAACAGTTTCTCATCCTCCTCCCTTTGTTTAATGTAGAAAAGAGTCCTTCCCACGTGGTTGTTTTCTTTGTGTGCTCTGATCACTCAAGACGGATTTTTTTTTTTACTCTCTTTTTCATATGAGGAGGTAAATGCTAATGCTTAAACTATGTTTTGAGACTGTCTCCTTCATCCTGTGTGAAGATATTTGATGCTCTGTGAGGCTATTTAATGAAAAACAAAACAAAACAAAAATAAAACCACAAAAAACCTGCATTTAAATGTTGCTTATCATATAGTATGAAGATCAATGTTATAGTCTGAGAATTAAATACTAGTTTATTCTACTTTGTTTGCCTACTGTTTGCAATACTTGCAGTGCAATGATCAGCAATGACACAACTAGTCATTGATACTGAAAATTATAGTCCTTGTCACTTTAATCAGCAAAATAATATAGTCATTGTCCTCAACTTTTCCAAGCACTTAGATGCACTACTCCATAGTTTGTATTCTATACTTTGAACTTGCATTAATTTTTTTCAGAAAGTGTATAGTCAAAGGATAGATCTCAAAGTCATGGGAAACAAATGTTTTGTTTATGCATTCCAGTTATTCTGGCTACTTAAATGTAATGATGTTTCTTTTTCCTCAGTAGATAACTGCAACATTTTACAGAGGAAAAATATCACATTATAAGTAGTGAAAAATAAACAATTAATTTAATCAAGAATATCTGATTAAATAATTTTAAGAAAATTTCTGATGCAGGATTCAGGAATTTTTCCATAAAAAAACAAGCCCTCTCTGAAAAATTTTTAAACCAAAAACTGCTAGGTTCCATGAATCTAATAAAATTAATCTTAGAACTAATTCTATAACATTGGAAAAACTTATTTTATTTCTTAGCAAAAGGAGTAAATAAGTCACCTGTTTTACTGTAGAGAGTAACATCATCATTAGTAGTGTAACATTAAAATTATGGATTATTTATAATTTTAGAAATTTAATTGTTTGACTAATAAATAAATTTTGTTTTGGCCAGTACTGCTAAGACAAAGCAACTATGCAAACCTATTCTATGTCATTTTCTGTCTCATACATCAGCAGCACATAATTGGTAAGTAATTCCTGACTGCAAGATTATTATTGCTGATGTTGATGTATAAACCAATAAATGTGTGGCTTGTTTTTCAGATCTTAGGTAAAACTGCAGTTTCAGCAATCATGGAAATCACCCTTTGACTTACAAAGAAAACAGATGTGATGTGGTAGGCTTTGAGAAAAGAATAAATATGGAACTCCATGATGTCATTGTCACACGTTCACTTTTCAAAGTACAGCAGGCCTCTACTCAGAAATACATGTCCAAAGGGCAAGAGAATGCTTCTCATTTTGGAGGCAGTCTAGTTAAATGCTGTAAATTACTTTTGTTGTCAGATGTATATTACTTTTGTTTTCTGGTATGAAATATTTTTATTATTATTATTTTACTATAAAATTAGTATATTTCTCTTAATTGGTAGGAAATAATAGTAGTTAAAAATAATTCCTGGCAAATCTAAATGCAAATACAATCTTATTATATCAGTGTAATGATCATTTTTTTCCTATATATATGACGTCAAAAATTTTGACGTTTCTGCACAAAAAGAATCTGTGATTTTCTCAAATTCTATCAATCTGATTTATATATATATATATATATATTTTTTTTTTTTCATTAGTGCCATATATAAGACTTGAGGGTGTTTTGAGCAAGTTCACAGATGATACCAAATTGGATGGAGCTGTAAACTCTGTCAAGGGTGTTGAGGCCTTGCAGAGAGATCTAGACAAATTAGAGAGCTGAGCAATCACCAACAATATGAAGTTTAACAAGAGCAAGTTAATCACTTCTCTCTGGTGATCAGCGATAGGACCTGAGGGAACAGCATGAAGCGTTATCAGGGGAGGTTCGCGCTGAATGTTAGGAAGAGTTTCTTCACTGAGAGGGTGATCGGGCACTGGACCAGGCTCCCCTGGGAAGTGGTCATGGCCCCATGCTTGACAGAGTTCAAGGAACATTTGGACAATGTTCTCACACAAATGGTTTGGTTTTTGGGTGGTCTTTTGTAGAACTGAGAGTTGGACTTGATGATCCTTGTGGGTCCCTTCCAGCTCACGATATTCTATGATACATTCTTAGAGCCTAGCTACTGATCTTTGAAGTTGCATTTTGTTGCTATCTCTGAACAAGGATTTATGTTAGATCTTGAGAGCTTGATATCCTTCGGTAGGTTGTGTCCACTAATTTCATCATGTTAGGACAAATAATAGAAGATTCCTCATTGCTATTGGAAGAAATATCATCCAAGTCTTAAAAAAAATAAAAAAATAATAAAAAAATGCAGTAAGTCATTTTTTTCCTAAAACATGCAGTGGGCACTTGCACACAAAACGCTTAAAATTGCCAATATTTGCTGCATAGATGTACCTAAGACACTGCTATTTTGAACTGTGCTGTCTTGGACATTGGCAGACAGAAAGATGGTAGATGGGCAAGCATCTGCTTATTCTAGTTAAAGAGGTAAATCAGTGCCATTTAAAAAATATATTAGTTCAATCCCAGTGCTTTGGCCAGTGAAAATCCCTGAGAGTGAAGGAATGAAGATACTCCTTATTACCATAACTTTCTTCTGGAAAGCTCTGACTTTTTGTTTTCCATTTTCCTTGTTCCTATGACAGTCTACTGTAAGGCTATTCTGGACCATTGCACTAAGTAGGGCATAATTTTTTATTAAGAACTTCTTGCAAACAGCTCATAATTCTTAGCTGAATTTGAGAATATCTTTCAGCAATACATAGGAAATCAATTTTCTCCATCTGTTTTTATTCTTTATCTTGAAACCAGAGAGAACTCTTAAAAGGTTCCTGGGACTTTAGAATTTTTTTTTAGAGGTAAAAAGAGACAAAAAGCAGCATATCCTGTTTTTCCACGGTTCATATACATTTTGTAACAAATTATGTCAAACTGATGTGGAATGAATGAAAACCAAGTTTTATTTACATCTGGGCTTCATTCCACATCTTTCAGTGGAACAGTTTGAAAATTGTCATTGTTGACATATTTAAAGTTAAATGTCATAGTTCTGGAATATTGTGTGGCTTGGTGCTAGGTCGTTTTCTAGAGAAAAGGAGTAATTTATATTCATGTAGAAGATGAAGCAGGACATAGCTTTTCGTCTTTACAGATGGGTATTCCACTACAAAATTTTCTTCCTTAGGAACTGAGAGAGTTCGTCTGATCCACTCAGAAAAACTGCTTCAGTATCATGCAGCTGTATTAACCAATTTAGGGCTTATCTAAACAACTTAGTCTTGCTTATATCTAGTTCTTGTTGTGATTTTTGCACAGGAGAGCACATTTTTGCATATCAAGAACATGAAAATGAACGTAGACATGGGATGCCATGAAGTAGAAAGAATCGAGACACCTGTAAGAACATGGAAAAACTGCAGACTTTAATGTAGTAGCAACAGCGGTCTAAATAGAGGGTTGATTTTTATTCTCTACTTTTGCAATTGAAGATATTTCCTTTTTGAAGAAAGTTGTGTGCCCTAATCCCAAACCAAAATATAACCAAACAATTCTGTGGGACTTTTCCCTGGAGATCCTGAGAAATGTAAAGTAGACAGCAGATCATCTAAGGAAGGGACAGAACAAAATTAAAAAATAGAAATGACTGGCATACAGTGACTTAACTTTTAGGGAAGGTTTAAGGAGAGTATAAGTGTTTAATGGTATAATTCCAATTTTGTCTAGTGGTGGCCTGTCCCTAGAGGAGGAATGCTGTATCTCTTCTGAAAAGGCATCAGATGAGCATACCAAACTGACATACTAGATTGTGGTATGGATAATGAGGTTCAAGAACAATCTGAAACCTTAACACAGCAATTGCAGAGAGCCTGAATCAGAGGCAGTGGCTACAGGGGGAGATTAAGAAATGTCTCTGAGAAATTTCAGCAATCAAAAAGGTTGGTTACTTTTGGTGGCATCCATCTGGGTCCTCCTGAAAAGAATGTAAGTTGTTATGTTAGGCAGAAGGTGACAGTAACATGCACAGAGAAGCTCAGGCTAGGTTGGGTGGAAACACCTCCACAGCTGAACACTATTGGAAGAGGTTAAAACTCACAGTGATATTAGAAGAAGTGTCTCAATTGAGAATAAGGAATCTCTTGTCAATATCTTTTCTTGATCTTTATCTCATATGATGCATTTTTCCTCTAATTTAGCCAGAACACTAAATTTAAGTGATCTTAAGCCCTTCATGATAATTAGAAAACAAGCCTGTATTGCTCTCTATCTGATCTCTAATTTGAAACTGTCGGGGAGTTTTAAGAATATTATTTCCTTTCATTCTTTCTGCCAGTTTTTCAGTATTTTTAAAGGGTTCTCCAAATCACTTATTTGAAGACTGTTGATCACACTTATTTGATGTTGTTTCTTTCTGAGGCTTTTAGTCAAAGCAAATTGCCTATAACGGAATATTGGTGAACTTTCTTTCTAAAAATAATATCTGCCTACATGTAGTATATGTGATTTTGTGTACTTAAAAGTCATATACATGTCCTCCGCTTTTCCAGATGCTATTAAAATCTTCCTTTCAATGTGGATGGAAGGCCTCTTGACTGCAAGACTTAGGCAACTAAGTAGTAGAAGGAGTGAAGCTAACATTGGAGGACTCAAGCATAAACAGCAAATGGCCCCTCAAGTTTCACATTTCTTCATCTTCCTAAGATTTTTGTTTTTATTTGAGATCACATTCTTCTTATTTTTATAGGTGTTGTGTCACTAAAGCATATCTTAAGCATATGAATGTTTTACCTGGTGAGTATCATTTCTGCTGAATAAATCCATGGCTTGTTTTCACAGATATTACTCTTAGGAAGTGATATGCTGTTAAGTTTAGAGGCACTTAAATTAATTTAATTGCACCATGGGATGTGAAATGAGTGCTGCTCTAAATCTGCACTGGGGTCTTATGAGTGATATTATTTTACATTTACATAGTTTTTAAAAGATATTCTAAGCAATGCATTTTTCTCACTTCTGGAAACCTCTCCTAAGGTTTTTACAATGGCTGGTTTGTCAGCTTTTCATCTGCTAGTGAAAGGAGAAAATGTATTATTGCTATATGCAAGCCAGCTTTGTACGTTTTCTTGACTGATTCTGTTTCTACACCACAGTGCACTAGATAAAACAGTTCAAGAACTATTTTTTTTCTCCACAGTTGTTATGAATTTGGCTGTACTTCTGACCATGGTGTCATGGTTTTGGCTGAGACAGTTAATTTTCTTCATAGTGGCTGGTATGGTGCTGTGTTTTGGATTTAAGAGAAAAAAAAATGCTGATAACACACCGATGTTTTAGTTGTTGCTGAGCAGTGCTTACACAGAGTTAAGGACTTTCCAGATTCTCATGTTGCCCTGCCAGCGAGGAGACTGGGTGTGCACAAAAAGTTGGCAGGGGACAGAGCAAGGACAGCTGACCCAAACTGGCCAAAGGGATGTTCCATACCATATGGCATCATGCAGAACAATAAAACTGTTGGAAGTTGGTGAGGGAGGCTGCAGATGCTGGCTGGCTGGGCATTGTTTGGGGGGTGGTGAGCAATTGCATTGTGCATTACTTGTTTTGTATATTCTTTTATTATTATTATTATCCATTCCTTTTACTCCTATTAGACTTTTTATTTCAGCCCACAAGTTTAACCTCTTCTCAATTCTCTTCCCCATCCCATTGCAGGGGGATGAGTGAATGGTTGTGCAGGGCTTGACTGCCTGCTGGGTTAAACCACAGCACATGGTTTCTTTGTTTCATTTTCTTAGAAGGAGGATGTGAACATTTCAAACAGATATTTTCTGTATATGATCACAGCAAAATTTCAATTTTGTATGCATGTAGTAACATCTGGTCTGGACTACTATATAAATAATTTTGTAATAATTTCTAGAAATATTCAAGTTGCTTTTATCATGTATAATTCAAGTGTTAGTAGTAAGTAAATCACATGCTTAGCTGTGACACTACTTGGTAAGGCTGTGAAACCTAGACAAATAATGTATGTAAGATATTTCACAATGAGGAATATTGATTATTTTATGCAGAATGGCTATTCTCTACATTGGAACAATTCAAAAAATTAGCTACAACTGAATATATAAAGTTGGCAGAAAAAAGAATGATAAGATACAACAAATACTTGATAATGCAATATAAACTGCCTGCAAACAGTTGAGGAAAAACTTAATCTGAATCTACTATTGATGATCACAGAGCACAGAGTGGTAATACAGGAAATACACTTCAAAAGTCAAACATGAACAATTCTATAAGAAAAAAAGTACTGATAATGTGTCAGATTTTTCTGCTTGGCTGGGTCTTATAAATGAAATTTGCCACAGAGGGAAGCAAATCCCATTAGCTTTCAGCTGGCAGAAACTTGTCTCTGTAGGTGAGGTGAAGTAAAGCAAAGGAGTCACACCTTTAAACATGGGTTTTTCCCACCTCCTCTCCTCTTTTCTTGACCCATTCCCCACCAAAAACAAAACAAAACAACAACAAACAAACAAATAAAAACCCTACCACCACAAAACCCGAACAAAACCTCCCACTAAACAGCTATCTTAAAGATCTTTTTTTGAGAAGTAGTCAAGTTTTCTTTGCAAAATTCCTGTCCTATGAAATAATCTTTTTTTCTATCGTGCTTTTTCCCCAATGAAATTTTAATACTATTCATGTAAAATATGATGCTTTATAATTTACTATATTTATTAAAATATATAGTTGCTGTATTAACTGAATTTCCTTCTAATCTGATCATGTGAACTGTTCTGCTGTCTTCAAGCAAAGCTGGTTTAAACAGTTCTTAGAAATCTAAACTTACAGACCAGACATTTTCTAATTTAGATTGACTGATTTGACAAAATGTGGCGTCATCTTCCAGTTATCTAGAGACAGGTTTACTTCAGCTGTTTCAAAATACCATTTACAGTTCTGTTTCATTTATGAGTCAAATCTTAGTGTTTAAAAAAGTATAGCATATTTTCCCTATATCCTACCTTTTAAAATTTCTCCTTAATTAAAAACAACAACAACAACCAAAAAAATCCAGCAGCAACAACAACAACAAACTTTGAGAGCATTGGGGATGACTTATCTATTTAATAGTTTAATAACATTACTCTCCAGTTTATTGTGAAAGAGATGCTGTTATTTATAGGAATACTGAATGAAATCTAGTGGATTCACCAGTCCACCAGTGGACTGAAAGAGATTCATATATTCTTGTCATCAGTAAGGAACAGTTTATCGTCCTCTCTTCCCAGTGAAATAGCTGACTTGTACTTTTTTAAGATAACAGAAAGTTAATTCCTGAGGAGAAAATGTGTTTACAAGAAGATTCAGAAAATTTGACATCTTTTCTTCATCTCTGCAGCATGCTACCAGTATTAAACTTAGCTTTTCAGCACAAACACCTCAGATAAAATAAAGATTTAATCTAAACAGTAATTCTAATAGTAATTCTGCAGTGATATTTGAAAATACCTGCATTTATTGAAGACAATAATATGATAAAAGAGCTACTGCATTCTTAGGACAGCTTGGAAATCTTGACTCTTGAATGCTAATCCCAACAGTGAAAAAACATGCCTTGGTTTTCAATGAGTCTACGCATGACCACATCATCACTGAGGCACCACAGTAGAGGTGAGCCTGAAAAGAGAAATGTATAACAAAAATTCCTGATTTAGCTCTGCATGAGTAGGGTACCATCTGTCCAGGTCTGTCTTGACATGTGCTCTTCTCATGAGAGACCTCCTCTCATCCTCAGAGAGGCCTCCTCTCAGGCTATATAGAGTTTACTGCACATGTACATGTGTACAGACCCATGATGTACTTTCCAGATACACTAGTTCCCTTGCCAACACTTTAAAAACAGGATGGATTCAGAGTTTATGCTCAAGTATGCTTACTTCTGTCCAGTAAATCTCAGAGGAAAAGACAAGACCTCTGTATATCAGGCAGTACTGGAATACTTCAATAATTACTCATGGTTTTACATTATTAGAACTCACATTTGAAGTACCGGGCAGGTGAGAAAAGGCAGAGATGCTCTTTTTTTTTTTTTTTTTTCCCTTGAGGTGCTTAAGCTGTTCTCTTTCTGTCCAGTGTCTGAAAGATCAGACTTTCATATCTTGATTGAAAAGCAGAAGAGAGTGCTATGCATTGAGCAAATCAGAACAGAATGTTGAACTATTATTGAGAGTGGGAGATATTTTTATCAGGCTGCTGTACTCATAAATCCAGATAATATTTGCACACCAGAAAGAAGAGACTTCTTATTCTTTTTAAACTATGTCTTACATAAAAATAGGTGAGGATTTAAGAAAATTGTCAGCATTCCTTCATAAGCAAATTAATATTCTCATATTGTGTTAAACAGAGGTGTGGATATGAAGTTAATTACTGACCAGCAGGTAACTAGTAAAACATTTAAGTTTTTCTTAGCTAAATTATACTCT
Organism: Cygnus atratus; assembly: GCF_013377495.2. NCBI lineage: Eukaryota > Metazoa > Chordata > Aves > Anseriformes > Anatidae > Cygnus > Cygnus atratus. Next base: position 100,608,519 of record NC_066363.1, on the reverse strand, counting down.
GTGGTTGCCTGTAGAGTAGAAAAAAAAAATCAAAAAAAAAAAATCCAGATTTTCAGTGAAAGGCTTAGAAATCTTCAGCTAGAGTAAGCTGCATGGATTTGGTAACTGTTACTGTTTAAAAATTAAAAGTTGTGGGAGTAATAAAAGCAATAAACATGAAAAGCTGAAATTTAAAAAGGGCCTTGCTCCTTATTCAAATTCCTTTCTAAAGCAATCTTCATATATTAGTACTTTAGTTTTGGAACAGATTCTGCCTGCTCCAAACATAGATTTTTGCCCACATGGTGTTTTTCTGATACCAGTTAGTATCTGGAGATCCACGTGGGAAGCTGGAGTCTGGCTCTTACAGTGTCATTTGTAGATTTAGACTCATGGACTAAAAATAAATAAATAAATAAAAATACGAGTCTGTGAATTCTGAAAGCTTTATAGTTAAAAAGAAAGAAAAGGAAACCATTTATGAAAAATGTATGTGGTCTTTAATTCTGTATAGGACATTTTGCTACAAATTGCCACTTCTGGAAAAATAATGATGTAAAAATCTTTTTTTTCTTTTTTGACCATACTCACATATGACAATGTGTGGCCTTGGTGCTCATTTAATATTGCAGAAAGTGGTTAAGAGGAAAAATTAAGAAAATAAAAGCCGGAAGGTCAGAAAGGCCTTTCTGCAATATCGAAAACAATTACCTTTGTTGAGCTATCATGCATAAACAATAAACTGAGATTTTTTCTTCCCCTTACTCCCATTTTTCAAAAAAGGTTTGTAATTAAAGAAAAAAAAATGTGGGAATGTTCTTGGTATTGAATATATATATATATATATGTATATATATTTCAGTATAAGTTTCCTGTTGGAATTTCACTGCAATAGAGACTTTGCTGAGCAGTCTTAATCCTAATCCAAATTTATGATACTAAAGGTAACTGGTAGGACAAGAATATAGTTCAGTGCCACAACTCTCTACAATCTATTTTTATCTGGTATAATAAAGACAGCAGCAGAAGGGTTTTGTTAAGACTTGGAGATTCTTGGGGAGGCATTATAATGATCCAAATTTGGGGATTTTGGATTCAGGTTCATTCATTACTTCCTTGTGCCCATCAAGATACACCAGTTTTTAGGATTGACTGAGCCTGAAAAGTAGTGTGCAGGTTAGGAATTCAGTGAGTTCTGTTGATTCACGACTCCATGACATCTAAACCATGCTTGTTTACCTTGGAAGCACCAGCTAGCACTTCATTCAACTTCTAGCTAGCTTCTAGCTAGCACTAGCTAGCACTTCATTCAACAAAGGGCTAGAAAGTTTGCACATAATCAAGGAAGGGAGATCTGCAGAGGAAGGGATATCTGACCTGCTGACCTTTTTAACTATTAAATAACAATGACTGTAAGCTATGATATAGGGTCTCTCTCACTCTAGGGAAGGCTATATAGCACCTTAGGAAGTATTTCAGCTTTACTTTCTCCCAAACATGGGCTCTTTGCCTGTGTTTAGACATGTTGTGCTCAGATGTTAATGAAACACAGAATCTTTGAAAATAGATGCAAAACTAAGACAATGCAATGTGAAACCTTATACAAAGATACCACGTGTTGTCACTCTGTAGTTGGGTCAGGACCCGTGGCATAGAAGTTTCTGATCATTCATAGCTCAGGAGATCCTGTTCTCTTGCAGGATCAGCTATGGGATCCAGGTGTCTGGAGTTTAATCTAGCAGGTTTTGGAAACCTCCAGGAATAGAGATTGCACATACCACCTGGGCAGCCTGCTCCACCATTATGGTACTTGTCTCTGTGGGGAAAAAGTTCTTCCTTATATCCAGATTGAAGCTCCCTTGATTTAATTTATGCCAGTTGTCCCGTGTCCTCCAACCTTGTACCTTTGTGAAGAGCCTGTCACTGTCTCCTCCATAATCTCTCTATAGACACGCACAAGCTGCAGTTAGGTGCATCTGAAGTTGTCTCTGCTGCAGGTAGAACAAATTATATTTCCTTCTACCTCTCCTCTCAAGGCAAGTGTTTCAGTTCCCAAGTGCTTCAGTCCCTGCTATCTTTGTGGTGCTCCACTGAACTCCGTTTTATGAATGTCTTGTATGTCACTCCATTTCTCCAACCTGTCTGGGTTGTTCTGGATAGTGTCCGCACCCTTGAGTATATCAGCTGGTCCTCCACCCATAATTTGGTGTCATCTGGTGGTCTGCCACCCATAATTTGGTGTCATTTGGTGTCAGAAAGGCCAGTCAGGCATTGGAACAGGTTGCCCAGGGAAGTGGTGGAGTCACCGTCCCTGGGGGTGTTCAAGGAAAGGTTGGACCTGGTGCTTAGGGACATGTTTTAGTGGGTGACATTAGTAGTGGGGTGAGGACCAGATGATCTTTAAGGTCTTATGCAACCTTAATGATTCTATGATTCTATGGTTCTACGATCTGTAAACCTGAAGAGCATGCACTTTGTTACTGATCTAAGCAGCTTTTTTTTTTTTTTTCTTTTTTTTTCCTTCCCTAGTTCCCTAGTGGATCCCCGCTGGAGGGTGACTACAACCTAGCAGATTATGACTACCTGCCAGCATCTCCTGAAATTAAAGAACTCTTCAAATACATAAGGAGGTACACTCCAAAAGCAATAGAGATTGAGGACAAACTGCAGCCTTTTATTCCAGACTCTGTGCTTTCAGATCTCTGTGCTCCACAGGAAGTCACAACTCTGAGCATTGAGGTTTGCAGTCAAGTTGTGGTACAAATGCTTTTCTGAGTTCTTCTTTTCTGAAATTTACACACAACTGAGCTTAAAGTTTCCAGTTGCTTTTAGTATGATAGTTGTAGTATGTCAAAAGGCAGAGGGATTGGTTGGATCTGTGCTGAGTTTGTCTGAGTTAAGGTTTGGTGTGGGGAGATAAGGAAAGTCCATGAACTGTAGGGAAAGCAGTGCCTCTGTCTGTTCAAATGGAATAAGTTTATGGGTGTCTTGGACACTATGCCTCATTACAATACTGCGTGAAGAACAATGCCCTTGATTGTTAATAGCTGGCAAGAATACTCATTTTTGTGGTCAGTGATGACTAAGTAAAAGTCTAGTGTTAACAGGTACCTTTTATATGAGGTTAGACAAATCTTGACATTTTGTTAAGCTGTGTTTTCTAATTTTTATTTTGTGCGTGTGTGTTTAAAATCCAGATCTTGGAGGGTACACTAAATGAAGACATAGTCTTACTTTGAAGTGTCTTCTTCCATCATTAAAGAGTTTAATATCTATATTCAGTACATGAGTTGCTTCTTAGCATATGTTCATATAGTATCTAACACAATGGGATACTTGATTAAAGCCCCACTAGGGCTTTAACTTTAACAAAGTAAATAAATACTTGATTACACTATCCCATAAAACCTAATATGGAAATGAAACTTGCAATGAACATTTTAATTATACTATAGCCTATTATTATTAGCCTATATTTAAGGTTTAAATAAGTATGTTGATATTGGAATTAAAATTAAATCAATACTATCCATTTCCTATCTGGGAAAAACAAAAACAAACAAACAAAAAATCCCACCTCCTTTTGATGTCAAAAGGTCAGTAACTGATTGCATATTGATTTTAATAATGTAGATGCGGTCTGGTGCATATGATTTACCACAACTTTGATGATTTGGTGCAAATATATAAAACATCTGTTTGTTTTTACACCTTCACACTGAAAGAAAAATCTGGAATACTGTATATGGTGTAAAAATAGCTTGTTTAATTCCCAGAAAGGTTTTACAATGCAAAATTAATTTATCTAGGTACATGTTTTCTCTTATGTAAAACTCCTAGAATATTTCATAAGGATCAAATGAAATGATTATAGTTAAAGACATTATTTTCATAAAGATTTATGGTATTTTAATGGAGTACTTTAATCCTGCTGAGAACTCTATTGTTGATCTTTAAAATTTTGTTGAGAACGTATTCTTCTCTCCTACTGATGCAGGGGAATATTCTATTACTCATAAACTTCTTTTTCTGTGTTTCATTTTTGTTAAACTAACATTGTTTATTCTTAGAATATGTTTGTTGGTTTTGTTTCGTTCTATAAGTATCAGTGTGCTGCCCCTAGCAGCAACCTGACTGTGCGTAGGACAGTTCTCTAGCATTGAGGAAAACTAGCACAAAAAGCCAATCCCAACACTAGAAACTCACTCCTAGTCAAGGTCAACAAATCAAAAGACTATATCAATCATCAAAGACATTCCTATGCTTTCCTTCACGTGTCACATTGCACTGGGTCTGGTTGGGATGCTGTTAATTTTCTCCTGCTGGCCAGCCACACAACATGCATACATGTCCATAAGCACAAAAGAGGAACACTAGACTTCATGCCTTCAGACATACTCAGTGTGGGCCTCTGATGAGCACTTCAGCCCACAGCATGCTGTGTGTTCATATTGTGTTTCAGGATGACCAGATTTCTGAGGCCTCAGTGGTCCTTGTTTTGGTTGCCTGTTGTGTCAAACAGTCTTTGGTATCTTCACAGAGCCTGATTACTCAGGCTGCTGGGGAAAAGAACTGCTTCTTTACATATACTAACAATTTTTTTTGGGTGGTTATTAGTTATTAGAGCATAGGATGAGTGTGTATCTGTGCGTGACTGCTGACAGCATTTTTACTGAGCTACTGCTCTATGTACATGCCCAGGAAGAAATGATGAAAAGCTCCTTCGGTTTTGTCAAAGCTCCCTGCAAATCTGGTGAGAATCATGGTGTCCACCCTATTATTGAGCAGTATCCATAAATTCTTTCTGCTCCTTCTTTGTAAGCATATCATGTTTCATGCATTGGCTGTAAGAATATTGTGTAAGAATATCATATCTTCAGTCTTATGCTGCATCCAATAGATGAACTTCCTCAAAAGTTATCTGGTATTTTCTCCTACTACAGAATTCAGTTGCTCATAAGAAATCAGTTGAAGAGGAAGTATTTTATAATTTTAACATGTAACTACTTTACATTGAGGTTGGAGTCAGTTGTATGACCTTTTTCATTCCCTGCTTCCCATTCATTTCAGCTAAATTTAATCTTGTTTACATTTTTGTAATGAACAGTAAGTTGGAAATTGTTGTGGTTTAGCCCAGCTGGCAGCTAAACACCACACAGCCGTTCGCTCACCCTCCCCCCTCCCTCTCTGGGATGGGGGAGAGAAACGGGAAAGTGAAGCCTGTGAGTTGAGATAAAGACAGTTTATTAAGACAGGAAAATAATAACAATAATAACAACAACAATAATAATAATAGTATTATTAATAATAATGTGTACGAAATAAGTGATGCACAATGCAATTGCTCACCACCCGTTGACTGATGCCCAGCCTATCCCCGAGCAGCCGGCCCCCCCCACCCCGGCTAGCCACCCCTATATATTGTTCAGCATGACGTCAGATGGTATGGAATACCCCTTTGGCCAGTTTGGGTCAGCTGTCCTGGGTCTGTCCCCTCCCAGCTCCTGCTGCATCCCTAGCCTGCCCGCTGGCAGGACAGAGCGAGAAGCTGAAAAGTCCTTGGCTTGGTGTAAGCACTGCTCTACAACAATTAAAACATCAGCATGTTATCAGCGCTCTTCCCATCCTAATCAAAAACATAGCACCCTACCAGCTACTAGGAGGAAAATTAACTCTGTCCTAGCTGAAACCAGGACAGATATCCATAAGAAAAAGAAAGCAAAGTAAGTAAATATAAGTAAATAAGTAAATTAAAAAAAAAAAATAAATTAAATTTAAAAAAAAAGTAATCCATAAGTAAAAGAAAAGAGATATTAAGCTTAAAGTAATTGTGATAGCTGCTTTAGACAGTTTTTTTTTTTTTTTAAGTAAAATAAAACTAAAAGCTTTGCAGTTTTTACACAATATGATGTCAGAGTTTATTTTGACTTCTTACCATGACTTCAATTTTCAAGAAATCTTAAAAGTAAACTTAAAAATAAATGCAGGAAGAAAAAAAAAAGAAAAAGAAAAACACTCTAAGAGTAAATTATTTATTTTGAAGTTACTTTGCAGGCAATTTACTTGATGATCAAATGGTTAAACAGAACATAACAACTGTTAATGATAGGGATGTCATTAAAGAAAACTGTTTTAGTAAAGGCCCTACCTGAGGACTTTGTAGACAACAAAAACAGTTATAGTTAGGATTCTGAAAAGATAGATAGTTAACGGATAGTTGCTGTAAATTAAATGCACCAATATTCCTAGTTCTGCATTCTAGAGATTAAAAAAAAAAAAAAAGATATAAATATTTTGCTATCTTTTTTTTGGGGGGGGAACTCTGCAGAGAATTTGTTCCTTATGCCTCATTTGCAAGTTACAACTTTTTTATTGAAGTAATTGATTAGAACTTATATTAAGCTATTCCATGCTTTTTCACTCATAATAACAAAAATAAGCTGAATGACACCATGTAAAACATATATTTTATTTTTCTTTGCATTAAGAATTGTTCTCTCGTTCTCTCTCTCTTTCATAAAGATGAAAACAGTTACAGTAAATTTTCCATAGGAAATTACAGAAAGGGCTAGCTTTCTCCTCTGCTTGGAATGACTTCAGGTGTGTAAGATTCAATTTGGTACCTCTGCAATAAAACAGTCTGAGAAGGCAACAGCTTTAACAAACTGGGAAAAGATTTCCTTGACAGTTTATGAATTAAGGTGCAGGCAGTCTTAGAAGAATATATATGTTCTTTAAAAAAAAACAGTGACTTGTCAAGACAAAATGGGCCTCACATCTAGATGTGTGATGTAGATTATGTGGCAAGAAAAATGACGTTATTTTTTTAATTATAATTAAGGCATCATTTACTAACTGCAAACTGAACAATAAAAATCTAGACTAACAATCAGAGCAATATTTGTACTTTTCAATCAGAAAATTCTGGGAAAAGCTTTTTAAAGTCCATGATTTAAAAAACAAAACAAACAAACAAAGAAAAAAAAAGCAGGAAATTACTGGTTTCAGAAGGCCACTAGTTATCATTATTTCTGAGTGAGCACATACATTGTTTTTATGTTTAGAAGTACTTTGGAAACAAGCTGCTGCTGCCGTCTACAAGGAAGTCTAAATATAAAATTGTGATGCTATCACTTTGCTTATGGATACCACTGAATAATTAAACTCAATAAGGCTAAAATTTGACTTGAATCTCTGCGTTATACATTGGAGTGGTAATTTACTTCTATCATCTAAAGTGAGTTCTCTCTCCATGAGAAATAAAGAGAAAATATATCTATAAGTTGACAACATTAATTGTGAATGAAGAAAACAGATCTGCCAGAGTGTCAGCAAAGAAATAAGGCCAGTAAATGTAAAATTTATTGATATGTTCTGTCATGTAGTATCTGGAGATATTTCCCAACTTGGAATTACTGAATTGAACACTGGGCTTGGACTTCTAATACAGAAGTTAAATGTGAAAAAGGGAAACAAAGTGTTAACTGGGTACACTTGTCAAACATAAGTAGGTGTTTTGATTTTTTTTTTTTCCCACTGATTTGATAGCTACTTATTGTGTGTGCTGTGTTGAAACCATGTTTTGTTTCAGCAGATTTTTCTTCTCTCTCTTTTCCTTCTGTCCCTCAATTACCAGTGAGCAACCTGCTATTTAAGATTCATGACAAAGAAAAGAGTTTTCATGGACTATGCAGGCAGTCCATAGTATTAATATAGTACTGGTACTGTAGGTAGTATAACCTACGGTCTCATTTCTCTTCTCTTAGTTGAGTATAAATGGAATACAAAATAGGCAATGCTTTAACAACATTGTCTTTTGCTCCCCAATAATTACGTTTAATTCTTAAATAATACCTCTGGATCCACAGCAATATAATTCTTTTGAATTTTGATACAGTGAATTATTAAGGATAAGTTTCTTAAATAATCATAGAATCATTGAATGGCTTGGGTTGGAATGGACCTTAAAGACCGTCTAGTTCCAACACCCCTGACACGGTTATGGAAGCTACCAATTAGTTCAGGTTGCCCAGGGCCCCATCCAACCTGGCCTTGAAAGCCTCTAGGGATAGGGTATTCATAACTCCTCTAGGCAACCTGTTCCAGTGCCTCACCACCCTCTGAGTGAAGAATTTCCTCCTAACATCTAATCATAATCTCCCCTAAAACCATTGCCCCTTGTCCTATCATTATCTGCCTGAGTAAAAAGTCTCTCTCCATCTTTTTTATAAGCCCACTTTAAGTCCTGAAAAGCTGCGATGGAGCCTTCTCTTCTGCAAGCTGAACAGCCTCAGCTCGCTTAGCCTTTCTTCATAGGAGAGGTGCTCCAGCCCTCTGATCACTGCACTCCCTGACAAAGAGTCCCTCTCCTGCTTTCTTGAAGGCCTTCTCTAGGTACTGGAAGGCCACTATAAGGTCTCCCCAGTTCCAACTCTCTTAGTCTGTCTTCATAGGAGAGTATTCCAGCCCTTTGATTATTTATCCTTGTGGCCCTCCTCTGGACCCATTCAGATCTACATCTTTCTTGTCCTATGGGCCCCAGATCTGGATACATTACTCTAAATGGGGTCTCGTGAGGGCGGAGTAGAGGGGGAGAATCATCTCCCTAACCTTCTGGCCATGACTCCGTTGATGCAACTCAGGATGCAGTTGGCCTGGGCTGCAAGCACATACTGCTGGCTCATTTAAAGCTTTTCATTCACCAGAACTGCCATGTCCTTTATCCTGTCAAATTTAATTAAGAAAAATAAGGTGCTGTCTAAAAAAGAATATAAATTATTTTTTGTCCTTCAATAGTGCTGGCAGTGAATTACAGACACAAGTGGAAACACTGCTGATTAGACCATGGGTACTTCTGCAGAAAAGTAAACAATATCTCATCCTTCGAGTAAAGGTTTAGCAGTGCAAAACAGCAGTAAAGTAGGGGGAAACTGGTGTAAAAAGTACAATGATGATCAATCAATCTTACTCTTTTTAAATTAACTAATTTTAATGTTTAAACACAGTATGAAATCCCGTAACTATACTTTCAGGTGAAGGAAGAAATACCTGTAACTTCTTCAAGTCCAGACAACTATAAATTTCTCATTGACTAGTGTAGTTCAAGGCGTTTACAAAGCACATTTCATCCAAAAATGGATTCACTGAAAACTAATAGAAATTAATGAGATGAGTGAAAAGCAAGCCAACCTCCTGTCTTCTACTTCTAGTATCTGTCCCTAAAAATTAATGTGATTTAAACTTCGTAAGGCGTAGGTATTAAAGGGTAATAACAGCCAGTTGGTACACACAACTGTGTGTGCTCGTGAGAACTGAGCTGGACTGGCATTGCCTTTCGTGCTGTCATGCGCTGAAGACCTGAAGGTAAAGCACCAGAAACAAACTGAGCTACAGCATATTTTAAACAGTGATAGAGAAGACTCGCTTGCTCCTTGGCAGTACATTCATTAGAGAGACCTGGAAAAAAATGATGTATGTGTGTATAAACAAAATTCCTTGGATTTGTTGATCTTAGAGGCCTTTTCCAAAATAAAATATTCTATGACTCCTGCTTGTTGGATAAGGATGGGGAGTGGGGAGGGGAGCTTATAAATTAAATTTTCATTATTTTTATTAAATGACTCAAAGAAGAATTAGAACTTAGTAAGTCCTAGTGAGTTTTGCTGAGTTAGCAGCTTTGGTAATTTATACAGATAGAAAGATGTGTGGATGATTTACTACTGATCTAGGAGGTGACTGGCTTGTCAATGAGAGAGAAAACGTAGCAATGTGAGAAATCAATGACTTAGGCCAGGTTAATAAAATTGGTTTGACATCTACATTTGATAAGATGTCTTATAAAGCTAAGTCATTTTGACTTTAAAATAGCTCCTGTGTATTTGTAAAGAGAGGTTAGCTTTAAATCTCTTCTGACATAATGATGTAAATACAAATAGAGTTTATTATCAATAAAACATTGTTCTTTAGATTTGTTTTTCAACAAATATCTTAACTGACATGTTAATGCCCAACATTTGTGATGTTTGTCATGCTGGAAACACAAACATGACAGAACTTATTTGTCTGCTCTGTTGTTCATCTTGACTTTGAATTCTAGCAGATAGTCAAATTCCATTTCTCTTTTATATAATCTTTATTTAACTCTTTGGAGGAATGAACTAAGTAATTAGTTAGAAATGAGCTCTATTCGCTGAAAATTGAAAGGAAACCTAATTTCTCAGATCTGATTTTACAATAATCTGATCTCTTCTCTCTGGTTACCAGTGATAGGACCCAAAGGAATGATATGGAGCTTCATCAGGGGAGGGTCAGGCTGGATGTCAAGAAAAGGTTCTTCACCAAGAGCGTGCTTGGGCACTGCAACAGACTCCCCAGGGAAGTGTTCATGACACCAAACCTAACAGAGTTCAAGAAGTTTTTGGACAACGCTCTCAGACATATGGATTGATTTCTTGTGTGGAGTCAGGAGTTAGACCTGATGACCCTTGTGGGTCCCTTCCAACTTCTATGATTTGATGAATCTGTGATGTTACTGAGAACAAACAAATATGCCAAAGTTAACAAGGTTTCACTTTTTTTTTTTCCTTCATTCCAGAAGCTTCCACTATTTACCAATGACAATATCCCCTTTTACCTAAGAAATGTCTTTTTCTGCCTGACCAGTGTACATATACTTAACTGGAAAAGCAAAAACACAAGCAACAACACTACTGACAAAGTAATGTTAACCTGTAAGTGCCACATATATGCTCCCCACTTTTGGTCTATCACCTGCCTTTTTGAAATCTGATTAATGTTTTTTCTATTTTTTTCTAGTCCCATTGTATTCCTCTTTTCTTGACAAGTTCCGTCATGGCAGAAGACTGAAAGAATAGTCTGAGACCAATGACTGAGAGGAGTAAATGACTACCTTAATGTGTCTGAACATCAATTTTTTCTGCATGGCCACACTGTAAGTGTATGTCTTTATTGCATGTATACAGTTGGTTCGTGGTAGCTGAATCAGGTTACCAAGATACAATAATAACTACATAATATCTTTTAAATGTTCATATTGTAATGTTCTTGTCAGATAGATGTGGCATTTTTACAAAGAGGCAAGAAAGGCACAAGAATATTTAGATAGTAGCATTATCAGTGGTGTCGGAAATAATTTTGGGGAGCTAATAATGTCACAGGAGGATTTCACTAACTTTCTGGATTAGTCATAAGATATAAAACTCAAAGAAAAGTAAAAGAAAACAAAATACCAAAAAAAGCTGCTAACTAAATGAGGACTAGACTTTTATATACAGCAAGTTTAGGGGATCTTTCTGAGGCTGTGTTATTATACTGCAAATATAAAAGCCATCCTGAAGTTTCATTCACAATGGTATGTTCTTAGTTTAAAGTGGTAACTGATTAGAAATGTTTCTAAGGCCTTAGCATTACTTTCAGATGTTTTATAAGCTTAATGTTTAGATGATTTTCAGCCAGGTGAGAAGACAAAATGTAATTCTTTTGTCAGGGCTAGTAGAATATAAATATCATTTAATAATTTTTCTATGCAATAGTTGAAATTTCTGCACTGTCCATGATATTCATAGAATCATAGAATGGTTTGGGATTGGAGAGACCATAAAGATTATTCCATTCTAGCCCCTCTGCCATGGGCAGGGACACCTCCCACTAGATCAAGTTGCTCAAAGCCCCATCCAATCTGGCCTTAAACACTTCCAGGAATGGGGCATCCATAACTTCTCTGGGAAACCTGTCCCAGTGCCTCATCACCCTTAGAGAAAGAATTTATTCCAAAAATCCAATCTAAATCTACCTTTTTTTAGTTTAAAGTAGTTTAAAGCCATTACCCTTTGTCCTATCACTACACTCCTTGATGAAAAGTCCCTCTCCTGCTTTCTTGTAGGCCTCCTTTAGGTACTGGAAGGCCACTATAAAGTCTCCCCAGCTCCAACTCTCTTAGTCTTTCTTCATAGGAGAGGTGTTCCAGCCCTTTGATCATTCTCGTGGCCTTCCTTTGGATTCATTCTAGTAAATCCATGTCTGTCTTGTGCTGGGGGCCCAGACCTGGACACAGTACTCTCATGAGGGCAGAGCAGAGGAGGAGAATCACCTCCCTTGACATGCTGGCCATGCTTCTTTTGATGCAGACCAGGATGGCTTTCTGGGTTGCAAGTGCACTTTGTCGGCTCATGTTGAACTTCTCATCTACCAACACCCCCAGGTCCTTCTCATCAGGGCTGCTTTCTCCTCCCAGCCTGTATTTGTACTTGAGATTGCCTTGACCCAGGTGCAGGACTTTGCAGTTGGCCTTTTTGAACTTCTTAAGGTTCACACGGGCCTACTTCTCAAGCTTGTCAAGGTCCCTCTTGATAATATCGCTTCCCTCCAGCATGTCGATTGTGACACACAGCTTGGTGTCATTGGCAAATTTGTTGAGGGTGCACTCGATCTCACTGTCTGTATCACATGACACTGGCCCCAATACTGACACCTGAGGAACACCACTTTTCACTGATCTCCACTTGGACATTGAGCCATTGACTACTACTTTTTGAGTGTATATTGGTGGTCTTCTCTTAAGTAAACAGTTGAACGCTTTGGGATTCCTTTTTAAAATCAATCATAAATATGTTCAGAATTATTATGAAATGATTCATAATAATTCCAGACATCCTAATGCAAAAAGGCAAAGTATTCATAAATCCAGGTAAAATTCTGTTACAGCTCTCTGTGATTTCCAGTGCCATGTAGAACACCCTTTCTGTTCTGCTCTGTCTATAGAATAGAAGGATAGCCACGAATCTTGCTTGACAAATAAAGACTGTTGCTTAGAAAATGTTCTGGAAACTGAAGCTCAAGTATAAAACTGACTGTATTACTAGATGAACATCAGGTGATGGGGAAGAAATTCCTACTGACATGCAAACACTTTAAATTTTTTTTTTCCATTTTATATGTGTAAACTGGAGATGTGCTAATATTTCTTCACATAAATTCTTATAACATAAAGCCAAGCAGAACTGCTGTGAACTCACTGATCTGCAATACACATACTATAAGATCTTTCTAATTGTCTGCATGAACTGCAGTAATTTCAGTCAAACAAATCTTTCAAAATTTTCAGTCTTGAATGTTACAATGGAATAAAATCCAAAGCAAATTCTAATAAATGTTTCATATGTATACTAACCTCTATGATAATTCTTCTATAATTTCTACTCAGATTTGTGTTCCTTAATCTTGTCATTTACCTGCATAAAATGTACAGTATCATTCTAATATAGGCCTTAATTTGTTATTTATATCACAAATCGTGTTATCTTAAATCTTTATAATTAATTCTGGTGTCATCAAACTTGCTAATAAGAGTCAAAAACTATAAGTCCAAGCAATGATTCTCTGAAATATATCTGCTAAAGAGATTGTAACCAGTTTAATTAATGAATTTCAAGATGTAATAACCACTGGTTTTAATTCTCTTGATATATGGTAACTCATGTAGTACCAAGGTAATTTCTAGAAAGCATTGTATCAGAAGATGGAAGCATAGTATTGCTTTTACATTTTTTCAGCAATACTATTTTTTTTCTTTTTTGTTTGTTTGTTTGGTTTATGCATTTCTAATTAAGTTAATCTGACAATCTGTAGATTCTTATTTATATGGCATTGACAGTATCTTCCTTCATTTCTCAATTAAGGGTTTATGTCAGATTGACAACCTCTAACTGTTCATAAATCCTATTTCCCCTTCAAAAAGACAGCACAGTATTAGAGTTTTTAGAGTTTGATTGGTTGGTTGGTTTGGTTTGGTTTGGTTTGGTTTATTTGTTTGTTTGTTTGGTCAGTTGGTTTTGTCCTTTCACACTTCCTCAGGACTCCATAGTTATGGAAAATTACTATTAATTGTTCATGACAATGATATATGCAGTTAACAATGTGGAGTACCATGGGAACATTGGTTAAAAGATTACTCTTTCTCCAGCTAAGAAGTTGCCTTAACAAATGATGCTTATCCTTTTAAGAGGATTAAAGAAAGCAAGTGGAGTTAGTAAAAGGTGTAGGACTCAAAGAAACTATGCAAAAATATGACCTCCAAGAGAGATAACTTCACTGAGCCAATGCAAGAAATCAATATTTTTCAATCAGATTGAGGACTGAGCTCATCAGCAGAAGAAATACAGCCACCATCAATCTTGATTTAATATCAGAACCTCTTTTTAATTTAATATTTAGTGGTAAATAAGCTGTTGCTGAAGTGCTTCACAGTGCATCAATATAACTTGTCTATTTTTTTCTGTAGTGACTTATACTTTACTATTGATAAGAGCTTCTGTATTAATTAATAAAATATTTATAATTTATTAAAGTATTATAATTCATTATATTGTGGCACAAATAGCCTATTTGTGCAGACAGTATTTTTTACTTGGTCAATTCATATTTGTTTCAATAACACTAATTTCCTATACACAACGTGTAAGGCAGATGTTGCTAGAATTTTGTCAATGAGTCATCTTATTTTCCCATACTCCCAGGCTCTTAACAAAAGCATTGGCACTAAGATAATTAACAAGGTGATTTGCAGTGAGTTAAGATGTTTGCTCCATCCTTGGCTTTCCCAAAGCTTCTACAGCTTTTCTGAAAATTAATACCATGGGGTTCATGGCTCAGCATCTTCTCCAAGGCAGCATGCACATCTAGTATTTGCAGCAATTAAGAATCTTCTGACCTGTGGATAGGACAAGATGGAAAATTTTATTTTACCTGTCTTCTCAATATCATTATCAGAGCATTCACTTATTAGCAAAGACCTTTGTTGGACAGTGTTACTGATTATCCTAGTTTATCTGAGCATATCTACTACTACCATGATTACCATGTTCAAGGTAAATAACTACGGGTAAAGTACTTTTGTTGGAAAGCAAAGCTATGCTTAACCATCTACTTGCTCACTTTGCATGGGTTAAATGGGGAGGAAAAAAAAGCTTTCAGAAACAGATAGGCAATGTAGACAAAGCAGAAAGAAATAAAAGCTAAAGAGTTGTCTAAATTTTCTTTTAACAGTTATTGAATAAAATACATAGCATGAATGTAGTGACCGACATTATAAGTTCAGAAAGATCTAGCCAAGTGTTCTTTAAATCAGAAACTATTCTGTAGCAATTTTTAACATTTAGTCCTGCTGTTCAGTTCCATTCATAAAGGAAGAAACTTGTTTCCCCCAACAGCAGTAATAATGACCAAAATGTATACAATTCCTGTTTTGTACGACTGTTGATAGAACATGAAATCTATCTTGACAGATTCTCAGAGTAGTTTAACTCTCTCTCTACATATATATTTTAACAATATGAACTGATAATTCACTGTGGTGTTGAGTTGCTTTGACATTGTAATAGAAGTAAAAACTTAGTTGGAGTTGGTCACATGATGACTAGACTAAGTGTCTAACAACAGTGTGGAAGTTGTGTGACATTTTATGAGAAATTGTGCTCTGTTGCTTAGAATTTTGTCAGATATTACACTGAAATGATCTGCTAGAGATTTGTCCTAGAGAACTCTTAATATCTTGAGTAATATTTGCTCCTCATTCTGTATACTTAAGATACACATGAAAGAAAAACTGAGAAAAGTTGCCTTTTGTCAATGTTATAAAAATATGGAAACTTTCACTGGAAAATGCTAACATCTGTTCTTTGGGGCGTAAAACTATCCTTCATGACAGATTTGGTCTGTTGACATCACTGGAAACATCTGACCATATGGTGCCAAGTTCTTCCTTTTGAAAAATTCTACTCTATATACTTCAGCAGCAGTTTCTTACTTTCTTAAATTCCCTTAAGACCTGTCCACACCCATGTGCCCTACTTCCCAAGATGAGCCTAATCCAACTACCAGAAATATTTTTCCCATTTCCCTGTCTGATATTGCATTCTGTCACTGAATGGTATGGGTTGGAAGGGACCTTAAAGATCATAGAATTCCAACCCTCCTGCCAAGGCCGAGAAACCTCCCAGTAGATCAGGTTGCTCAAAGCCCCATACAACCTGACCTTGAACACTTCCAGGGACAGAGCAGTCACAACTTCCCTGTGTAACCTCTTTCAGTACCCTACGACCCTCACAGTAAAGAATTTCTTCAAAAATCTAATCTAAATCTAACCTTTTTTAGTTTAAAACCATTACTCCTTGTCCTGTCACTAAAATCCCTCATAGAGTCCCTCCCCCAGCTTCACTGTAGGCCTCCTTTGGGTACTAGAAGGCTGCTATAAGGTCTCCCTGGAGCCTTCTCTTCTCCAGCCTGAACAACCCTAACTCTCTCAGCCTGTCTTCATAGGAGAGGTGCTTCAGCCCTCTGATCATTCTCGTGGCCCTCCTCTGGACTCATTCTAATACATCCATGTCCAGTGGAAGAAGGGACAAGCAAGTCGGGGAGAGTAAAAGGAAGTTGCCAGCATATGTGGAGAAAAAATCAGGAAGGCTAAAGCCCAGCATGAGCTCAGCCTGGGCACTATGGTTAAGGATAACAAAAAATGTTTTTATAAATATATTAATGGCAAGAGAAGGGCTAAGGAGAATCTCCATTCTTTACTGGACGTAGGGGGGGAACATGACTACTGAGGATAAGGAACAGTCTGAGGTTCTTAATGCCTTCTTTACATCTGTCTTTACTAGCCAGACCACTTATCCTCAGGGTACTCAGCCTCCTAACCTGAAATCCAGCTGGTCACAAGTGGTGGGGTTGGTGTTGGGGCCCATCCCCTTTAATATCTTTATTGATGATTTGGATGAGGGAATTGAGTGCACCCTCAGTAAGTCTGCAGATGACACAAAGTTGGGGGGAAGTGTCGATCTGACAGAGGATAGGAAGGCCCTGCAGAGGGACCTGGACAGGATGGGTCAATAATAGGCAGAGGCTAATGGGATGAGGTTCAACATGGCTAAGTGCCGAGTCTTGCACTTGGGGCACAGCAACCCCATGCAGCACTACAGGTTTGGGGCAGAGTGGCTTGAAAGCTGTGCAGAGGAAAAGGACCTGGGAATGCTAATTGATGCTCGCCTGAACATGAGCCAGCAGTGTGCCCAGGTGGCCAAGAAGGCCAACAGCATTCTGGCTTGTATCAGGAATAGTGTAGCCAGCAGGACCAGGGAGCTGATCATTCCCCTGTACTCTGCTCTGGTGAGGCCGCACCTTGAGTACTGTGTTCAGCTTTGGGTCCCTCACTACAAGAAGGACATGGAGGCCCTAGAACATGTCCAGAGAAGGGCTACGAAGCTGTTGAAGGGCCTGAAACACAAGTCTTGTGAAGAGTAGCTGAAGGAACTGGGGTTGTTAAGTCTGGAGAAGAGAATGCTCGGGGGAGACCTTATTGCTCTCTACAACTACCTAAAACGAAGTTGTGGGGAGCTGGGGTTCAGCCTCTTCTCATGGATAACTAGTGATAGGACAAGAGGGAATGGCCTCAAGTTGCACCAGGGGAGGTTCTGGCTGGGAATCAGAAGAAATTTATTCTCAGAAAAAGTAGTTAGACACTGGAATGGATTTCCCAGGGAGGTGGTAGCGTCACCATCCCTGGAGATCTTTAAGGAAAGGTTAGATGTTGTGCTTAGGTACATGGGTTTGTGGGTTATATTGGTGGTAGGGGGATCGTTAGACTAAATGATCTTGGAGGTCTTTTCCAACCTTTATGATTCTATGATTCTCGTGCTGGGGGCCCCAGAGCTGAACATTGTACTCCAGGTGGGGTCTCATGGGAGCAGAGTAGAGGGGAAGAATCACCTCCCTGGACCTGCAGGCCATGCTTCTTTTGATGCAGTTCAGGATATGGTTGGCTTTCTGGGCTGCAAGTGCACGTTGCAGGCTCATGTCAAGTTTCTCAAGACCTTGCACTTGGCCTTGTTGAATGTCATGAGGTTTGCACAGGTCCAGAAAAAAATAACAAAAGTAATTTTAAATCCCTTTATTACGTGTACATATACATGTGCAAAGAATAGACATGCTCTAGATGTGCACAAAAACTATGTAAAGAAACTGCTGTTTGTAGGAATTCTGCTTTGCTTCTTCAGAAAGTTGGAAATTGAAGGAGGAAAGAGAGAAATGGAGGTACTTCTGGGAGGGTGATATTAATCAGACTTATTATGGGTCATTAAATTTTCCATCCTTCTTTTTCTGAGTGTCTTAGGATTTGATTTGTCAAAAGACTGTTCAGTAAGGAGCAAATGTAATTAGAGCTTATTCTTGAACACATGAAATGCCATATAATGTCACACAGCATAAAAACTCATGCCACAATAGGAACTCCAAATTAATAGGTGAATCTGACCCTCTGTGTTTTCTCTTTGCATGTGTAAAGGAAAATAACATTTCATTCTCCAAAGGTATTGGGAAAATCAAGTGATTTGTTTGGGCCACACTGTAATATGAGCAATAAATACTGTGGAAAAGCCTACAAACAAATTAGTTTTGGCTTCAAGGCAGAGTGTGAGTAGTATTCAGTAAACAAGGTTTATGGCCACACACTGAATAATGAAGATAAATATGTTGTGTATGAATAGTGCAGAGAATGAAAGCTACCGTGAATGAGGTATATGAGAATACTGAGAAAATTGTATGAAAGTACAACAAAATTACACTACATATAAAGGGGCTAAGTTAGGACAAAAGTGGTATTATTTCTGGTAGCTTCTGACTTTTAAATGCTTGCTTTTACGCTGTAATATTCTTAGCATAAATTTATGAATGTTAGATACATAAGGTAGTGTTTTAACCCGTGCAGCAGCTAAGCACCACATAGCCATTTGCTCACCCTTCCCCCTCCACCCCCCAACTCCGAGCGGGTTGGGGGAGAGAATCGGGAAAAATGAAAGCTTGTGGGTAGTTTATTAGGACAGGAAAGAAAGGAAAATAATAATAATTATAATGTGGTGGTTTTACCGTGCTAGGCAGCTGAACACCACAACCACTCTCTCACTCCCCCTCCTTAGATGAGGAGGGGAAGAAATAAAGGAAAGAACGACTCACGGGATGAGATAAGGATAATTTAATTAAAGGGAAAAAATAATTATTAAGGAAAGATTATTATTAATTAAACAATTTAACTAAAGGGAAAAAAGGGAAAGGGGAAAAGGGAGGGGGAAAGGGAAAAAGCAAAACAAAACAAAAAGTAAAGGCTATGTGGAAGTGCAGAGGAAAGAAATTACTCTCCACTTCCCACAAATGAGCGATGCTTCCCACAAATGAGCGATGTCCTTGCAGCAGGGCCTCAACGCACGTAGCCGGTGTTCGGGAGGACAGACATTTTCGCTACGAGAGCCCACCCCTCCCCTCTTCTTCCTTTTTCCACCTTTTATTGCTGAGTGTGACATCATATGGTATGGAATATACCTTAGATTACAGATTATTTTTCTCCCAAGGTTAAATCTCCTTGAGGCACGGACCTGATATCTCCATTCCTTTGCATGACCCACCAGGTATACCCCAGTCCTTGGGCGAAGACAATCCCACGAATGGGTTTGCCTTTTCCCGAGGCAGGAGCAACCCACACCGCCTTCCCCATCCACTTTCCTACATGCACTACTGGGACTTTAGCTCCTTTCACCGTGTGTAGAGCTTTTGTTTCGGCAGGACCAGGATGGCTGTCAGACCCCCTGTTGTTAACTAGCCAAGTGGCTTTTGGTAGATTTATGTCCCATTGTTTCCATGTCCCAGCACCCAATGCTCGTAACATAGTCTTTAACAGTCCATTGTACCTCTCAACCTTCCCAGAGGCTTGTGGGTGATAAGGGATGTAATACATCCACTCAATACCGTGCCTCTTGGCCCAGGAGGTGACAAGATTGTTTCGGAAATGACTCCCATTGTCAGACTCAATTCTCCCTGGTGTACCACGATGCCACAGCACTTGCCTTTCCAGGCCCAAGATAGTGTTTTGGGCCATGGCATGGTTTATGGGGTGTTTCCAGCCACCCAGTAGTTGCTTCTACCATGGTGAGTATGTACCATTTGCCTTGGCGGGTTTGTGGGAGTGGTCCAATATAGTCAATTTGCCAGGCCTCACCATATTGAAACCCTAGCCACCTCCCCCTGTTCCAGGGAGATTTTACCTTCATGGCTCTTTTGATTGCGGCACAGGTCTCACACTCATGGGTAACCTGTGTGATGGCCTCAATGGTCAGGTCCACCCCTTGATCACGAGCCCATCTGTATGTGGCATCCCTCCCCAGATGTCCTGATGTTTCATGGGCCCATCCAGCTACAAACAGCTCACCCTTACGTCCCCAGTCCACGTCCACCTGAGCCACTTCAATTTTTGAAGCTCGATCCACCTCTTCGCTGTTCAGATGTTCTTCAGTAGCGTGACTCTTGGGCATGTGGGCATCTACATGACATACTTTTACATCCAGATTTTCTACCCAGGCAGCAATATCTTGCCACAGGGTAGCAGCCCAGATAGGTTTACCTCTGTGCTGCCAGTTGGTCTGTTTCCATTGCTGCAGCCACCCCCACAGAGCATTTGCCACCATCCATGAGTCAGTGTAGAGATACAGTACTGGCCATTTTTCTCTTTCAGCAATCTCTATGGCTAGTTGTATGGCTTTTACTTCTGCATACTGACTCGACTCGCCTTCCCCTTCCATGGCCTCCACAACTCATCGTGTGGGACTCCACACAGCAGCTTTGCATTTCCGATGGCTCCCTACGACATGGCAGGATCCATCAGTGAACAACACATACTGCTTTCTGTCTTCTGGCAACTCATATGGTGGTGCCTCTTCAGCACGGGTTACCTCTTGTGTTGGCACTCCAAAATCCCTGCCTTCCGGCCAGTCCATGATCTCTTCCAGGATTCCTGGGCGATTAGGTTTTCCCATTCGAGCCCGCTGTGTAATTAACGCTATCCACTTACTCCACGTAGCATCAGTCGCATGGTGTGTAGTGGGAATTTTCCTTTTGAACATCCAATGTAACACAGGTAGCCGTGGTGCCAAGAGGAGCTGTGCTTCTGTACCCACAACTTCTGAAGCAGCTCGAACACCCTCATATGCCATTAGTATCTCTTTTTCAGTTGGGGTGTAATTGGCTTCTGATCCTCGATAGCCCCAGCTCCAGAAACCCAGAGGTCAACCTCGAGTTTCTTCTGGGGCTTTCTGCCACAGGCTCCAGGTGAGGCCATGCTTCCCAGCTGCAGTGTAAAGTATGTTTTGCACAGCTGGTCTGGTATGGACAGGCTCAAGGGCTACTGCATGACCTATTTCTTGTTTGATTTGTTCAAAGGCCTGTTGTTGCTCGGGGCCCCAGTCGAAATAGTTTCTCTTTCGAGTCATTCGATATAGAGGACTCACAAGCTGACTATAGCCTGGAACATGCATTCTCTAGAATCCCACAAGGCCTAGGAAAGGTTGCGTTTCTTTTTTGCTAGTTGGTGGAGACATTGCCATTATTTTGTTGATCACATCCATCGGAATATGGTGATGTCCATCCTGCCATTTTACCCCCAGGAACTGGATTTCCTGTGCAGGTCCCTTGACCTTACTCTGTTTAATGGCAAAACCAGCTTTCAGGAGAATTTGAATTACTTTCTCCCCTTTCTCAGAAACTTCTGCTGTGTTGCCCCACACGAGGACGTCATCAATGTACTGCAGGTGTTCAGCAGCTCCCCCTTGTTCCAGTGCAGACTGGATCAGTCCATGGCAAATGGTAGGGCTGTGTTTCCACCCTTGGGGCATTTGATTCCAGGTGTATTGGATGCCCCTCCAAGTGAAAGCAAACTGTGGCCTGCATGCTGCTGCCAAAGGGAAGGAGAAAAATGCATTAGCAATATCAATTGTGGCGTACCACTTGGCTGTCTTTGACTCTAGTTTATACTGAAGTTCTAGCATGTCCGGCACTGCAGCACTCAGCGGTGGCGTGACTTTGTTCAGTCTGCGATAGTCCACTGTTAGCCTCCACTCGCCATTAGACTTTCTCGCTGGCCATATAGGACTATTAAAGGGTGAGCGAGTCTTACTGATCACTCCTTGGCTCTCTAGCCAATGAACCAACTCATGGATGGGAATCAGGGAGTCTTGGTTGGTGCGATATTGCCGTCGGTGCACCGTTGTGGTAGCGATTGGTACCTGCTGTTCTTCAACCTTCAGCAATCCTACAACGGAAGGGTCTTCTGAAAGGCCAGGCAGGGTAGACAGCTGCCTAATCTACTCTGTGCTCAAAGCAGCTATGCCAAAAGCCCACCGGTACTCTTTTGGATCCTTGAAGTACCCTCTCTTGAGGTAGTCTATGCCAAGGATGCATGGAGCCTCTGGACCAGTCACAATGGGATGCTTTTGCCACTCATTCCCAGTTAGACTCACTTCAGCTTCTGCTACAGTTAGCTGTTGGGATCCGCCTGTCATTCCAGAGATACAGATGAGTTCTGTCCCTTGGGAGCCTGATGGCATTAAGGTACATTGTGCACCAGTGTCCACTAGGGCTTTGTATTCTTGTGGTTCCAGTGTGCCAGGCCATCAGATCCACACAGTCCAATAAATCCGGTTATCCGTCTCCTCTGCCTGGCCAGAGGCAGGGCCCCTCTAGTCCTGGTTGGAGTGTCTGCCACTTAATTCTTGCAAATGAGAAGCAGAGGTCCCTTCATCAGGGTCAAGAATAACATCAGCCCTTCTACTGCCTCTGGGGAACTGCCCAACAGAAACTGGAGCAGCTTTTTTTTTAGGAGCCCCTCTTCTAGTTGCTGTCTTTCCTTGCAGTTCACGTACCCAAGCAGCTAGGGTTGAAGTAGGTACACCATCCCATTTCCTCATATCTTCCCCATGGTCACGCAGATAAAACCACAAGGTGCCATGTGGTGTCGTCCTGGGTACTCTCTCTCTCGAGCAGGAAAATACTGATTCTTAGTGGCTGAAATATCACTCTGTCTGGATGAGGAGGGATATGCTTGTTCTACAAGGTGGTCAAGTCTTTTGGACAGTTTCTCCACAGCTGAGACACAGGCCCATAGCAGAGCAGAGAGATTGTCTTCATATTTTTGAAGCTGGCAGGACAGAGTATACACTGTTGGTCCCATCCCCTCATCCCAATTAAATATTGCCAGCGTACTGGCATGTGATGATGGTGCACTCCGCACCAATTTATGCCACATGGATGTTGTGCACTGGACTACATTGGGATCTTTAGGTGTCTGGGCATTGTCCAAATCACTATAAATCATCTCCAGCACAGCTAATTCCCGCAGATGCTGGAGACCTTTATCCATAGTGGCCCACTTGCCTACTTGATATACAATATCTTCCTTATGGGGATACCTTTTTTTCACAGCTGCCAGGAGTCGCCTCCAGAGGCTGAGAACCTGTGTCTCTCTCCCAGTTCCTTTGTCAGTTAACATTTCTCTAGAGAGGGATCCCAGCTGCTTGGCTTCATTGCCTTCTAATTGTTGGCTACTGGCCCCAGCATCCCAGCATCGAAGCAGCCAGGTGAGGATGTGTTCACCTGGGTGTTGACCATAATCCTTTTGTATTTCTCGCAACTCACTCAGGGATAGGGATCGAGTGATTTCTGATTCCTTTATGATTTCCATCTCTTCTTCCTGCTGTTTTTGTGATGGCTCTGTTTTAGAGGTGTTTGCCTTTTCCCCTTCTCCCTCCTTCTTAGGAGAGGCTTCTTCCCTTACTAAACGAGCTGGCTTCCGTTTCCATCGTTTTGACTTGACTATGGGGGCGACTGATACCACAGTTGGTTGGTCCTCTGGGTCAGCCACAGCATGTGTTATCTGGTCATCAGATTCAGGGACTTCCTCTCTCTCTTCAAGGTGCTGGATGATGTTAAACAGTGTTTGATAGGAGTAAGCCAGGACCCAGCACATTGCTGCAAGCTGTCGTTCTCCGGCATTGTCAGGGTCAGGGCGTATGACTCTCAAACATTCTGTCAGGTTTTTAGGATTTTGCAGTTGTTCAGGGGTGAAGTTCAAAACTATTGAAGGAGACACCCATGACAGGTACCTGCCTATATCCTCCCACACACCTTGCCGCCTGCCACAAGACTGTTTCGGGATAGATTCCCGGGTAAGCTTTCTAAACAACTGATTAATCTTAGAGAGAAGAGGAAACCCGTTATTCAGAATTAGAAATAGCAATATATGGGTTACACGTGGATATTCAAAATACTCAGAAACTGTTGTAATTAGCCCATTGTGAAAGAAGGAGGAGGTACCATTCCTGATATTATTCATAAACTGACTTCCAGATGAGGAAAGGAAGGCAGTGTAATTCTGAATATTCTCTAAAAGATAGTTTCCATGAGACCCAAATGATAACAGTGCAGAGCCTGAATGCTAGATTAAACTCAAGGCCAGTGCTTGGCAGCACAGCGAATTAAAAAAAAAAAAAAAAAAAAAAAAAAAAGAGAGAGAGAGAGAGAGAGAGAGAATCTTGGGTTTTGAATGTCTCCAGAGAAGTAGACTGCACAACCCCTCTGGGCAGCCTGTTCCAGTGCTCTGTCACCCTCACAGCAGTCTTTATGTACCTGCAAAATGGCAGAAGTTAGATAGTCACTATTTCTTGATTCATAGCCACTCTGAGCTAAAATCACTCTAAAACTAATATCTGTTTAAACTCTGACAGCAGTGGCTTTTTTTTTGTTTGTTTGTTCGTTCGTTCCCAATTGCTTACAACTCTCGCATTATACTGTTATACTGAAGAGAACCAGATCTAAGGAGTGTGCCAGAATGAAGAGAAGCAGTTCAAATGGCAAAAATGTGAATCTGCACTTCCAGCCAATTATTTCAGCATGCTGTCTCAGTGGCAATTAAGACAACTCTTGTGGGCTTGGTGTGAAAACTGGAAATGGCGTTCTCGTTCTCACATATGTTCTTTAATCTTTATAATAGACTTATTTCTTGTTACAGCTACATTACAGCATCTTATTTTCATTTGTAAACATTATTCACTTATTTACAAATTTCACTGTTGAATCACACTGTTGACTAGTACCTCCATGAACATGGAACATGTAAGAGGGGCTATACTGGATCAGAAAAAGATCTGTATAGTATATATACAGTATATATACTATAGTATATGTATAGTATATATATAGTGTATATATATATATATAATCTGTATAGTTCATCTCCATCAAGAATACATGGCTAGGAAACATAAAAGCAAGCATACTTGTTTTCCATCTAGTTTCCAACTGAAGTATTCCATCTCTAGAATACTCTTGTACCCACCACCACCTTTGAGCTCCCCAGAGCCATAAAAGGGCTGGGGAGTGGAGTGGGTGTAGTAGACCATGATATAATTTCCTACTATGAATTTGACCTCACCTGGTGAGTCTGATCTCAGAACTGACGCTGCTTTGTGTAGTGGTTTGGACAAAAGACCTTCTTGAGCTTGTTTTCCAGCCTGGACTGGAATGAGCCTATGAGCCCATGATCCTGAAGCAAGGGATTCCACAGCTTCACTACACACCTAGTGAAGAAGCAAAGTTCTTTTATTTTGAACCTGTCACCTCCTAGTTTTACTTACCATATGAGAGCAAAGAGTGAATAATCATTTCCTATTCAATTTCTATATGTGTCTCATTTATTTTATAAATATCTATAATTACCTATTCAGTCATTTCTTTTTTTCAGGCTGAAGAATCTACTCTGCTTAATCATTCTTCATCTGGAAACTTTTGTACAGGTGCAATTGTCTTTTTCCAATTACACAACATGCTTTTTGGAGACAAGAGGGGTCTGTGATGAATCTGCAAATAGTATTCAAAATATCACTGCACCTTAGATTTATGAAGTGACAGAATGATGTTTTCTGTTTTGTTCCTTTATTTTGATTGTTTCTAATAACTTTTAACATTCTATTTGTTTTCTTGGCAACTATGCATCTCTTCAGGTTGAATTTAATTCACCCTTTAGTCATTCAGTATTGTGATGTTCTTCTGCAGTACCTCACAACTAGCCCTTGTTTTTACTGTCCTGGGAAATTTAACACCATAATTTCACTCTCTTCCACCCCAATCATTTCCTAATATATTACATCTAGCTTGTTGCAGTACAGTACCTGTGAGTCTCTTCTGATCATACATGTGATATCTGAAAACTAGCCATTTTGTCTTATTTTCTGTATCCTCTCCTCACAAGTTATTAACCCATGTGAATATTTTTTTTAATCCCTTGGCAACTTCTTTTCTGTAAAAAACCTTTGATTAGATGCTTTTGCATACTTTTCTTAACTATATCAACAGAATTGTACCTGTGTGCTTTGATTTCTCTAGACTGTTATTTGGAGGGGACAACAATCAATCAAACATAAACAAAAATAATGATATAGTGCATTTAAAGTTGGAAACACTTTAAGGTTGGATTTGATATGTGTTTAGTTGGCTAGAAATAGTTGAAGAACACAATAATTGAAAATATCAGGATTTTTACTTCTTCATAATTCAAAATTTCTGAATATTTATACAAACTATGTCTCTTGCATTGCTAATATGGGATTACCTTTCTTACTTGTGGTACTATAGATGAACTGGTTTTGCTATTCAGGACCTCTTAATACATGGAAAGAACAATTATTTATCATAGTCAAAACTTCAGTTATTATCTCTATACAAGGAATAAACTGAAGCTTTCAATTCTGATTCTTAATAATTAAACTATGTATTGTTTGATTACCTCAGGCTTAGGGGTAATTGATACCACTGTTTTGCATTAAAATAGGAAACAGCTTGCTGTAATATGAACTGAGAGAACGGTATACTTACTAGTAAATGAATTCTATGAACCTTTAAGAGAGTCTTCCTTTTATTTTATTTCAGCTCTCAAGCTGTCTTGTACTTCATCAGGGTAGTTAAATCACTTGAGCTGCATCATTTAGTTACTCCTATTTCACCCTTCATATACTGCATTTTTCCTTCAAAGATTCTGTATGATTTATATTTACATTTACATTTGGATCTTCTTAACACTTCAACACTTCTTAAAATTTAGAACTAAGCAAGTTGTTTAAAAGTATTTTATTATAATGTAATTAAAATACATTATCATATTTAATATACATGCATCACATATTACATCATAACTTATGCATATATTAATACACATTATATTATTTAATATCCAAAAGCCTCAATTCAGGGCACAGCTGAGCCCAGCAGCCACTCTGGTGGTGCCTTGGGAAAGAGGTATGTAGGAGAGGGAGAAATACTGTGCAGCAGCTGTGAAAGAGAGGAGTGAGGTGAGTGTTAGAAACAGCCCTGCAGAGGTCAGAGAAGGAGGAGGGGGAAGAGGAAGTGCTTCAGGTGCTGGAGAATAGATTTTCCTGTGGCCTGTGGAGAAGACCATGCTGAATTAGTTTGTCCCTCTTCAGCCTGTGGAGAGGACTATACCAGAGCAGATATGCACACTGCAGCCCATGGAGAGGACCCCATGCTGTAACAGATAGATGTGTCCTGAAGGAAGCTGCAGCCTGTGAGAAGAATGCATGCTGGAGAAGTTCATGAGGGACTGTATCCTGGGGAAGGGACCCATTCTGGAGCAGGGGAAGAGACTGCATGAGGAGGAGGAAGGAGTGGCAGAGATGAAATGTTACAAACTGACACAAGCTCTATTGTCCTGTGCTGCTCAGGAGGAGAGGGAGGAAGAGATAGAAGTTGGGAATGAAGGAGTGAAGTTCAGCCTGGGTACAAAGGGTCAGTGGGGGAGGGTGTTTTAGCATTTGTCTCTGTTTCTTACCACACAAATCTATAATAATTGGCAATAAATTAAAGGATTTTTCCCCAAGTTGACATTGTTTTGCCCATGGCAATAACTGGAAAGTAATCTATCTGTCTTTATCTCAACCCACAATCTTTTCCATTTTATTTTCTCTCCCTGTTCTGTTGAAGAAGAGCAGAGCAGCTGGGTGGACATCTGGCAAGGTCAGCCCTCCACAATATAATATACACAGGTAGAATATATTTTAGGCAGTGAATATATTTGTGTCCAAAGAGGCAATTCCTATTTAATTGCTGTACTTAAGCTTATAAAATTATCATATGTATTCAAAGGAAGATGCCATTGTTATTTCTATTATAATGGAAAGGATAAAAAGGGCATCCTTACATTTGGATATGACTAGGTTTTTACCGTTTAGAAGTGGCAGTATGGTCATTACTCAACATGTACAAATTGCATGCAGTCTTTCATCAAGTGTTTTACAGATTTACTTATAAATTTTACAAATTTAGATAGCAGTACTAAAACTCACTGAAGCTATGGGATGCTATGAAGACACATTGTTGATGCTGTGAAGCTGATTTATTTTTACTTTGTTTCCTTCAAAGAAAATGAACAAACAAATAAATAAAGTGGTAGAAAATGAAATATATTCAATGAGAAAAAAAATAATTCTCATTGAAAGTCATGACTTGTCTTTATGAGTTTTAAAAGGGAGTAATCTGAATACTCAGCTTCTCTGAAGGAGTGAATTCCAAATCTGTCTCAATGGGCCGGTTTGACTAAGGCCACATCAGAAATATCAGGCCCTGAAAAATAATTAAGGGTAAATATAGATACCCAATCATAACATCTTTAATGCCTGTTTAATTTGTAGCCTGACTCAGTTGTGAGGTAACTTCTGTTTAGTCTAAAATCATTCAACCAATTGACTTGAGTGTACTTAAAGGAAAGATAATCTGCTATTACAACTCAGCTAACCAACAGTAACTTAGTGACTCATGGCTGCTTCAGTACGTTAATTCCCTGAATCCCCAATCTCCTGATTAGCAAGGGCATTCAGAGGTTACTAGTCTAAATATCTATTCCAATGCAAATATGATGTCTTATAAATGCAAGTATAAATGTCTTTATTCCAATTTAATCCTTCAATTAAGCTTTTTTTTTTTTTTTTTTTTTTTTGTGATGTGTAAGCCAAATGATATTACATTTATGAACTACAAAAACTGATGCTGATCATTAAGATCTGAATCCATTGTTACAGGATATTACTTACCTGGTGTTAATAAAAAAACTGATGAATCAATAATGAAAATGGCAGCTAGGACCATTATTATGATGAGAACCAAACATTTCTGCTATACTCACCCAATCACCCAACCTATCAAACATGATTACATCTCAAAGTGGTCAGTTTCCTCTTCCAATTTCTTTTTTTTCTTTTTTTTTTTCCTTTTTCCAATTTTAAAGCACAGATCAATTAACACCAGTTCACAAATGCTTTTGATTACACTTAGTCAAACCTATTTTTATAAGCACAACTGAACTGAAATAGTGTGTGTCCTGGTTTCAGTTAGGACAGAGTTAATTTTCCTCCTAGTAGCTGGTAGGGTGCTATGTTTTGGATTAGGATGAGAAGAGTGCTGATAACGTGCTGATGTTTTAATTGTTCCAGAGCAGTGCTTACACCAAGCCAAGGACTTTTCAGCTTCTCGCTCTGTCCTGCCAGTGAGCAGGCTAGGGGTGCAGCAGGAGCTGCAGACAGACCCAGGACAGCTGACCCAAACTGGCCAAAGGGGTATTCCATACCATCTGGTGTCATGCTAAACAATATATAGGGGTGGCTAGCAGGGGTGGGGGGCCGGCTGCTCGGGGATAGGCTGGGCATCGGTCAGCGGGTGGTGAGCAATTGCATTGTGCATCACTTGTTTCGTACACATTATTATTAGTAATACTATTATCATTATTATTATTATTGTTATTGTTATTATTATTTTCCTGTCTTAATAAACTGTCTTTATCTCAACTCACAGGCTTCACTTTCCCGTTTTCCCCATCCCAGAGAGGGAGGGGGGAGGGTGAGCGAACGGCTGTGTGGTGTTTAGCTGCCGGCCAGGTTAAACCACAACAGTGTGTTAATTGTAGCACATAGTGAATCTGTCATCATATTTTTGAATGTTGACTATACATAAGCTTGATAAAAGGTTCCAGTCACAATGGATAAGCTATTAAAGGTGAGCACAGTAAGATTTTCTGTAAATAGTCTTGGAAGAAGTAAATGTTTTCTGGCTAATTGAATATGGCCCATCATCCTTACTCTGGCATACTTAGACGTGTAGACCTGCTGTGATTTGTAACTTCTCTATCAGGAAGAACATCAGAAACCTAAGTCTTAAGATCTAGTAAACATCTGTGGCTCTCACTTGTGACGGGATATTGTCAGGAAAGGCAGCTTAAAAGTAATGTAGTTATGTCTCTGTTAGCATAGATCAGCAGAAGCATTACATTTAGAATGGAACACAGTGTTGCACAGAACTGCATGGGGATCTTAGAGTTAGAGGTGAGCAGCTAATTCTAGTTACCCTTGCAAATCTACTGTGATAGCAGATTAAACGTAATACAAATAGAGTGCATCAACAGAAATGAACATATGTGTAGCCAAGCATGTAGGAAGCATACATTCTGCGTGATGTTAACAAGGACACACAGTTCTGCCTGTCATTTTAAGAAGAGAGTTGGGACAAAAGCAAATGTGGAATCTACTGCCTGTTTCCGTCCAGCGGGGTCGGAAATAATCATCTACTGATATCTTAAATAAAAATAACCTATCCATCAACCAGTTTTGTACCATCCCTTTGGGGAGTTAAACTGAGAATACAGTACATTGCCAGCTATCACCAAGCTATAAATCTAGTCCTAAGTCTTCAAGTGTTATTTGTGTGTTGTATTTGGTCATCGTCTTTGAAACATAGTTTATATTTGTAGGGTCATTTGTCTTCTCTTTGCATCAGTGCATATATGTCTGGAAACAACACCTGCAAGCATGTTTTCAGGGTGTCATATTCAGGGTAATTGTTTGACCAGGATAAAAATAACTTTTAGCTTCATCAAGAGCAGAATGAATCCTACTTTATGGACCCAGTCTAACATTTACTCTGAACTGCACACTGCATTTAATCATTCATTCATTCAAGAACAATCAGTAGATAAGACCCTCAGTCTGTGTTTCAATTAAAATTGTAAGTGATCATATAATGTCTGTCCTAGACATAAGTGAAGATAAATTGCTATTCTTCAGAAAGCAACTTTGGAGGGCAGTGGAGATTGCAAAGTTGTACCATTGTGTTTAGAGGATGCACTTGTACTAGGCCTCTAAAACACTGCATACTTTCAGAAATTGAATTAATAGAAGCTTTCATTGTTCCAATTTATTAGTGGGACTGCACTGCAAAAAGATATCTCCCTTCTTTGTGTGTTCAACTTGGCCAGAAACCCACAGTGCATTTACACAGGGAGAGAAAGCGTCTTCGCATTCCTTTCTTACATTCTGCCTTCTCCAAAAATTGGTTTTGAATGTATGTGGTTAAAACAGTCTAGACGGGTGTATAAGTTGATTGGCTGAATCTAGATTTGAAGGAGAAGGTGTAAAAATAATAGGATAAGGTCACAGAAAGGAACAGAATACTACATAGTGTTTACAGATAGCTGTATATAAAAATACTATATGTCTATTAAGCTTTCTCTCTGCTGATGGCTTCGATGAGGTGCAGCAGTGAGTTTCACAATAATGCTTTATACCTGCATCACTCTACCAGATATCTGCTTGTTCTTTTAGACTTTATGTGATACAAAGATAATAACTATAGCAAGAGAAATTAAGATCAGATTGCAAAACGTTTTATGTTTTCTGTCTCCAGCATATATTCATAAATCAAGAAAAAAAGAAACAAAAAAATTTAATTCCATCTACTGTGTTTTCATAAGATCTATAGAAGATGTGAATATTTAAGGTACTTTATTAAGTAGCAAATACCATCTTAATGTAGATTATTTATCAAAGTCTACCTGCAAGTTGGGTAGGAGCGGTCCAGTGGAATTTTTCAGGCAGTTTTTAATGCACAGATTGTAAGACTACTCCTGGAGAAAGTTCTCTGCTACATGACATATATCACTCAATTTTTATTCTATAAACCACATAAAATGAACCCGTTGCCCTTCAGTTTAGGTAAAGGGCAACAAAGCAAAGAGGGCTGGAACTTTCTGTCTTAAGCATTCTGTCACAGCAAAAGGCTGTGGCATAGGGCACTTCAAAGTGCCTTACTTGGCTGCAGTAAAAGGGGTCGTATTCTACCTCTGAACAGACAAGTTACAGTATTTGGGGCACGAGTTGCATAGCTGGCAACAGGCAAGGAATGGGGCATGGTGAAAGAGGGAAGGGAGAACCTGAAGATGGTTTTCCCAGCCAGCCAAGCCTGCAGATTATCTGGGAGCTGCAATCAGTGTGAGAGGAGAAAGCCTGTTTGAGAGCCATCCCAAGCTACCAGGTGGCCTCAGGACACTTAAGACTTCATGATGGGAAGTGAGTATATTTTCCTACTTAAACAATTCCCTTTTTTTTTTTTTAAAAAAAAAAAAAGGAATCCATTTATAAATCTTGCCAATCTCTGAATCATGCAGCCACATATGATACTGTAAAGCTGTTTTCCTTACTCCAATGTCTTTGTGGATTGAATTTTTTTTTGTTTTGTTTTGTTACTGTAAAATATTTTCTTTGTAGCCACTCACAGTTAAAAAAGATGTTTCTGCAAACAAAGCTTCTTCTATCTTTGAAAGCATTCCTGCTCTCTTTCAGTGTTAGACATTACAATCCTTTCTGCTTCACAGTGGGCGATATGCAAATGAATTCTGGAATAGTAGCAGAGTGTAGACTTGAGCTGAAAAGTAAGACTTTATGTCAAGGGTAGTCTTACTATGCAGTCTTAGGCAACTAATTTAACTTCATCATGTCCCAATTCACCAGAGGAATACTGGCAATATTATGTAGCTCAAAGTAATTTGATGGAGCTACATCGCATCTCCTCTCTGTTAATTTTCTTAATAAAATAGATCTGTTTCTAAAACAAACTATAACTTTCCCACACAAAAATATGACAATTTTATATACAATATTCAAACTCCCACCCCACCCCCAAATCAATACGATTTATTTTGAATCTGTTATTTTTAACTCCCATCACATGATTCTTAATAATTGCCTTCTTTCTGTTTGTTTTTTGCTGACATTATACAGAATATTCTTTGGAAGATGGTTAAGTTGTGTTGCCTAGCACAGTAAAAATACTAATCCCTGATTTCCACATGCAATTGTATATGTTCATCAACCTATTTAGATATCAAGTGGGTGTAAGGAGAATGTGCACTCTTTGTTGTAATTTCTTTAATCCAATTTTGCAATGGATATTGGAATACATGGTACATCTGCAAATTTATTTCAAAGAAACAGCAATATTAATGGGGTGCAGGATTACTAGGAGGGTTATTATATTTGTGAAGATACATTACTGAGATCTTGAGTTGATAGGTCATCTAACAGGTTGGTAACACAAGTTACAAGCAATTTTTCAGCTGCAATTTTTCATCTCAAGTAAAGTCTTCTTGCGCAAACAGAACTGCTATCCAACTTCTTTTTATACTTGTAATTAAACTAAAAAGAAATTTAAAAAATCTGTAAATGCAGAATATTTTTCTCCAAATGGAATAAGTTAGAGATTTATAATCTTTCATGAGATTTCCTGGTTCTTAAGGGTTGGCAGACATGTACTATTTATGCAGAGTAAAGTGACATGCACATATGGTTAAGTGGATTTATTTGGCCATAACAGTGTACTCTTATTTAGTAAAAGTAAATGTGCACATTTAGACCAGAACAACAGCTCTTTTAGTACAAGAGGAGTATTCCAAAAGGGATTCTATTCCCCACTTAAGGCTGCTGCACAGGAGGCAGCAAACACTTTGCAAATCCAACAATAGTATTATAACCACTCACACAGCCCTACTGGCTGGTAACACAGAAGGTTAAAATCTACTTACTTATGTTGATTGTGTTCATGCCTTTTGTCTCCTTCTGTTCGTAAGCCACTGTTTAAAGCAGAATTCTCCAAGAGTTATGCCTTTTATATCTGCAGTGTCTAATGGCTAAGTTTGAGACTCAAACCTGCATATTCTCCTTTGTAAATTGGAACAAAAAATTTTTCTGACTTCTGCCACAGGACAAAAGTATGTATCTTCTACATTTCTCCCAGATGATACAGCAGGATAATTCAGTTTAAAAGAGATACAAGTAACTGCTAATTCTTCTGTCCTTTTTATGTAACAGATTTCAACATCACTGCATCTCCACTAATCTGCGGTTGATGAAAACACACTTTTTTTTTTTTTTTTTATAATACACTATATTTATAACCCATTAAGTATTAATTCAGATCAGTTTAAGGCAGGAAATATATTTTACGTTTATAATGGAAACTAAGGGGAAAAATCACTTTTCAGTTTTAATATTAAAGTTTTATAATCAGCAAACAATGGGGAGTCTGATTTTGAATGATGTTCTTCCCTTTCCATATGTTGCCAGTGAGATATATATATCAAGGGCATTGATATATATATATATCTATAGATAGATAGATAGATAAATATATAATTTGATAAATGACAAATATTGATCAATATCGATCAATATTTATAAATATCATCAAATATTTATCAATAAAATTTGATAAATATTGGTATATATATCAATATATATATATATTTAAATTATCATTATTCATTCAATAATTTTTGAGGGGTAACACACATCATGTATGGTTTGAAAGAGATATATTATTCCTGTAATCAATTTAAATAAATTCTGTAATCAATTTAAATAAATTCTGTTCCAAAAAAATTAATCCAGAGGAATGTGTCTTTTTTCTTTAAAAATGTAATCTGTATTTAAATGCAGGGAAAAAAAAAAAAAAAGTGTTGGTTCAAATAAAAGGAATCTGACTGAGAAGATGTCCAGTTCAGTGTCCTTCCAACTTTGGGCTATGTTGTTTTGGGGACTGGTAAGATAAGTTTGGGTTTGATGGAGATAGGTATGAGAGCAATGATAAAAAGGACAGGGCAGAAGAGAATCATTTAATAAAGTGTAAAAGGGCCTGGAAGAACTGAAAGGAAAACATTATCTAAAAGAAAATTGGGTGAGAATCTCATTTATTATTAGTTAATAACATTTGCAAACTGATGCTGAGTTGTGTTTCTCTTTCTCTCAGTACTCTGTTAATACCATATTACATCTTTCCCTCTCGGACAGTAAAGTTTTATTATTGTCGGTCAGTACCTGCCAGAATGGTTGCATTTCTTTTCATGAGGTTTCAATGTTTTTACTTAAACTGGATTATTTTTAAGCATGGCAATTCCAAAACAGCAAAGGAAAGTATAAACTAAAAACTGTTCCTGTAAATTTTCAGTTTATATGTTTATACAGTCACACTAGTGTGATCATTGTGCCATTATTCAAATGAAACCTTATAATTTATAAAAGCCTTGCTAGAGATACAAATGAAAATATTTGTTATACATACATATTTTATCTGGGGAAAAATAATTTTCAAAGTGTAAAGGTAAGGACAGTGGAAAGGCAGGGCTTGCTTTAGGTTATATTATTAAATGAATTTTATTTCACTTTTTTTTTTATGCATACTATTCCAGGATTGTTAAATAAATTAATTTATTACTAAATAGTCTAACATACAATCTATGATCATGGCAGTTCCATGGTTCTTATCTCATTCAGCTATAATTATTTTTTTTCTGGGGAGAGATGAATAGATTCACTATTCACCTCGGTAGATCTAAATTACATTGCTTTTTTGTTTGTAAATATATTACTGATGTGATTGGAAGTGCACCACTAAGCACTTACAAAAAGGTTCAGAAATTATTTAGTTGAATAAAAAGGAACTTGTTTTCAGAACAAGAGATTTCTTTGTGAAACTGTTCAACTATGCTACTTACACACCTTTCTATTCTCATTTATTTGCATTGCTGTCAGTAGGCTTTTTCCTATTGATACTACTCACCTAATTCATGGAACTACTGTAGAGCTTGTGCTAAAAGAGTTGCAAACATAAAGTACTCCATAGATAGTAGTTATATTTTATGTCTGTTATAAAACTTTAAACTCACAAATGGATCCAATAAGCTCTACTGGACAGCTTTGGTGTATGTCCAATAGATTTTAATGCTATATTAAGGATCTCATGTCAAAGTTCTTCAGTTATTTTTCTCCTACATTTCTCACACGATCTGTATTAAAATATTTTCATCATATTTTTACATGATTCTGTCTACTTCAGAGCTGAGACCTAGATCTATTATTTTAAAACATTTTGATAACATTTGCTGAAAGTCTTTTACCACATATTTATAGCTACTGCCTATGAAACACACACCATAGCTGCCAGCTCATACTTATGATAAATGGATACTGCAATGTTTAGCACTTACTTAAAAGCTCTGGACCTAGGGGACAATATACTTGGCTTTCACTAAAAACAGCAGTACTATACTTCCTAGTTTAAAATGTCCAACATATAGTTTCTGTGACTTCAGGGGAAATGAACTGATATAAAAAAAATGGCAAAAAAAAGAAGAAATCATAATTGTAAACATGTCAGTGATTACACATACATTGTTATTAGTAAGAATAAATAAGTAGAAAATGAAGAAATGAGAAGAAGAAAAATGTAGAATTGGAACAGAAGAATGACTTGGAGTGAAAATCACAGTAGTTCAGGTAAATCCTGACTGTAAAACAATTAGAGACTTGGCCAGATGAATGAGAAAATTGCATTTCTTTCAATGATACATCATATTAATTGAAAAGGAGGTTATTTTCAACAACAATCACCATATGTTGGGTTACGTTGTGTTTTTTTTGTTTGTTTGTTTGTTTTTGTTTGCTTGTTTGCTTTGGAAACCCAAACCTCTCTAAATAGCTGAGACTAATCTTGGCTATATTGACAGTAATATGGAGTGAAATATTCAATGTAGTATGATGAATTTTGTGCCCCTAACTTCTCATTCCCCTAACAACTCCTCATCTGACAAGTTAAAAACAGATACTTTGGGGTCTGCTTCTATTGCTCTGTAAATAAAGCTTCAATACAGTAAAATAGGAAACCTGAAGAATTGTATGTTGAGACTAATTGAATTTATTTTTCTTGTTGGATTTTCCCCAGTCTGCAGAGGAATCCTTCCTACTTGAATAGAATGAGCAACAAATGACCATGAGGTCTGATTGCATCTCTCGACAAAAGGGGTTTAGTTACTGGACATGGGGTATGAAAATGGGGTCCATAGGAAAGCCACAAGTCTTTGGGGAACCAAATTTCTTTTTCATTATTGTTGTGTTCTAAGGTATATAATACAGTCCTGACATGGACTGTAAGATTCTCATCTTAGGATTTTCCTTGTATATGTAGTACTTAGCACCTAAGATTGATTGTGAATGGGATTTATACACACTATTCCAGATCACATAATTGCCACAATAAGTTGTTAGAACAAAACTGAGCTGTCTTATTTCTAATCATTGTCTGAATCCAAAATTGGGGGGGTCATTTTTTTTTTTTTAATTACTCATTCTGCTGTGTCCAAATAAAGAATTATTAGGGAAAGTATGCTGTCCTTTGAAAAGCAGAGGTACAGAGATACTATCTGTGTATTTTTCTAAAATGGTTTCTATGAAACCAAATCATAGAAATGGTTCTACGTGTGTATTTTTCTAAATGAGTCTGAATACTTATTTATGTCTGAACACTGAACATTTTATTTTTACAAATCTTAATTAATAGCATATAAATTTGTAATATAATTGGTTGTCTAGAAAGTGTTCATGATGTAGGGAAATCCTCCAGTAAGGTGGACACAATGATCATAAAAGAGAAAATATTCCTTAATAAGAAGCTTAACTTAAAAGCTTTCTGGTGATTCTATGAATGGATATTTTTATATTCAAAATTTTATGAAAGGTTATAATCTTAAAAAGATTTATAAATTTTTTTTTTAAAAATTACACTTAACAAAAGATTTATAAACTTAAAGATGCATGGCATTATGTGCACTAGTGTAAAATTCTTTTCCTGGACTATAAAGGGAGAAAGAAAAAAGAGATTATCCTTTTCTAAATAAACACAAGAATCTTCTGACTACAACTGAGGGGAGGAGAATTTGTGTAAATCCATGGCATTTCAACATTAAACAGAAATGAAAGAGAGACGTTCCTCACTTGACTGAAATAAGGTTGAAGAAATCAGTCCACCCAAAAAACTGTCAAGAATTAGGAGGAAAAACAAACAAACAAACAAACAAACACTTTACTAATTAAAGCTTTGCTGATATTTAATATTTCTACAAAGAAGCTCCAATGAATTTGCCTGTTTTGACAGAAAATTCTGACTGAAAAATTCCTGATTTGTGCCAATTAATAGTGGTTAGTATCATGCAATGAGAAACACAGCCCTAAGATATTGTTAACGAAAGCAGTAAAGTTGCAAAGCAAGCCACAGAGATCTGGTAGTAAAAGAGATTTGAGTAACTTGGTACTGTATGAACACAATAGATTGTTTCCAGACTGAAACCAGTTTGGGCTGATTGGTTCAAGCATCTTTGTGCTCACACTTAATACTACTGTCACTTCTATTGGTGTAACTTTAGATATCCCCTATTAAAGTAGTTTTTGTCAATATGGACAACTGCTAAACAGTCAGTGTCTAGCAACCGGAGACCATTCATATGGCATTTTCTCTTAGATTCTTGTGAAGTAGAATGATGAGATTTTGGGCGCTGAATTGCTGCTAGTATAAAAGAAAGTTATGATCTGTAATCAAATCATGTGGCTATAGCTGATGCAGTTCCTTTGTGCTTATTTGGACCCTGCCTGAACATTAAAAAAACAAAAACAAAAACAAAAAACTACCACTGCAATGTGAATTTCCATTTACCTGACTCCGTTAATTTCATAGCTACACACCATATGGAATGCAGAGATTTTAGAAGTAGGAATGAATTAGAAAATTACAGCTCTGCCTGGGGATTTGATAAATTCATAGAAGCTGCATAATGGCAAATTTAGGACAGAAAGAGTCAGCACATTTCCCAAGCAAAGAACAGCTCTTAAAAGTTTCCTCTAAGAAAAGAAAAACAGAAGGGGAAAAAAAATCCCACCCCACCCCCCCCAAAAAAGAAAAGAACACTAACTAAAAAAGCACAATGTACTTTATATTACTATTTTTATTGTCATTTACACTAAGCTTTTATTAAAAGCTTAGCTTAATTCAGGCTTGTTACCCAACAGAACCTCTGTTGGCAATATATTCAGTTTGCGTAACTTAGATAATCACCCATGCTGAACTGGTCCTGTGTGACTGAGACATCATCAGAATACGCACAGGTACTCTGATTTGTCTGCCTACTAGAGATATGATCAAACACCTTCTGGAATAAATTTCTTTCAGTAATCATGTGATTGCCTTTACATTAATGAAATATTTACAAGCAGAGCAAGTGAATACCTTCTGTGTTCATTTGGTAGGTAAAATAAAACCTGGCATTTTTAGAACCATTTACAAATGTTTTAGAACAAATTATTATTTAATGCACCCTCCTTCCACCCCCCACTCCCCCCACCCCCCCACAGTAAATTTATTGGAAGGATTCAAAATCAACATATGTAACAGGATAACATTTCAATCTACAAAAGTAGATTTCCTGTGTTTTACTTTTCCTTTCTTATTAAACACCAGCAAGTCCTATAGCCTTTATATGCCTTTGGAGATTAACTACGGATCTTACAGATTTTGTCATTGAGCTATGGGGAAAAATGACTTGCAAGATTATCATGACTGGAAAAAAGAACATCTGTTGGCAAAATAAACAGCTGTCTGGCTGAGTTCTTTAATGAGTAATCTGCTACTAAGCATTTTTCCTCACAAGTAGGTTTAATTACAATTAATATATCCTACTACTTAATGTTCTTTAGAGATTTAAGAAATTTAGCTAGAAATTCAAAAAATGATGGGAATGTCCTTTTGACTATCCCTGTGAAAAGGTCTTTCATTGTAAAAAGCAAATAAAGCTTTTTGCACTGCTTATTTAGCGTTATTTATATTCTGCTTATTTTCAGAAATTTCATTAATTCTTTATCCTATGAATGTTAATAACAAATGGGTTTACTTATTTTATGTATAGTTCTCTGTCCTGATTTCAACTAGGATACAGTTAATTTTCCTCCTAGTAGCTGGTACGGTGCTGTGTTTTGGATTTAGGATGAGAAGAATGTTGATAAAACACTGATGTTTTAATTGTTGCAGGGCAGTGCTTACACTACGCCAAGGACTTTTCAGCTTCCCATGCTGTGAGTGGGCAGGCTGGGGGTGCAGCAGGAGCTGGGAGGGGACAGACCCAGGACAGCTGACCCAAACTGGCCAAAGGGGTATTCCATACCATATGGCGTCATGATGAACAATTAATATGGGGGTGGCTAGCCAGTGTGGGGGGGGCGGCTGCTCGGGGATAGGCTGGACATCGGTCAGCTAGTGGTGATCAATTGCATTGTGCATCACTTGTTTTGTACACATTATTATTAGTACTACTTTTATTATTATTATTATTTTCCTTTTATTTTCTGTCCTAATAAACTGTCTCTATCTCAACCCACAAACTTTCATTTTTTTCTCTTTTTCTTTTTTTTTCTCTTCCCCATCTCACTGTGGGGGGAGAGCAAACAACTGTGTGGTGCTTAGCTGCTGGCTGGGTTAAACCACAACATTCCTCTGCTAGTGCAAGAAAGAATATTCTTCCCCTTCGGATTAACAAAAAAATGATGTTTGAGTAAGATAAACATTTGTCTTTAAGTGAACTCTGAAGCCATATGTCAGCCTCTGAATTCTCCCATCTAGAAAAGTAATTCTTTCATCATCTTTCTGTAGCCTCTGGTGAAGAGGACATTTTACTGTGAACAGGAAGAATTGATATGCTACAGAATTATCATCTATTTTTTAGTCAGAACAACTTGAAGTTAAGCTTAGCACTGAAGAAAAAAGTTTAAATGACACGTTCTGTGTTTTATTAAAAATCAGCTTGATACTCAAAACATTCAAGAAAGTTTGGTGGTCCATTTCCTGTTGCATTTATATATTTGGTATGCTCATAACTCTGAGTGAAGGAAATGATGACCAGTGAAATTCATATGTATGAAAGAGAATGCTAGGCACCCATATATCATGCCAGAAAGTGATAGCTTGGACTGCAGATTTGACTTGAAATGTTACTACAAGGAGACATTCTGTTTTCAGTACTGGGCTTGGTTACCAGCCAAAACATGGGCATCTGTTGTTAATTCTCACTTTGTACAGAATCACATCTAATGTCCAGCTGCAAACCCAGAATGGGTCTCTAGAGTCTATGTCCCAATTGTCTGCTACTGAAAGATAGGCTTCACACTATATGTCATTTCATAAGTCAGCAAGGCCTCTGGTAAGATAACAGACTTCACACTATATGTCATTTCATAAGTCAGCAAGGCCTCTGGTAAGATAACAGACCCAGAATAATGAATTTAGTACTTAGTGAGCTGTTTCTAGTTTGCATTAATATGATTGTACTGAATTTATGTGTCAAGGCCTTGGTAGTGGGTGGCTGGAGGGGTGGCCTCTGTGAGCAGAACGCAGTAGCTGCCCCACATTAGATCAGAGCCAGCTCCAGCCAGCTCCAAAAGGGACCTGATGCTGGCCAGAGCTGAGCCAATGAGCAACAGTGGTTGGGCCTCTTTGAGAGCAAATTTAAGAAAGGGAAAAAAAAACAGCTGCACAACTGCAGCTGGGAGAGCGAGTGAGAAAAAGCCCTGCAGACAACAAGGTGAGTGCAGAAGGAGGGCTGGAGGTGCTCCAGGCCCCAGAGCAGAAGTTCCCCTGGTGGAGAGGCCCATGGTGGAGCAGGTTATCTCCCTGCAGCCCATGGTGTACCATGGCCAAAAAGATCTCCACACTGCAGCCCGTGGAGGAGCCCCTGGTGGAGCAGGTGGATGTGGCCTGAAGAAGGCTGTGGCCCATGGAGAGTCCCCACAGGAACAGACTCCGGGTCAGAGCTGCAGCCCATGGAGAGGAGCCCACACAGGGGCAGGTGATCTGGGGTAGCTGCCACCCGTGTGGGACACGTTAGACCAGTTTGCTCGTGATGGATAGACCTCATGGTATGGATCCATACTGGAGCAGTTTTTGAAGAGCTGCTGCATGCAGGAAGCTCACACAGGATCAAGTTCAGGAAGGACTGTAACCTGTTGGGAGGGACCTCTTGTTGGAGCAGTGGAAGAGTGACTATGAAGAAGCAGCAGAGATGCAGCATTAGGGACTGACCACAGCCCCCATGCCCTATTCCCCTGTGCCGCTTGGGGGGCGAAGGTAGAAGAAGGTGGATGGGGAGGAAGGTGGTTTTATATTGCTTTTAGTTTCTCATTGTTCTAGTCTGCTAGTGATAGGCAATAAGTTATATTAATCTCCCTATGTTGTGTCTGTTTTGCCCATGACGATACTTATTGAGTGATCTCAATAATTATCAGAAATCAGAAAAAAAATCAGAAAGTGTATTTTTAACATCAAACACAAGGGAAATGGTAAAAAACAAAGTTAGTGCACTGATGTAAAGTGCACATGAGAAAGAATTCAACTTCTTTTCATTTCTACTTTTTTTTTTTTCTATTCACATTTCATCTGCATGAGTGCCGAAGCTCTGATCTTTTGGACTGTGATTGAGCTGTGCTAAGTTATGCAACAGAAATTTGATTAATCATAAATTGAGTATCCTTGACAAATACCATTTATTTTACTAGAAAGAAGGTGGTAAATGTTTACATCATTTTCTAAGTCACTTTTTTCCACCTCATGAAATGAATTGCATATCTACTGAAGCAATCAGGGGAAAAACAAATAAGAGAACTAAATAATATGTTCTGCACCCTCCATTCCATATATATCCCAGCCCTATTACACTATTGATGTACACATTTTGTTATGGTGAGGCATCAATTTCATTAACACTTTGCTAATAATATTTTAAATCTATATAATAATCAGCAGAATGCTGTCTAGTTGATGCTTCACATAAAATTATTTGATTAAAATCTGAGAACACTGCAAGAGTTTCTCCTATTAAAGAAAAACAAAACAAAACAAAAGAAACCTTCTGATGTTGAGATTTCATATACATTTTTTTTTAAGGATTATTACAGTAGCTTCTGTTTTCCCACAGTATTCCTGAGGCATGAATATATTGCAGCCTGTGGGTTTATTTTAAAGCTATACTGCTGGCAAACTATTTGAGTCTTTTCGGATATCATTTTCTCATAGTCACCATTGAATATACATCTCTAGCAAACCTTGTTTCACTGTAAAATATAAAAGTTTTCTTTTTTCTTTTTTCTTTTTTTTTTTTTTTAATTTAAATGTAGTTCCCAAATGCAAGTTCCCAAACTTATTTTTTCATTATGTAAATAACATTTATGTATTTCTACTGTGTAACATCTCACCTCATCCTCTGAAAAAAGAAGGTGAAAGTATGAAGTTACTTAAAAAAATAAAATTCCATTAATTTCTTTACAGATATTTATAAAAATATCTATAAAAAAGTACCCTGTAAAATTCACTATACAAGTTCAATCAAATTTAAAATACTTCTTTTTCTATTTAAGACATTGCAAGGAAAATTATGCAGTTAGAATTATGCATTTCGAAAATAAATAGCTATTGGAAAGGTATTATTTTTCCTTTGCTTTTCCTAATTATTTCAGTTTATGCAAGCTTGAGATGATGAAATTGAGAGAATTATCAGCTTTCTAGTAGATGCTTCCCCTACCACATTTAGAAAATCTATGGAAACTCTTGTTGGGATCTATAAATGTAGACAAATGTAGAATGTTAAAGAACACAATGAACTCAGCCCTTATTATAGAATCATTAAGGTTGGAAAAAACCTCCAGTCTCCTAATCATTTTCGTAGCCTTCCACTGTACTCTCTCCAGGAGCTCCACGTCTTTCTAGTGCTGGGGAGCCCTGAACTGGACACTGTATTCCAGATGTGGCCTCATGAGGGCTGAATGGGGGCTCATGAAGGCTGAAGAACCTCTCTTGAATACTGGAAACACTCTCCCTAATGCACCACAAGATTCTATCAGCCTTCTTGGCCACAGGTGCACATTGCTGGCTCATGGTTAACTTGTTGTTCACTGGAACTCCCAGGTCCTTCTCCACCAAGCTGCTTTCCAGCAGGTCAACCCCCAACCTGTGCTGGTGAATCAGGTTATACCTCCCCACGTGCAGGTCCCTGCATTTGCTTCTGTTGAAGTTCATGAAGTTCCACTCCTTTCAGCTCTTCAGCCTGTCTAGGTATCTCTGGATGGCAGCAGAGCCATCTGGTCTATCAGCCACTCCTGTGTCATCTGCAAGTTTTGTATCATCAGGAAAGTCACTGAGAGTGCGCTCTGTCCCTTCATCCAGGTCACTGATGAGTAAGTTGAACATTGGACTCAGTACTTTTAGCCCTGGGGGACACTGACAACTACTGGCCTCCAACTGAGTTCTGTGCTGTTGATCACAACCCTCTGAGCTCTGCCATCCATCCGTCTCTTAATCCACCTCACTGTCCACTTATCTAATCCAGACT
The DNA here is from genome assembly GCF_013377495.2 of Cygnus atratus. Classification (NCBI taxonomy): domain Eukaryota; kingdom Metazoa; phylum Chordata; class Aves; order Anseriformes; family Anatidae; genus Cygnus; species Cygnus atratus. The sequence continues at coordinate 100,564,070 of NC_066363.1, read as the reverse complement.
TCCTGAGTTTATCTATGAGGATGTTGTGGGAGGCCATGTAAGTATTTTGAATTTTGAATATTAGGATCTATATCTATAGCTATATATCTCTATGTATATTTCTATATAAGCGCACCTGTTGCCATGGTGAAAAGGGAGTGAGCAGATAAATCAAAGAAAAAGTATGAAGGCTTTTGGATTTAAAAAATGGGTACACTTGATGTCGAGTCAAAGCTCTGTGTTGCAGAAGGCAGAGCTGTGGCTGACAATTAAAACACCACGAGTACTTTCACAATCTTCCTATAGCAAATACAAATTCTTTCAGCACTTAGAAAAATGTGTTTTATTACAGACTTGTGTAAATATTTTCATTGAAGAATGTGCCATATTTTCTTCTAGGTATGTCACAAGACTTCTTTAAATAGCAAGTTTAGAGCTAAAGAGCTCTAATTTTTCCCAGCATTTGGCAGTCAGAACTCAGTTGGTCTCTTAACACTCTAATGCATTTTTAGGAAAACAAGATCAGGGATTACATATCACTCCCAGATTAAACTTCAGTATAAATGAATTCATAAAACAACTGCTGTTTTTAAAAATAGGAACTGTCACATTTGGCTACTTCTGTCAATAGTATCTCAACATCTGCAGCTGGGCCCCTTTGCTGTCAATTTAAAACAAAACAAAACAAAACAAAATAAACTTTAACAAATCAATTAGCTGTAAGGCATATTTGTAAACAGAAATTAGAGCTCCAAAACTGTTGGCACATAGGTGGCTTCATAACAGAAGCTTGTGCTAAGGCTGATGCATTACTACATGGCAGGTAGGTATATGTTGGAAGAGAGTGTAGAAAATAGTCCGAGGTTTATAGCTTTGAGCTTTGAATATAGTTACATTGAAATGTACTTCAAATCATTAAAAAAAAATAGATCTTATTTAGCATAACAAAGCTCTGAGGAGCTTTGAACAGCCATCAATCTATTTTATTTAGTTATTTATTTTTATATTTATTTTGGGAAAGCCCTTGGTTCCAAACAGGGAATTGTTAATAATTGAAAAAAAAATATTATTACCTGCGTATCAGGGTACACTTCTAAACAGATGCAAGAATGAGAGATACCAAAACCAGCAAACAGAAAAGTATATTTTCAAGAGAATGTGCATTATTCACCTCTAACAATGAAATGTTGGAAGTTAGAATCATTTATATTTATGTATCCTCCATAGACTGCACATTTTAGTTCACCTGTTTTTGTTCTCACGTATTTTCCCTTTTAACATCAGTTATAGTGATTTGATTTGACATAGAGCATTAGCTGAGATTTCCAAAATGAACTTAGAAGAGCTAGGAGACTGTTTTTTTGAAATTCCTTTGCCAGTTCTAGAATTTTATGAGTTGATTCCTCTTTCAATCTCAAACCATTTTTTTAAAATAGATTTGTAAACTTTGGTCTCTAAGTAACAATTATAATAATCTAGTCCAAATTCCTGAATAGTACAGGCCATACAATTTAATTCATTGATTTCACATCTGTCCATGTATTATTCTTTTGATGATGAATTAAAAGAGCATGTGTTGCAGATAGGGTTAGCAACCATATCAGGTTTTCTTGCTCCTATTTTAAGACTAAAAGCAAAATTACATATCAGCACTAGTTACAATTTACATAGTCTAGATACATCAAGCTGGACATACGTTGTTTGTTACCTTGAATATCTGTTGCTCTTTTGGTTGTGTTCTTTCTTATTTGTGGAGGTAGGTTTGACAGAAAGAGTTATTGCATTTGGTGATTGCCAAATAGCATTGGTTATTGTGTGCCAATGCTATTTACAGTTTAGCATGAGATGCAAAAATGGCATTTTCTCTACATAATTGACCTCATTTTTTCAGGTTAGAATAAGATTTTTTTTTTTTTTTTTTTCCTCCTATGGCAAAACATGAAATAATATAAAAATAACTACAAGCCATCTGATCAATGTTTTTAACAATGAAATTTTCTAAGAGTATATTACATCCATTTTTCTCCAGTTAAGTAGATGCTACTTCATATAAAATTTTACAAGTATTGAAATAGATACAAAAGCTCTACAGAATACATTAAAACAAACAAAAACAACAACAGCAAACAACCACCACCACAACAACAACAAAACACACAGAAGAACAAAACTATGGCAACTGTGTAAAACTTCTTTAAAAATATGGATTGGAGTCATGCTAGAAAAAGAAAAAAAGTTTGACAGCCTGGATGTTGGAATAGGTTGAGAGTTACATATTGTGACAGGTAGAATAGGGAGGTATATGTTTACTGAGTGAACACCAGTTCTTTCTCTCAGTAAATATATACCTATATAAATATATACCTATATACCTATAGTAACTGAAAACCACGTTTCTTGCTCGAAATAACAGCATCCCAAGAATGTGGTTTTAAACAGTCAAAATATGAGCAGACTTTGAAATACAATTTAGTGACCTTTATGCAAAAAGTATTGAAAAATCAAGGATTATGGAGTTGTAAACTCCATAATAACTTTTTAAAAGAGCAAAGTTGTTAAAAGAGCAAGAGACTCTGTGAAGTTACTCAAGACTCTTGTTTTGTCTTTGGCATTGTATACAAAACATTTTCCACTAGTAGGCAGAAAAGACTAGTGAACAGCTAGCTAGACTGTTCTCCTTTCTCTCCTTTCCTGATAACAAGGAAGAGAAAACACTTTATTTTTTTGAAGAATCTTTATCCTTTGGATTACTTAATTGGACTATGAGCTTTTTCACTGAGAAGAAAAAACAAACAAACAAACAAACAAACAAAAACCTTTTACCAGAGTGTGTTTAGTGTATTATCCTGACAGTAGTTATAGCTCTGTATTGTACTGCATCTTTCCAATTGAAGACTTATTTTGTAACAAAATATCTCTTAGTAATTTGTATTCTTAATTTATTTTTCTCTTGTGCTTGTGCCAACAGTTGTACTTAGCTATGAGAAATGTGTCTGTTTTATGAAAACAATGTATTTTTCACTGAATAGAAAAGCTATATTCTCAGAAATTGGAGATTAAAACATGTTTTAAGTAGTTTAGGAAAACTGAGATTAAAACTTTTGTAGCCCATCTGTATCATACTATTTGGGGAAATAATGAATTTATAATGAAAAGCAGGTGTAGAAGATGAAGTTGAAATGAATCTCTTCAAGGGGTCAGCAAAAGGCTTAAAAGACATCTCATGGGCAGGCTGATAGTATGCTGAAAGTTTGTTAAAGAAAGTCTAATCAAGGGCACTAAACAAATATTGCTAGTATAAAGAGGCTCTTCTCGTAATAATTGACAGACAACAACTAATGAAAAGCAAGTACATTTGCACCACTGTGGAGAAAGTATGCCTTCATCCTTCTGGTATCTTCCTTATTCTGTATCATCAGATATTTTTTCTGGAGATAGCCTTTGCTGTGAATTTGGAGGAAGAACAAAAGCACAGAGGGGTTGCAAATGGAAATAAAAGAGAATAGCTTATTTCAATTCTTGGCAATTTTACTTTGTCACTTCCAGTTTCTTGCTAATAGACCTTGGATGACTGTAAAGTTTATCCAAGTTTTTAGTTCACATCAGTGGGTACCTGGGATCTATTAGTGGGTGATTTATGGATCTTGGGATATTTGAAGAGGAGATTTAACTTTGAGATAGACAGGGTTATCTGATTAAAGGCTTTTAATATCTATAAGGATCAGTGCTGACATTAGAAAAGTGTGTCCAGTTTTTGTAGTTAGCTGTGTGAAAAAAAGCTTTTCTTCTGCATGCTTATAGTAGTGTGCATCAGTTAACAAAGAAAAAATATTATACATTCACAGTGAGGATTCCTAAATCAGGAATAGTTCTGGGATTAGAAGTTCTTTTATTTGACCTATTTACATCTTGGTGAATGCTAGCTCCCTGCCGTCCTAGAGGGAAAGTGATCTTCATTTAAAAAGGAATTTTGTTGGTTGATCTTCTGTTATAAAATAACATAGGACAAAGGCACCTGAAGTTAACAATAGTATATAGTACTTAAATGCTTTTCTCTCTTTAGAGAGGTTATAAGGCAATGTATAGAAAATGTTTTTAATTTCAACAAAACTTATTGGTATTTTTATGTCCCAAATGCCTCAGATTGATTCGTTAATTAAAAATATTGCTTTAGGAGAACGTGGGTAAATATTGATTTTGAATCTAGCAGTTATATTGGCAGTTGGTTATTTAGAGAAGAAATCAGTAAAATTCCTTGCCTCAAGTAAAGGACAATCCACTTTGATTGTGATTTACTTATGCAGTAAAACAAAATTTAAAATGATGAATTAGATCATTTAGAAGATATTTTTCCTCATTTTGTTATTGCAGAGTTATACTCTTTTTTTTTTTTTTTTTTTGGGGGGGGGGGAGAGGGAGAAAGAGGGGGAGCAGAGGGCAACGAGGGGAAGTTTAGCAGTTATTTGTTTAATCTTTTCCATTACTAGCTTTGTCTTCCGTAGCAGTGATTCTTTTAGTCTTTTTAAATGGAGATCTTTTTACATTCACAATTGGGTGTTTTGCTTTGTATTGGAAGGCATATCTTCCATCCATAATCTTCTAGATTTAATACCTTTACCTTGGGATTAAAAAAATAAAATAATAATAATAATTAAAAAAATCAAGATCAAAATATGATCTTTGTTTGAGTGAAAGGGGAATCCTTTCAAAGTATTCCTTGAGATATTTTGAAAAGCTATTTAGCTGTTTTTCATCTTTTTTTTTTTTTTAAGATTTGGTAATATACATAATTGTGACAAATGATAGAAGATCTATCTATGCAGCAGAAACGCATACTTTACAAGAAATGTTTCTAACATGATACCTTCTTGATGCTGGTGGCCACAAAACTGCTTTCACTATGAAGCTAGTTCTGGAACTGTTCATGGAGGATAGTAATGAAACAATGTCTGCTGTGATAATTCCCACAATTTGCACAAAGTCCTTGAAATATTGAAGTCATTTTATATTCTATGCAACACATAACTTAAGTTGTACTTTATTCTGTTGTGTTCTTTATAAACATTCGTAAATTTAAACACTTTTAATAGACACTTTTATTGTGGAGAATGCCTGGGCATAGCAAAGTTTATTTTTCTCTGAGAATCCCAGATTATTTTCTGAATCAATACATTTTATTCCTCTTCCACTTCCCAGGGATCCTGACAATATTACAATATATTAAACCTGCTTTTCAATTTTAGTACAGTGTTATTATTCTGTGAAATATTTATCTATTGGAACATTTATACTTATTTTGTTCATTTTAGGTATGGATGCTTTACACATAACATGTATCCTCCTGTGATAGGTACAGTAATCTAGTTTTCTTTTATAGTGCAATTACTACATATACATTTTAGAAAAAAAATTACACTTGTTAAAATACACTGTTCATTATCTTATTCAATTATCAGTGATTCATGAGCTGTTAGTGATGTAGATCACACAGAAGAAAAAATAAGGTTTATATATCAACAGAAGGAAAAAAATGTTTTTCTAAAATCACTATTGTGTCCAGAGACTGATATATTTTGGCATGAGACAACTTGTATGATTCTGTCTTGTGAAAAGTCTATGTATAAAAATCTGCCTCAGACTTTGTGAATTCCAAATTTGTGTACTTTTTCTATGTGACCATGGTGATTACTGCAAGCACAGAGTGAAAATAAAACATAACTATACTTTTTCTTAACAATAACACATTTATTTGTTGTTCAAGGCAGGTGGTTAGTTTAGTGTGTCACAATGGCCAAATACATATAATCTCTGAACTCAAAGTATTGTGCAATGTTGAATAAACCTCACTTAATCACAGGCTAACTAACCAACTGACACTCCTACCAATTAAAGACCATTATTACATAAACTATTAAATAACTAGCAAGCTGTCCTGATCATTGAAATTGAAGTTAATAGCAGAGCAGTATTAATTCAGCACTTTTTTTTTTTTTTTTTTTTTTTTTTGTGGAAAGTAATTGCCAGTTTGCCTGAAAAAAAATGGTGGCCTTCTGCAATGGGGTTACAGCATCGGCGGATAGGGGAAGAACAACTGACATCATCTACCTGGACTTTTGCAAAGCATTTGACACTGTCCTGCACAACATCCTTGTATCTAAATTGGAGAGATATGGATTTGATGGATGGACCACCCAGTGGGTGAGAAATTGGCTGGATGGTCGCGCTCAAAGAGTTACACTCAACAGCTCAATGTCCAGGTGGAGATCAGTGATGAGCGGTGTTCCTCAGGAGTCAGTACTGGGACCAGTGCTGTTTAATATCTTTGTTGGTGGCATGGACAGTGGGACTGAGTGCACCCTCAGCAAGTTTGCTGATGACAGACACCAAGCTGTGTGGTGCAGCTGACACACTGGAGAGACCTTGATGGGCTTGAGAGGTGGGCCCCTAGCACAAGAAGGATAGGGATGTATTAGAACGAGGCCAAAAGAGGGCCATGAAGGTGATCGAAGGGCTGGAGCACCTCTCCTATGAAGACAGGATGAGAGACTTGGGGTTGGTCAGCCTGGAGAAGAGAATGTTCCAGGGGGACCTTATAGCGTCCTTCCAGTACTTCAAAGTTAGCCTACAGAAAAGCTGGGGAGGGACTTTTTATCAGGGAGTTTAGTGATAGGACAAGGAGTAATGGTTTTAAACTAAAAGAGTGCAGATTTAGATTAGATACTGAGAAGAAATTATTTACTGTGAGGGTGGTGAGGCACCGGAACCTCACCAGAGGAACCTTCTCTTCCCAGAGATGTTGTGGCTGTCCCATCCCTGGAAGTGTTTAAGGCCAGGTTGGATGGGGCTTTGAGCAACCTGCTCTCATGGAAGGTGTCTTGGCCAATGGCAGGGGGATTGGAACTAGATGATCTTTAAGGTCCCTTCCAACCCAAACCATTCTATTATTATTATTTCATACTGAACTCTGGCAGGTAGGAAACACTAGAAGATTCTTGAACTCCTTGTGTGAAGAAAGTAAAAGTTTCATAATCCTTTAATATTACATAGGTAATGCTTGTTTGGGAATCTCTAGTCTGGTGGTGGTGATATGCTTAGCTTCTAATAGAAGTATGCATTGATTACCAGGTAGAATTCTTGAGCCATCTCATGCGATAAGAGTTCAAGCAAATTAAACTCCATATTTCATTAGGAATGTCTGTGTATTTGCTAAGAATAGCTATATAGTTATTTAGGCTTGATCAGAAAGATTAACATTTTGTGACTAGGCATAGACTAGATAGGCTTCAGTCTTCCAAGTGTTATCCTCATTCTTAAAGCACTAAGTGAAACATGGTTTTTGTATAAAGTTTCAGTGGCATAATCTACAGGAGTGCAGTCACCATGATTGTTGTGGTTTAACCTGGCCGGTAGCTAAGCACCACACAGCCATTCGCTCACCCTCCCCCCTCCCTCTCTGGGACAGGGGAGAGAACCAGGAAAAATGAAGCCTGTGGGTTGAGATAGAGACAGTTTATTAGGACAGAAAATAAAAGGAAAATAATAATAAAGATGATGATAGTACTACTACTAATAAAGTGTACGAAACAAGTGATGCACAATGCAATTGCTCATCACCTGCTGATGAATGACCAGCCTATCCCCAAGCAGCCGGCCCCCCCACACCGGCTAGCCACCCCCATATTAATTGTTCATCATGACGCCATATGGTATGGAATACCCCTTTGGCCAGTTTGGGTCAGCTGTCCTGGGTCTGTCCCCTCCCAGCTCCTGCTGCACCCCCAGCCTGCACACTGGGCAGGACAGAGCGAGAATCTGAAAAGTCCTTGGCTTAGTGTAAGCACTGCTCTGCAACACTTAAAACTATCAGTGTATCAACATTCTTCTCATGCTAAATCCAAAACATAGCACCCTACCAGCTACTAGGAGGAAAATTAACTCTGTCCTAGCTGAAACCAGGACATGATATAATTGCATGTGGTAATTTTCAGTGCAAATTGGACTCGCAGTTTTGGCCTAACTTTGACAAGTATACTGGCATTTAAAATGCCTAACTTTTAATATCTCTTAATCTCAATATTAATGCTTCCTAACGTGGTGGGCTGACCCCAGCTGGTAGTTAAATCCCACCACAGCTATTTGCTCATTCTCCCTCTCGGCAGGATGTGGGTGGGAGAAAATTGAAAGAGCAGAAGGTGAAAAGCCCCCAGCTTCTGTTGTTTAGTGTGATGTCATATGGTATTGAACATTTTTAAGTCAGTTTGGGTCATGTCCTCTCCCAGCTTCTTGTGTACCGCCAGCATCCTCACTAGCAGGGCAGTGTGAGAGGCAGAGAAAGCCTTGACACTGCAAGCACTGTCCAGCAATAGCTAAAAGACAGGTATGTTATCAGTACTGTTTTAATTGCAAATATAAAATGAAGGATCACATGGACTGCTATGAAGAACATTAATTCCACCCCAGCATACATTTATTTAGTTTTTTATTTTACACAATATATTTTGTTAAATAGTACCATAAATAATGGCTCTATATAGATAATAAAATTCTAATTATCTATAAATTTATTTATTGAAATCAAAGTTTACCACATGATCACTTCTGTACACTTTCGATCAGTCTAGTAGATAGTGTGCTAAAAAAAAACCAAAACAAAACAAAAAAAACCAAACACGTATTCTTATGTTAGAAAATAGATGCTAGTCAGGAAAATAAAATTAAATGAGCTAGCAGCTTTATTTATTTATTTATTTTTCCTTAACATGGACTTATGACAACACAGGAAAACTAAAACTTCTGCAAACTTATTTAACATTGAAACCTTTCTGAAAATTGTTAATGTGGCTTCCAAGCATTCAGAAACATTGCACATTACAGAACTGGGTTGTATGTCCCTGGGGAAAGAAATTAATGGACATAAAGGATTCTCTATCTTAATCTATATATTTATAATATGTACATACTTCTTGTCATTGCTTTAAGCATTAATGAATATTAAACAGCAGTGAGATTACAATTTGCAGAACCAACCTTCTGGGACTTTATTAAGTAGTCATGAATAAAGCCAGTGCCTTCTTTCTCTGTCAGGAGCTTTGAGCTGCATCTTTGACTGGTAATGCATCTTCAGTTACTGCTATTGGTCATACACTGTTGCAACTGGGCACTGGCTCAGAGTTTGTCCCTCTGAAATTAGTATGATACATCAGTTCTGAAACCCTGTTTTGTGGTATGAAGATCACTTAAAAGTGTCGAATTCACTCATGAAAGGATGTTACTTTTCTGCCTCATTTGAAGTCTGCTGTTCCCCTCACCCTACTACAAAAAAAAAAAAAAAAAAAAAAGTAAAAGCTTTTAAAGTACTAAAAAGTTGTGGCATCAGCATAGCAAAGAGATTTTAGCAGGTTTTCCCCTGTCTTGGACAAATGACTGCTGGAAATTCAGCCTATGAGAGGATACAGAGCTTTACAATGATTTGTGTAATATCGCATGGGCATTATCAACCATATAATGACCCTGATCACCTAGTAACTGACCCTGAAAAATGAATTTGATCCCCTCAATATTTCTTTTTTCTGGACACTCTTCTTTTTGCTGGATTCTTCTAGGAATCACCCCTATGGTTTGTACAAACAATGTAATTTCTGTAGTTTTTTTACATTTACATTTTCCTTTGCAGGCATTTTTAATTGCACGTACTTCATTTCTTCCCTATTCATTATCACTTTCATTCAGGACACACAGTTCACTAACAATACAAGTATATATTTCCTTTTGCAAAGTTATGTTACTCTCATTAGAAACATAGTTATCAGTTATACCACGCATTGTCTTTAATTGGTCCACCTGTTAACTCCTCAAATTCATGACACTTAGCTTTGTTATAATAATCATCTAATTTAACCAACCAGTCAAGTTCCTGCAAAGGAGGGATGATGCAATCACTAATTACCTTCTTCCATGCATTGAAATACTCATAACATTTTTGAAAGATGTAACAGAAATTTATGATATGCTTTTGTACTTCTATTTAAATACTTTGCAGATGTCCTGAGGCTGTGGATCTGCCAAAATATATGGGACTTTATCAACTCTGGTTTCTCAGTAGCTACGCACTACAAAAAAAAAAATCGGAAAGTATTTAATTACTTCCTCCAATACTCTGCCTATTGTCTTTCAGGACTAAGAAATCTCCTTGCTCAGTTATACTCTACTAAAATTCACTTTTTATTTGATTTTCAAATTCAATCAAAATTTAGGCTAAATGATTTATATTTATAAATCCAACAAGAAACATTATATAATTTTTCATGAGGTAGCATAATTACTCCTTCTGGAGGTGTAGGATCATAAGAAAATTTATATTTTTGCTTATAAAACCAAAAAAAAAGTGGTTGCTCTTGTTCATAGTTGCAGGGAAAAAAATGAAAACTTGAACTTTCAGATTCCAGTGAAGGAAGAAAATAAAACCCCAACCTGTAACTTGTAAATGTATTCATTCTTTCTTCTGTCATCAATTATTTGAAGTTAGAGATACTTGTAGTAAGCAATTACTCAAAATATGTGCTATTTCTTTATGTGAAATTTTGCTTAGAAGTTTTTACTGAACCTGATGTATCTAAAAAATAATAAGATGTGGCTTAGCTGATTAATTAACTTTTCAGGTTAGAAAAACAAGTTCTCCAACTAAATCTAACTCAATTACCTCAGAAAATTCAGGGTCACAAAAGACTGATGTTACCAGTATGCTATTATTGTCATTAATCCATCTCCTCTTAAAATCCTAAATTACATGCAAATGGCACATAATAAAAGCACTCACCACAGACTTGTGTCATTTCAAATCATTAATTATGTAGATTCATAAATAAATTTCCAGTTATTTATTCATCTAGTTATTTAGATCTACTTAAGATGTAGATCTACCTAAGTATACCTATAACTAATTTTATCTTATTTAAGATATATCTTAAATATCCATAGATAAATAAATATAAATAAATATTTACATATTAAGAAAAAGGCTACCTACATTATCAGATGCAAGTCTGAGGACAAAGGAATGTCCGTCAACCAGTTCCTATGCCATTTATATCTATTGTCTCTTTCCACAAATACTGCTTAAAAGAAAGTTTCTTTTGAAGAAACTGTGAATCAAGACATTTTGAAAATCCATTTTGCATTGCTATATGGTATGCTCTGTTTTTTGTTTTGTTTTGTTTTTGTTTGTTTGTTTTAGTGAGGTGAGTTCTCAGATTTCCTGGCAACTATTTGAAGCAAACATATTTAATAACTAAATTTCAATAATATATTTGAACCTAATATATATCATTATAATATCATTGTTTACGCATGTTTGATTTATATAAATGAAGCATGATTTTCTACTGCTGTTAATAGGCCTCATTTGACTGACAAGACTAATGTTAATAGGCCTTACTGACTGACAAGACTAAAACACTACAGAAGTTAGAAAAAATACAATAAGTGATGATGGCAGCTCCCCAAAAGTAAACGAGTACTGCCTTTTCTATTGTCTGACCTTTAGGCTAATTATGTCTGGTTACCTTTGCTAGGAGCACACAACATAGATTAAACTATGTAACATTTTTAATACTGATTAATCCTGATGGTAATGGGTTTGTTTAGTCCTAGGGTATGCAGCAAAAATGTTGGTGTTGTCATCTGAGCAATACTTAAAGTTACCTTTGATGTGAGCTAAGAGGTGCTTGTGGTTTGTCAGGTCACAATGTGAGAAATACCACATTGTTGTTATTTAAAATTGACTGTTGTTTTCATGTTTGTAAGTAATCCATGTGACACAGATTTTGAATGATTCATCCTGGGCATTAAAAAAACAAAACAAAATGTCAACATCAACAAAACAAAACAAACAAACAAAAAAAACACAACCACCTGTGTAGCAAGCCTATGAAAGATTATTTTTATTTATTTATTTTTTGAGGGGAGGATAGAATCTGACTGCAAGAATTGCTTATCTTTAATCAAACTTCTTCCTTTAATTAAAGACTGGTTGGAAGATGACTCGTAATTTGACAAAATACAATAAAACTGCTTCTGTGCCAAGAAGTCCTGAATAATGCAGTAAGAAAACATGCAGCCCTCATCTCTCCTGTGTCTTTGACAGCGATGGAAGTGCAGAGGTTAGGAAATGATTGAACTGTGGAAGATGTGTTATCTCCTGAGCCAGCCTACAGAACGCTAAATCTATTTCACATGAAAGCTGTACCCACCAATGGAACAGTCCATACAGGTGCAAACAGCACAAACAAAATATAGCTAATGGGAGTAAGTAATGAAAGAATGGGAAGAGGAAGCTGGAGCTACTGGTAAAGCAGCACAAAGTCTATGGAAGGTCAGCAGACACACATCACCACCAGCAAGAGCACAAGCATCAATAGTAGTGTGTCAGGAGCAGCAGGGAGCTCATGCCAGGGATGAGACAAGTCTAAATGGCAGAGGACCAGTACCATCAAGTGGGTGGACAACTGAAAGCCATCACAAGTTGTCTGCCACCTAGGCTGATTGAAGGGAAAGCTGTGATTAAATGCAAGCCTTATAGCCAAATTATCTTCTCATTTAGTCACCAGTTGCACAAATACAGTTCTACTGAGAGGTGACATATGAATGTAATGAAGCATGCCATTGCTGGTCTCACATACATCCCATCAACATGATTAGTAGTCCTCTTTGGGATAATAGGCCTTTAGAGAGTTAAGTATTCTGTGATAAATACAGTTGTGTTTCCTAGGTTCTTCCTCTCTTTCCCCTCTGCCTGTTGAAATTCTGTGGCAAAATTTTATTCCCATATGTCTAAACCTTGTCTTCCTCTGTTCTCTCCTTTACCCCTCTATGCTTTTGCCCTATACCTTCTTGACATTTTGTCTTTTTTTTTTTTTAACTCTTTCTCTTACTCTACTATCAGGGCTAATGTCTTCATAAGTCATTTATTTTTAGCCTTCTCTTTCATACATATTTGCTGTCTTACCATGGGTCTGTGAAAGTGATCAAATACAGCAGTATTTTTTCCTGTGCAAACAGGCCTGTTCCACTATCTTCAACCCCATCTATAGTATTATAGATACTCTTCACTTGGACTTTTTTTTTCACTCAGAAATTATGTATGTATCTAAGAAAGTAAAACACTTTTTTTTTTTTTTTTTTTTTTCCAGTAGTGCACCCTGAGCCAGGAAAATGAAGCACTATTTCTGGGGACACTGTTTTGAAAGCAGGAAGTAAATACCCAAACATTTGGTAGCCCAATCAAAACCACCACTGTGAATGACATTTCTGACAGAAAGGTGTAAGATAATAATGGAAAACCAATTTGAATTGGAATTCAACAGCATTTATACTGAAAACCTAATTGCATGAGTCTGACTCATTCATTCAGAATACTCAAAAAAGTCCTGCATGTTCACTCAAAGCAGCTGGAATTTCATGATCTAAATATTTGCATAAATGTAAGCCAGTGAACAAACAGGGCCAAGAAATGTTTGAAAGTAGATCACTGAATAACAAGAAAATACAGAAAACCTGTAGTTTGTTCCACAAATCATTCATGAGAGAGAAAAGTAATTTTTTTTTTCTGTTGTGAATTGTTTCCTAGATTCCAATTAGACTGGCTTATGGTGCTTGATGATTATTTAAAAGGCCAGTTAGCAGTGCTCTGGAGGTTAGGCATTTCATAAACACTGAGTTTCTTATGTCCCAAAAGTTCTGAAACAGACCTTTCTGTATATTTTTCACAGCTTCCCATTCTAATTGCGATTCCTTATGCAGCCAGATTGTTTTCAGTAGAGCTAGAGATTTCAACAAAGTGAATTATTCTGATAGAGTGGTTACTTTCCGATGCTGTATATGTCAGCTGTTATGTGTAGTTTGCACACTGCATAGGTGTCAGTGCAGGTGGCTAGAGAGTTCATATTGGTAAGAACTCGTCTTCTTGTTATTATGAATGACAACTTTTCTCAGTAAGATGATGACAAAAGTGAATTAGGTTCATGTCATATGGCACCTAGAAGATCTGAGAAAAATGAAGAATAAGCTGAAAAAAATATGAGGGTCTGGGAAGCAAGGAGAAACCTACAGAAAGTATGGACTTTATCATTCCTTTCTATTGCTTTAGGTGGTGGTAATAACGTGAACTAGGAAATCGGAGGAAAAGCATCTTTGCCTCATCCCTCTTTCAGTTACAGGATTTAGTAATAAATTGCTTCTCCCTTCTGCTCCGTGGTGTTGTTTTCTTTAGCTCTAACAGGTATTCAACAGTATATGTAATTACATGGAAGATTCTAAAATGCCCCAAGTTACAGAAAGTATTTCTTTGATCAGAGGGTTTGGAGTTTGTTTTATTTTTCTATTTTTTTTTTTCTTTTTTCTGTCCTGCTCACAGCTGATCCATCCTTGGGTATATCATTGGAGCATCTTGGCTACAGAGATGACTTGTTTCCCCTTTTGTTGCTTTCCTGTCATTTTTAGCCCTGAAGAAAATAAAAAGATCAGGAAAAATGCTAACAGAACTTCAGCTTCAGCAAATAAGCAGAGGAATGACAAATGCCTTATGACAACTAAGATCTTTATCTTCTTAAGAACGGAGTAGCTATACTTCAGGCATGAAGACTTGGCATGAAATTCAACATTTGGAAATCCACTGAAGACAGGGTAGGTTTTTGTTTCAAAAAACAAGTTAGGCAAAAAAAAACAAAAACAACAACAACAACAACAACAAAACCCAACAAGAAGAAGCAGTTTTTTTTTTTTTTTTTTTTTCATCCATAGCATACAAGGAGAAAAATTAATGCATTGTTAATCAATCCTAGGTTAAAAACTTAGTAAACCTATCTCATTTTTAAGCATATGTTATAAAATGTATTATAAAATGTATTTTATTGATACCTACCAAACTGTTCACTTGAATCACATTATTAACACAATGTAGACTATGGTGAATATGCTGAATGTTAGGATACAACAGTCAGAGGTATTGTCAAAACACATTTAAACGTAAACCTTTCAAAACTAAGTTACTATTTCTGGTAGTTGAATTTTGGAAATGATTTTTTTTTCAGGTATGAATACAGGGGGAAACATGCATGCACTGTGAAGTAGTCTAACTTTGAAGACATCTGTCTTGATATGTGTGGTTGTTCGTCTGATTTTAAGATTAATTTTATAATGGTAATAATACATATAGGAGTCAGATACTCCTCCAAGAGCACTACTTATTGCTCTTATTACTTTTTTTTTTTTTTAAATATAATTGTACATTACCAGAAAAAATATGGAATGAAGGAAAAAGTAAGATTATTCTACCGAGCAGCAAGTTCCAACTTTCTGAGAATTTCAGTTATTCGTGTTATTCAAACAAAAATCAGCTATTTGCATATTAATACAACATTCACATTTAAAGAATAAAGCTTAGTGTCAGATATATGCTATGTGTGTGATTGGAAAATATGAAAAAGACCCAACACACTTTGCTGGTCTATGAACCGGTTTTAGGAGCGTAAGAAAGATTGTATGTAGACAGATCTTTCAGCACATAAACCTGGTGGAAAATGGAATAACTGACCAAATTATCTTCTCAGGCAATGCTAGATTGCTTTGAATTCGCGCAAGAAATTGAAAGGTTGGTAAACCCAGTACCTCAGAAGTTCTACAAATCTTTTCATGAGAAAGTTAGACTGAATGTAAATGTAACAACAAATAAAAAAATAAAAATGATAAAATGGGCAACATTTATAGCATTGCTAAGGATCAAACACAAAAGCCAACTGGGCACTCTGAAAATATTACCTAAATAAATATCCCACACATTAAGTATAGCAAGACACTTTTTACATTGTCTGCATGTATTGTCTGTGTTGTAGTTCCTCACAAGATGTAGTCAAAAGCTGACTGAAAATATAGTCTGTTTGCAGCAGATTTCTTCTGTGTAGAAATGTCTCTCATTTGTCTCCTGCACTGTTTCAATGCCAGAATACTAAGAATAAATTGCTGCTGAAAGATAGTAGACCTTTCTCGAATGGCAGCACTTCTGACCCAACTCTGAAACACAAATCTAAGGGAAAAAGGAAAATGCCAGCAGCTACTTTGAGAATTTAAGTTCAATACTGTGTGAATCACTGAACCTAAAAGCAGACACACAACGAACTTTCATGTTTTTCTCTTATGCGGATAAAGCTATCCCTTCTGTATTAAAACAAACAAAAAATCCAAGATATTTTAATTACTGGATAAACTAAACAGGTAAAATAGACAAGTGTATGAAGTATAAATCTCTTTCCAATGTAATTTGAAAAATTAGCAAGTTTTTCAAGTGAGTTAAAGCTCATATTCATGTATGCTGTTATTGATATTTATTACATAGGGTGATTTGATGCAATGAGCAGGTGTGGCTGTGTGTGTATGTGCAGAAGAATTGATCTGACAATTTAGGAAGCTGCAGTGTGATATAGGAGTTAGTAGGAAAGATATTTTAATGGTACTTTAGAGTGAATACAAATCATTTCACCATGTGTTAAAATGTATGCCTACATGTACAAAATACTTTTTCAGTACTTTTGTTATTTTTAATCATTTATTTGCATCATATAATTTTTGTAGGTTGAATTATTTTAACCGTGAGTGACCTCAGAGATGAATATGACAAATCTGTGGTCCATGCTGCAAACAGGTTGTATTCTGATGTGTAGCTTCCACAAAAATGAAAGCACAAACTGTAGTTCAAATAGTGTGTCTAATTATATGCAAATATTATACATTACTGTATATGTATAGCTTCAAAACAATCTATATATTTTAATGAGTGTTTGTGAGCGTTTTATCTTTACAGAGCACTGCAAAATCTTTTTAAAAGACTGTTAGAATGTCTTTTTTTTTTTTTTTTTTAAGAGATACATCACAACAAAAGGCTGGTAGTCAGTTACAGGAAGGTTGTTATACGTTTAGCTAATTAGGCTAATTTATGTGGAATGTATCTGATTGGTTTCTAGGAACAATGAGTATCCTCAAGGATGCTTAATGACAGAAACAGTAGTTTTAAAGAAGTGGAAAGAAACAATACAAATCAAGCATTCAAATAAGTTAGGAAATAAAGATGTAAAGAGGAAAGTTATCAACCATACAGGCTAATTCTGTCGTATTAGCCATGGTTACTAGTTTGTCAATCCTTAATACAGAGTAACAGAAACCTAAACAAAAGACTGCTTGAGTTCTCATGGATAATAAAAAAAAGGTAGCTGAAACTGCGATAATCAATGATATTTAAAGGGAAGAAAGTAACTGCAGGAAGTAAATAAATGTTAGGAGACAATATAAAGTTGCATACACTCACAAAATGGCAGCTGACAATAGTAGGCTTCAACTAGGTTAGAGGCAACTTCATCTGTGGTTTTTTGTGTGGTAAGATTGCTTTCAAAAGCAGAATGAAATGGCTGCCAACAACATCAGCCATGAGATATTGTCAAAGCTGGGGTGAATGTTCAGATTATTCAGAAGAGTTTATTTGTCTAGCCTAAAAGAAAAATTTCTGACTGGTCATCTACCCACTTACCTGTCCACTAGGGAGAAAAGACAAACAATAATCTTGCAGCAGGCATTTTGAATAAAAGCATGAAATAACACAAGTTTAACCACATTATAATTCTCATTTATCATTATTATTATATTATTATTATAATATATTAATATTATCATATATTGTTATCATGAAATATTATGTACAGGATTTTATACATTTACAGAGGTTGAAATAGTGAAATGAAGCAGGAAGATTACTAGATAACCAAAACAATGTAATGAATGGACAGAATACAGAAGTGAAGTTAGTCTTGGGGCAATAGCTGAGAAAGGTGTTCAATTAATTAAAAGTGTGAATAGCATGGGGAATATTGTGATTTGAGGAACTTCTGTCACTAAACTGAGAAAATACTGAATTGAATCTGAAGCACAATTTCAGAAACTGAGGACAGCAATATTTTTTTAAGAAACACTGATCAAGAGAGATTATAGAAGTAAATAGTTTTTACTGATTTGATAGGTCATGAGACCACACATACCTTATATGATGTCAAGTTTCCATACAGTTTCCATAAAGAGGAACAGTTGTAATGTTCATTAAAACTGGACTTTTGAGCACCCATTTTGAGTCTTATCATTCACCTTATGGAGAATGTTTTTCATCTGCCATCCCCTTGAAGTCAAATTCTTTGAACATATCCATCTAACTTAACAAGAAAACCTTGAAAAGGTTTTTGGGAAGAGTGAAAATGAAAGAAAATTATTTTTCATATTTATATTATTTTATAAAAACTTCAAAATAATTTGGTAACATACTTGTATCTTACCTATCTTGTTTATTCTCCACTAATTTCCTTTATTAATTTTGAATTCTTAAAACCCTCTTTTTATGTTCAACACTTGTGATCAAGCTACTTCAAGCATTGTGGACCACATATTTTCTTCGTTTATTTTATTCATATACTCAGCAACATTGCCCTGATAAGAAAATCTCAGTGCAAGTAAAATGGATTTATGTGGCATAGGTGTCTCAATACCTTGAAAAGAGAAAATAGAGATTGAGAATCATATTCGTAGGAATAAATTGGCATCTGCTGCTGCAGAGCCGGTAGATCTCTCCCCTTTATTTCTGACACTTGACTAGACCTTGAAATAAAAAATAATGAGCACCTTTTCAGTTAAATGTTTGAAGGAGAATTTAAAGAGGAAGGTAGAACTGTGAATGTGAGGCTCACTAGAACAATGTAACTGGAAAAAAAGAAAAAAGAAAAAAAAAGGCTTAAATCCAAAACAGGGAGAAAAACAGTATATAGAAGGGATAAAAATATTTCTATATAAACAGCATACATACACCTTCTCTGCCCTGCACTTTCTTAAAAAAAATAAAAAGAAATAAAAAAAAAATCCAGTGGCAAAACAAAGGAGATTGATATCAGAAGAATAAGAAAGAAAGCCATATTAGGAGACAAAAACTTTCCCACCAAGATTGGCACAGAGCAGTGGAAATGCATTTGGGCTCAGCAGAAGGTGTTAGTGAAGCCTAAAAGCTCCTTGTGATGGAAGTTTAGAAACAGCAGCTCTCCCTTCTTTTTCTGTCACCTGAGCTCAAGACACAACTACTAACTATCTAATCTTAGTGGTTTTCCTCTTTCAAAATGTGTAAATGCATGGATCTTACATGTAGTGATGGAGTTGTTTTGTTGCCACTCTGATACAGTGGATGCACCTGAAAAAACTTGGATGGGGTACAAAATATTCAGGTGCATAGTTAAGTGTTTTGTCGATAAGTAAAGCTGTACATATGCACTTTTCCCATAGGCAGAAAGAACATTTAGGAGTTAGTAACAAATGGCAATATCATCCAACGAAGTACACTTGTATGTAGCTTACCAAACCCATGGCAATACATCAGTTAAACCATGCTCTGTACCTGTGCATAGATACTGTACCCAGTGCTGGCTCCCATTTATGAAGGGCTGAGGGTGAATATCCCCTCTTATTTCCAGGCTTTTGAGCAGTACCTTCTATTTTATGAAAATAAATATACATTTTAGTGTTATCAGACTGAGTGAGAGGTAGCGTGACTGAGTGTTGTGGGATTCTACACCTCACGCTTGCTAAATAAGACTCAAAAGGAAATAGTGAACAGCCTTGAATATAATACCTTTATTAATGAGTATAAAATTATTAATTTAATCTCATGGATTTTATTTTCCTGCTTTTTTATCATCAGAAACAAACACTTCTGTTCAGAAATTCTCACTTCTTTTGATCCACTGTTTGCTCAATAATGTTGATTATTTCAGCATCAGTACTCTAGGCATCAGGCTACCCATTAGGCAGAAAGCTTCCCATTAGTCATGTAGCCCTGTGAAGGTTTTTTTTTTTTTTTTTTTTTTTTTTTTTTTAAACAATCCTGGTTTGTTTCTACATGTGAACTTCCCTTTAAGATATTTAAGGACTTTAGGAAATGTCATTTATTTTATAAATATCTACCTCTTAATTTTGTTCAGTTTGTTCAGTGTTCCCTGTTGTCTTTGGCAAAAGCTGTTAACTATTCCCAGAGCTGCACTGACATTGTCAATGATGTTAGTACAAAACACCAACAAGGAAATAAAAATAACATGATTCTCCCTGTGTTTTAGTTCGGTTGGAAATCAGGGAGATAGTAACAGGTTGGGAAATCAATAGATGGCAAATGGAAGAAGACAATGTGGCTCGGGGGAAATATTTTGCAGTTTAATTGTAGGTATTAGGATTGAAAAGATTAAGACTGTTAGGTACTGAACAACTGAAATCAGTAGGAGTTGAGGGCAATAAGCACCTCCCTAAGCTATTCACCACCTCTTAAAATCAGACTACAAAACAAGACTGATGCTTTAGGATGATCTGTCATGCTCCAGGATAAGGCAACACTACCAATACTGCATCATAAATTGAAGTAACTGTACCTGCACCCTCAATATTTATTAAAGCAATCACTTATTTTACAGAGGAGTACATTACTAGTAACTTCTGCTTCTCAGTAGTATATATTGAAATTTCCTCGTATTGCTCTCCATCGTATTCCCATTTCAGGGAACTATGTTTCTTCTTTAATCCCTCTGGTGGTCAGGAATATAGATGCATTTAAAATCTCCTTTAATAGGGTAAAAACTGGATGACAGCCAACATACAAATATAAGATATTATTTCACACACATATTTTGAGAAATCATTTGTCTCTTCCTTCTTCTCATCAAACAGTACACAATACTCACTACTTTTATAATTTTTTACTTTACAGAATTAAATTATGAAGTTTTAAATTACAACAAAATTGAGACCAGTTCATACACCCCTGACCTTACAGTTGGTTTTTGAGGTAAATCTTTGTTTTTATTGTCTCTGTAAAAGACTCTATTAAGATTCTTTTTATATTTTATTACGAAATGTAGTTTAAAGATGGCAAAGCATAACTTTCAAGATTTTATTTTTAATCAAGGCATGAAATCATCCCATCTTTTCAGAAGACTTGTTTGAGTGCACAGTTAGATTGCCCTAGCTCTTCTCCACCGAATACTATAGGCATTAAATAAATACATAAATAAAATTTCTAAAAAGGTTTCACTAAAAAAGAAATAAAGTATGAATTATGGATATGTACTGGCTCAAAAGAGTTCACCAGAGATGACTGTGGTTACCCCTCCCTTCTTCCTCCCAGTAATGCCTGAGGCACAACTCCTGCCTATTTTTCTAGGTCTCTACAGAAAACCCAACTATGTTTTTGTTCTGTTTACTCTAAAGTGTTCAGGAATAATGGAACAGTAGAAAGCAACCTGACAAAACTGAGCATTACAGGCCATTTAAATTACTTTCCTTGGTGAACAGAGAATTATTTTGTACTGGTAGCATCTAAAGGAAGAAAAAAAAAAGACAAAGAAATAGAGATATTTTATAGTTACAGCTGAAAGACAAGGCCTTCTCTGGAGCATGAAGAGCAACTATTTTTATTTATACTCCTATTCCTTTTGTAAGTAAAACAGATTACTTCAATATACAAAATAAGTATCATTGATAGTTTCTGTTTGTCTTTGCAGTAGAGACTAACTGACCTCTGTAACGTATGACACTGGAATATTTACTAGTAGTTCCATCAATTTTTACACAATCTGAGAAAGTTTCTGCTTGGATTGAGATTACTATCTGCTCTAATACAGTCTTCCTGAGAGATGTTTGGCTAAATTTCACAGTAATGAATCCCACTTCCTGCAGCTTTAGAAAAGCTGGACCCATTTTTCAAATTGAAAATTTGATATGGTTCTCTCAGTATATTCAATTACCATTTTCTTCCCTCTCTTTTCCATTTATACTACGTCCTCTAGGTCTCAGAATGATTCATAATTAATAATTGTTGAATCATAAGATTTTAATTATTATTATTTGGTCTTTTTATTTTATTTTTATTTTTCAATGCTGGATATCTTAAGAAATTAAAACTAAGATTAAATTGTTAATAATTTTGAAATTTATACATCATAGCTATTGGCTATTAAAGTTTCCTGAAAAATTATCATTTTCTTACCAATAAAATATAATGTTCCAAATGTTTTTGAAGGCATAGACATTACACTATTTAGTATAATTTTAAATTACAAAAATACCCCATGGAAGCGTTTTTGTTTTAACAGGGAAAATGAAGTATCTGTGATACAGAAAGAATTCTTTCACAATATGTTGCTTTTGTCACAAGTCAAGTTCTCTTAGAATCATGGAATCATAGAATGGCTTGGGTTGGAAGGGACCTCATAGATCTTGTATATGTCTTTCATGTTTGTTCTTTAGTCACAGTATATGTTGCCTGCAAGCTATACAACAACACAGCTAATGGAGGCATCAACCTGCAGAATGAATATGGATTGACCATATTAACTTTACAAGAACACTGAGAGACTGAGAAAGAAAATAATCAAGAGACAAAGAACACCCAAAGAAGCAACTGATTTTTTGTCCGTGAATTTGCTACTGAGTTTCATGAAATGCAAAATCTGTTACTTTGACTAACAGAAATTCTGGTTTCATTTGATTTGTAATCTTAAACTGTAGTCTGTGAGAAACATACATATTTAAGCAGTTTTTTTTTTTCTTTTTCTTCACACACTCGTGATAATTCCAACAGGAATATATTAAATATATTAAATATATTAAATATATAAATATATTAAATACTGCATTTTTAACTTGACTTCCGATGTCACAAATGACTCTCATTTTTATGTCAAAATATAATCTGATTACAGCTGGGGATAAACAAACAAACTAACAAAAAACAACCAAGCAAACAATAAAGCATGAAAAATATTTTGTGTTGAGTTGAAAGCAACAGATTCCTCCACACCGTGTACAAGGTCTGACATTGCATGTGACCTTAAGCAAGCATATATGATCACTAAACTTCAGATTACATCTTCATAAATGAAAAAAAAAAAAATGAAAAAAGAAAAAAGTTATTTCTCTTTACAGTCCCATTATGAAGTGCAGAACAGTAACATCTGATACAAGTTTTAGAATTTCCAAATATTATTATAGTTTTTAATTACAATATGGTATAGGTATTGGATTCTATATAAAATATTTTTCCTCTCCTCAGAGACCCTAAAATCTGATGGCATTCCTATCTACTTTCTATAGCAAGGAACATTATAAACAGGCTTGAAATGATAGCTCTTCTATTTATTTGCGAAAGTTAAAGGTGTCACTGACTGATTAGCAATAACCAATATTGGATTTGTAAAGTTGAAGTGTGCAGTGGGTTTACGTGGCAAGGTTCTGGTAGTGGGGGGGGAGCATAGGGGTGACTTCTGCAAGAAGAATCCAGAAGCTGCCCCTTATGTTAGATAAGGGCCCCACTGCTGTCCAGAGCCGGGCCAATAAGTGATGTTGTTTGTGCCTCTGTAACAAAATATTTAAGAAAGTGGAAAGAAAAAGAAAAAAAAAAAAAGGAAAGAAATAAACAGCAGGGGGAACAGCAGCTGGGAGAGTGAGGAGTGAGAAACAGCCTTGCAGACACCAAGGTCAGTGAAGAAGGAGGGGGAGGAGGTGCTCCAGGTGCCAGAGCAGAATTTCCCCTGTAGCCCGTGGTGAGGACCATGGTGAAGCAGGCTGTCCCCCTGAAGTCCATGGTGTACCATGGCAGAGCAGGTTTCCACGCTGCAGCCATGGAGAAGACCACGGTGCAGCATGTGGACCTGCACTGAAGGAAGCTGTGGCCTGTGGAGGGCCCCCACCAGAGCAGGCCCCGGGCTGGAACTGCAGCCCATGGAGAGGAGCCCACGCAGGAGCAGGTGACCTGGCAGGAGATGCTGCCCATGGAGGATCCAGGTTGGAGCAGTTTGCTCCTGACAGTTGGACTCCATGGTATGGACCCATATTTGGAGCAGTTCTTCACGAGCTGCTGCCTGTGGGAAGCCTGTGTAGGATCAGTTTGGGAAGGGCTGCATTCCATGGGAGGGACCCCATGTTTGAGCAGGGGAAGGGAGTGATCGTGAAGGAGCGGTGGTGGAGAAGTGTTCACAATCAACGATAATTGTTGAGCGAAGTCCCCATCCTTATCTCAACACTTGAGCCCTTTGCATCATATTTTCCCCCCCTTCCCCTTTGAGGAGGGGGAATGAGAGAGTGGCTGTGGTGGAGCTCAGCTGCCCACCCGAATAAAACCACCACAAAGTGTAATTCATTATATGCTTTTGATATAAAAGTAATGTTAAAAGAAAAAGAAATGTAAAGTGCCAATCAAGCTGACTGTCAAGCAATTCCTTTATCTGTAGGTGCTAATAGTATGACTCTTAAAGAATAATTATGGGAGTGGCAAGGGGGAATGACATATTCCTTAAGACCCTATGTATGTGAAGGTCTTGCAGACAACCTGCAGTTCACCATATCCAGATGTCTGCTGATATACCAATAAATTTAATCCTATAGTAATCATGCACTTTCACTGCCTGGCCTCTGTGGGCAAACATGTTATTGAACATCATCCCTTGCTGCACCTTGGACCATGCTTGCATATTCACTATTTATAGTGATAAGAAATCCAATCCTGAAGGCAGCTTTGAAACATCCTTATACAGAATGCAGTCATACTCTTGTGAATATATTTTACTTTTAAAACAATTACATACAGAGGAAAGCAGCAGAGATTGTGTGCACCCTGGCATGAAACTGAAATTAAATGCTCTTGCTACTGGAATTATTTGTCTAGTGTGAGGTGACCACCAACAAATGCTATTGCTGTTGCTAGGAGCTATCAAAAGAAATGTCACTCTTCGCAGCAAGTGATGAAATTTGACATATGGCATCAAAGCATCATTAAAACTACACCTGCTGCAGAGTAGGTTGTGTTTTTCAGGAGACTTTCAAGCAGAAAAAGGTTATTCTAAGAATGCAAAAGGATATGTCATATTTTCTTTATTTCTTAGTAGGTAATTAAGAAGCAGTAAAAATAAGAAAAATGGAGAGAAAAAGAAAATGAGGCAACATTCAAAGTTCTTATTTCTCAATGATTTAAGGAGGAAAAAGCAAGATAACAAACAAAACACCCCACCAAGATCATTTCATTATAAAGTCTACAATAATAAATGCAGTTGATGATGAATCATTCATTCCCTTAGCTGGAGTGATTCAATATTCTTTTCACAAGGATTAAATATTATATTCTCTGGCTGTTGCTTTAAAGTTTCTCCATTAGGTTTGATAACACTTTAAAGTGTGAGTATTGGAGCTTTTTGTCACAAGTCTGAAATAGTTTGACATTCAGGAAAATATATGACTGGTCTGTCACAGACACATCGGCCCATATATGAGAAAACTCCTGTTGATTTCAGTAAAAAAAAAATGTTGATTTTTTGGGTGGTGGAAAAAGAAAAAAAAGGAAAAGGAAAAGAAGGAAAAGGAAAAGGAAAAGGAAAAGGAAAAGGAAAAGGAAAAGGAAGAGGAAGAGGAAAAGGAAAAGGAAAAGGAAAAGGAAAAGGAAAAGGAAAAGGAAAAGGAAAAGGAAAAGGAAAAGGAAAAGGAAAAGAATGATTCTGTGTATTTCATGGTGACAGAAAAAAAAAATCTGTGAACTATTACTATCTTGCTCTACTGAAATAGATATCATGATATCATTGATATTCTTCCCTCTCCTCTTCTGCTGTTCTGCATGGACTAGCTCTTGAAGGAATTCTGAACTGTGAGTTTTAATACTGGCTGTGCCATAACTTCCCAGGTAACTGTGGCCAGTTCATTGCCCCGTATTTCATTTTGCCAGTCTGCAGAATGGTGGTAATATTATGCAAAAAGTTCGATGAATTACTGTTGGTGTTTCAATTTCATTCCTTTAAACTAGTGTATTTTGAATCTTTCCACAGAGAAAGTTGCATTTGTTTGCAATGGGTTTGACTCTGGTTAATATGTACATGCTATAGTCAGTGAGGGACAATTAATTAGATAAATTTCCTATGCACAGTACATTATGTTAATAACAACAAAGCCAGTAAGAAGACAGTTGATTTGCACAATTCTGCTTTCTCACAAAAGGAACAAAATGGAATTCTGTCTTTCCATGGATCTGTCTCAAATGCTGAATTTTAAAAAGGGACATTTAAAAAGTTTTAAAAAAGAAAGGGAGGTTCAGATTCTAGAACGGATTCAGTCTGATTTTGCCAAGTCAAACTTTGGCTAGAGTAAATGGGAATTTAAACAGGGGTAGAAGTATTTCTATTATGTAGTTAAAATTTATTTTTCTGTTACAGAGACAC
Source organism: Cygnus atratus (assembly GCF_013377495.2). NCBI lineage: Eukaryota > Metazoa > Chordata > Aves > Anseriformes > Anatidae > Cygnus > Cygnus atratus. The sequence continues at coordinate 100,537,776 of NC_066363.1, read as the reverse complement.
ATAAAAAACACCTTTCAGACTATATGCATTCTATTGTGAAAACTCTCTTAAAGAAAAAAAAAAGCTTCTGAATGTTAGATTACATGGGGGATTGCTCTCTTGTGACAGAAGTTTAATGAATACTAACCTAAAAAAAAAAAAAAAAAGATAAAAGAGTCTATAGTCTATTAATACGTTCTGAAGTGGTTACTTGCTTTCACAATGTACTACTTACTCAAGAGCAGCTCTATCAAAGTTTCTATGCCTTAGTTTCCTAACATTTAAGATAATGTCTTTAAAAATTCACCTAGTTCTTCAAAAGAAAAATATTTTGTTCTGTTCTTCAGGAGACAAGAGAATAAGAAACAAGGTTTCTTAAATCTGAATAAGCTTATCAAAAAGACAATATGATAGATACAAATCTAAAGGGGACACAAATGATTTTGTTACAGTGGTAATAAGAAGAAGTTTTGACTTGATCTTTCTCTTTTATAACCAGCAAAGACGTAGCTACAGATAGTGACTTGTTAATCATACTCTTGAGTTAATTTACAATGTGAACTTAAAAAGAGCATGCATTTCAATTACATAACTGAAATAGGAATTATATGGCTAGCAGAAGAGCACACATACTGTTTTAGGTGGCTTGAGCAAATGTGCTGTCTGGGTTTAAATGAAGACATTAGGAAATAAGTATGTTAAAAGAATATATAAAACTCAAGGTGTTTTATCTCTTTTATGTTATTTTCTTCAGACAGCATTATTTCAAGGTCAGAATTCAAGGTCAATAAATATATAATCCTGAGCAATTATGTTAAGATTAATAAAGGCTTTGAGAACACTTATTAATTTCTAGTTTGACTAAATCAAGGGCAGATCAGGAAATAATTAACTAGACTTGGAATTAAACTTCTACAGTTACCGTGTAATTCAGGCAAAGAAGGAAGATTTTTTTTTAAACTCCTGTTGCTCAGCAGTGCAAATGATTAAGCAGGAACAAGGTTGATTTGTTCATTTATTGTCATTTTAAAGAGTACTGCCATGAGACAGTGGGTTGCAAGATGTTTTGGTTTGATTTAGTTTTGTATTTGGCCTGATGGAAAACCTAAAACTATTCAGAACCACTCGGCTTTGGTTTTCCAGTAAATCACTGGGAACTTGTGAATGTCCATTCGCTACTTTGAATATCAACTGCTTCTTTGAATTTTATGTCTTGATAGAAGAAAACCTCATATTTTTAAAGATGTTCTTCCTTCTGCATTGAAATGAAACTTAGTCTGAGTTAAAATTCTGAAAATTACCTTCTAATTTCCTATTATAATTGAGCTGTGTTTCTTGATGGACTAAATCTATGAATAGGATATCATGTTATATCTTAATTTGCACATTCTCTGACCTCTTTTCTGTCCTTAGGCAATGACATTACTGATGGAAGATACTGTTGGCACAACGTATCATTTGTTTTCCAGAATTTTGAGTCTGAAACCCTGAACTTTTTCTGTTTCAGCTTAAAAAACCTCAGCCCTGTTCTTTCATTCTCAGCTATCTCTGAGGCCCTTTCCTGAGACAGCTCTGTGATATAGAAGTATTTACTAGATTCTAAATCTAGATATCATGAATAACCTACTCCCGTCTAGTTTATATTGGAATATAATACTTTTTTCTACTTCACCCACTCTATATTCTGTGGAAAAAAAAAAAAAAGAAAAAAAAAAAAAGGAAGGGACTGTTTAACTCAGGGACAAAGACATCCAGATCACTTTGCAGGAGGATAGCATGTACATCTTAATATAGCATACAAGATAAATATCTTGTTGTGGTAAGGGCCCTAAAGAACTTGAAACTAGTTTAAACCATTTCATGAATATGTTCTTTTCTGTGAACTGCAAATGGGATTGTTTTTCCTTTGATTTTCTGTTTGAGTCTGTTGAAAAAGGATGACTTAGTTTTATCTAGACCTTAAGTTCTAGTGAAGTTTTGAGTTATGTAATCATTTTCTTTTGTTGGGATTTGTTTGGATGAATCTACTGGTAATGAAATGATTCAGAATGATAATCCAGGAAAACAGTATTGTGCTAATACATCTTTTTAAAGTTTTTCTTTCCTTTTTTTTTTTTTTTTTTTTTTTCACTCTGCATCATTAATATGCCTGACTTGATGCTAGAAGAACTAATTGAGTGACTGAGATATGCATTCATAAATCTATCTACTAAAGCTGACAGGAAGAACACAAATTGTGCAAGCCATATATTTACTGGAAATACAGTAATTTAACTAAAAGTGTCTTCATTCAGTTTCTTGGTCTGAGAAAGTCATGAAACTGTAATAAAATTTTCATTAATAGTAACCAGGATCAAGTTTAAAATTGCACTAGTTAAGAACTGAAAAATTCAAAGCCTTTGATTGCCTCATAAGCCATTCAATCTCACCAAACTGTTTGTTGATCTTTCTTTTTTTTTTACTTGCTTTGAATATTTTGTTCACCTTACCCTCATTATTTTTGTTGATACTGAGAGTATATCTTTAATTTGCATTTTTCTCAACCACTTGATTATATTTGTGTATATGTGTTTGTACTTTAAGAAAATATTTTCATTCAGCTGAATCCCAGCATTTGCAAGCACAGTGTGTCATTATTGTACTTTCTCAGGGACACACCATATAATAGTATCAAGACTATGTATTCATCGGTTTCCCACATAAGCAAAATTTCGTCAGGTTTCTCTCCAGTGTAGGTGTGATGTGTGGAAATGAAATACTTATGAAGAGCAACGTCTAGTTTCTGTGAGTCATGAGTGAAATTTAAATAACAAACACAACATTCAAATTTCCACTAAAGGAAAAAAAAAAAAAAGATAATCTGCACTTTTAAAATTCAATTTTTAATGTAAGCAACTACAAAATGAGAAATTGATTATAAACCTAGAGATGATTTTCTTATCAGTATGGGCTTTTTTTTTTTTTTCTTTTTTTTCTTTTTTTCCCTTGGGGGGGGGAGCTATTTTAAGCCAGTTTAGATTGGCACTATCATTTTCAAACTGCTAGTTTCAATTGTGTCTTGAAGTCATTTGCTGTTGTCCAGGAGGGATAAATGCAGGAAATGATGTGTAAAATTCTGAAATGGATAGAAGGCTTTTATTCCATACACATAGGTATTAATTTCACTGCAATGGGAGTTCTTCAGTAGCTTGTCTCTAGAAGTAAATTACGTACACTTCTCTGACGTACAATATATGGCATCTCACAATATGGCTATAATCAGCATACTAGAGTTCAGTTCTTTTCATCATAAGTTTTGTTTCTTAGTGGGTTTCATTAAGCTTAGATTACACCTATCTGTATTACAATGCCTTTAATGCTTCTCATCAAAAGTCTACAATAAAGTCACAGAAAAAAATGCATCCATAATACAGACTTTTTTGAGTTCCTCGCTGTTATGGATAGAATGGATAGATGCTCAATCACACTTTAAATGTTTCTGTTTGTTCATCCCATGAAACTCATAGTCTTTCATGACTAATCTGCACCAAAAGAATGAAAGAAAAAAAGTAGTCAGCAAAATACAATACTCTGTAAGTATGTCTCAGTATGTATGTTTAGCATCCTGAGCCTAACTGTGATATGGAAATCATGACAAAGATGAATCCTCTTTGTGCTAAAGACAAGTACATGTGGTCTTGACACAAAGAAAGAAAGAATGCCAGGATCTGGAGACTGAATTTGTTTTGCCAAAATCTACTTTTTCCATTGGATAATGAACCTATATTTTTCTTTATGTTTGTCTTCTAATATCTTTACAAGACCTATTCTTGTTGCCACTTGTGTGCCTTGATTGCTATTTGCCTTAATGTTTCTAAATTTATTGTATTACACATGAGCTCAAACCTAGACCACTTACACCATTTAAGCAATTCAAAAACACGTAATTTGGTCCAAACCAGAATTTTTCAAGGTGGTTTCTTTTGAAAGAAGAAAGGAGGAGAAGTCAGGATTAGAAGAAGTATTGAACAGAAAAGGAAGGTTTGCTTAGTTCATAGCCCCTACCCCTTCTCTCAAAGAAAATAAAATAAACAAATAAATACATTCTGTCTTATGGAAGACCGTAACACTATAAAGCTCTCCACTTTCTACTCAACATTTGAATGATATTTAATTCCTGTGAAGAGTAGAAATACCCCAAAACGCATATATTAAAGAGTGACAGTAGAAATAACTGAATGAGAATAAGAAGGTCTATAATACAAACTGTTCCCTTAAGCCAGGAATGAGAGAAGCAACCAGTGATGTTTTCTGAATGATTTCTTGAAAAGTGCTCAGAAACATGGATAAGAGTAATATAAGAGAGCTTGCCATCTCACAAAAATTCCATAAACAGCAGAAGAAAGTTTTAGATTCTTTTGCCCATGGTTTCCAAATACAGTAAATAACAATATAGAAACATACTTTTTTCTCCTTTGCAGCTTTTGGTAACAAGTTAATAATGAAGAATATGTTTACTTTGACTTTAATGTTACTATGGAATCTTAATAACATTACTCAGATCTACTTTATTAGAGCCCATTATTCTCTCATTACACTAGCAAATACAGCCTTTAAAAGTATGCAAGGGAAATTCAGGTGCCCAAGTATGAGTGTAATAGTGATGCATGAAAAAAGTAAAGGCACTAAAGCTCCATACTTGCAATTCATTATATTAACTGCTAGTAATAGTTATTGCTGGATGTTTAGTGGCTTACTTATATTGAAATATATATATTTTTAATTCCAGGTAATCTTTCAACCACCATCATTTCACTTTGTAGAATAGTCTCCATGTTTTTCACCTTCTATTTTTCAGTAATGTCTTCAGGATCTTTAAATAAAATAATAATTTATTTACAAGCATTCCTTTATCTACTCAACAAAAGCAGAAAAATATTTCTTTTTATGCAGCTTTTAAAACAAAATTACTAACTACTATGTTTGATTATGACATTAGTGACCACAGAAAACATAATCCCTATCCTTTATTACCATTTGTAGGAGATGACATAGAAATACGGTTTTGAATGACTATGATACAAGACAAATTGATTGAATTAAGCCAGCAAGAATTGAAGTTTCTATCTTTCAAAATATATAACATGGTTATTTCAGAAGCATAAGAGATTACAGTTGCAACTTTATCTACTTTGAAACAGCTTTTCCATCTGGCTGCAAGTTGATTATGTCTTTCAAATATGGCAGTAAATTTGAATATATTAATGTGAAATGTAAGCGACAACACAGCTGGTAATTACAAATTCACACAATTTGGATATTTCATTTGCATCATGCTAAACAATTTAGTGTTTTAAGACACCCTACTTCAAAAAAAAAAAAAAAAGGAAGAATGGCGCTTTGACTGTAGTGTAAAATTTTTTCAGTTTTGAGATCATCATTCAAAGCTGCATTCCGTAGGTGTGCTATAACAGTACCTACTAATTCAATGTTGAAGTAATGTTTGAACATTTCCTTAACCTTTCCTATGAAATGTATTCCATCTGAAAATTTCCCAAGAAAGCCAAAAATAATGTGATGTTTGAAGAAAATGGGCTAAGCTGTTTTCAAGTTATAGATAAATAGTGAGTTTCTACCAGTTGATATCTCTCTGCATCTTCAACAATCCTTCTCCCATCCTCCCTTTCCACTCTTCACATTATTGACATTGCTTTGATTTGATTTCAAACTGTACCGATTGTGTCAGGCTTTGAATTGTAATATGTACTGTTACTGAGCCACTGAACATAGTTTTGATTTCAAAAATATTTTTATTTTACATTTTTATTAGTGATATCTTCTGGCTTGGGATTGCTGGTGTTTTGTGTTATGAAATGTTAGCATAAATGACATGTTGATAGCTTATTATCACTTCCTTAATGCATGGCAAACAGTGGAAATTATATGGTTATTCTTCAGAGTTCAACAATGATTTTATGTTTTGGATTTTTACGGTGTGTATTTCTGCTTCTTTCACTCGCTGCCTGCCACCCAACATTGCAAACAGGAAGAGTCAGTAATATTCAAAATGTATGGAACATTTGCTTTCTCTTTGCCTTCCCTCTACATGTACTGGAAAACAAAACAAAACAACACAAAACAATAACAACAAAAAAAAGTCTGTTTACCTGCTATTGAGTTTTATGAACTCTCCTGATACTCTTCATTGAACAGTGTCTCCATGTAATCCTGACACTGGTTTTAGTGCTAATTTTACTTATTTATTGAGTAGAACAATATTAGGATTAAATTCCATTTCTGAATATCCTGAATTAGTTGAGAAATTCAGGCTTAAATCCTCTGTGCTGAAGGAGAATTGAAACCCACTCTCTCCAAATTCTGTATATGTGTTCTGACATCCCCAGCTTATGAATGCAATATCCCTGCTATGATCAAAACCATGACAAGGAAATGACTTGTAAAAATATTTTTAGAGACAAAAAAGTTTGATGACTTCTGTTGCTAATTGGTGAAAAATATTGTAAAGAAAGAAACTGCAAGTTCTTTCATTGCAATTAATTCAACAATTTACTGAAATTATAAACCTGTCCAATTTGTGTTCACTAGTTTATGTTAACCTTTTTTAAAAACTGCTGGAAAAGAAATCTATGCAACTTTGAAGAAATTGCATGTTTCCTTTCATCTTTCTGAAAACAAATTCTTTCCATGTACTATTGATGTGAAATACATTATCCCTAGTGATGTTTCCTTTCTTGATACATTGCTATCAGTGATATATACCATTTTGTTCTTTAATTTTTCCCAATTAGATCATTCAGACTGGGAGCCAATATACTGACTTTAGCTCACAAGTGTTTCCTTTTCTTTATGATTTTGAAATCTTCTTATTCTCTCTTTGAAACTCACAGTTCATTGTGAAATAACAGTGAATACAAATTAGCAGTAAATATTCCTAAAATGGTAGAAGTACCATTGTAAAACCTTGGTGGTTGTGCATATTTTATCATTGTCACTGGAAACTCTAATAGGACTGGATACTACCAGTGTTTCTGGAACTGACAGTCAAATTTTGATATTTATCTGTTTTCTTGAAGTATCCAATATATTCATGTATTGTAGGAAGCACCCCTAGGCAAATAGATCACTCTGGAATTAACAAAAAATAAAAAATAATAATAAAAAAAATCCTTTCCTTTCAAGAACCAAAAATTCCTTTCAGTTCGGAAAAATTCAAGAACATTTCTTATCTTTACGCTCTGAGTCAGCACTCATCCTAGCTAAGACTGTTTTGTCAGATGCTGACTCCAAAGTACATTTTAATCTATGCACAATGATTAGACAAGATATCCCATTTATTTTGACTTTCTTTGGATAAAAAAATAAATTCTCAAGAACTAGAAACATTTCTCTATGTAATGAAAAGTTAAAATTGGAAAATAAAATTACCTCAACGAATGGAATAATTATTCGTTCTTCAGGAGAGTTGGTAATCCTGAATTAAACCAGTGGATTAGTTGTACTACTCTCTATAGCAATCTATAGAAGTTTCTATCTATTTGATAGGATGTTATTGTACCCCATTAAAAATGTCATTTTTTTTCTAATGCATTATAATTACTCTAAATGTAATTCCTGTAAACATGTTGACATGCTGTTGAAATTAAGATGAAGATTAGGAGATCAAAAAAAAAAAAAAAAAAAAAAAGAAAGAAAAACACACTGGACTCTTCAATATCAAAATGAAAGCATCCAGCTGTTTATACTGCATTCATAGAAAACCACAAGATTCTATTACATGTCTGTTAACAGTATGACTATAGATACAACATTGATGGAGTTTATACTTTTCTCCAAGGAAACACCAAGTGTCTTGCTGCCCAAAATTTTTATCTGTCAAGCACTGTTATGCTTGAATGGATGTTACATTTATCCAAATAGTATTATGGTTACTTTGTCATCTTGATCTTATCTGAGAGATGAGACTGTCCATTTTTGCCTTTGGGAGATTTTTCTTTTTCTTTTTGAAAATTGAATCTCATTAAGAGAAAAATGCAGGGTCTATGGAGTAAACCACACTGTTTTCCAATAACATATACTACAGTAAATAAAAGATAATAGTTTTAAATTTAGTAGCGTTTTGGCTTTCATGTCTTACCAAAGGTTCTGAAGAGGGAAAAATAAATAAATAAGTAAAATAGAGAGAGAGAGAAAGAGCAAAAGAAGGTGTTTTGTTTTGTTTCCAGATATAAGATCTTTCTCACAATTTTGGAATAAAAAGAATCATAGAATCATAGAATAAAAGAATCACAGAATGGTTTAGATTGGAATGGATCTTAAAGATCATCTAGTTCCAACCTCCCTGCCATGGGCAGAGACATCTTCCACTACACCAGGTTGCCCCATCCAATCTGACCTTGAACACTTCTGGGCATGGGGTATCCACAGCTTCTCTAGACAACCTGTTCCAATGCCTCACCACCCTCACAGTAAAGAATTTCTTCCAAATATTTAATCTAAATCTACCCACTTTTAGTTTAATACCATTACCACTTGTCCTGTTACAACGCTCCCTGATAAAGAGTTCCTCTCCTGCTTTCTGGAAGGCTGTAAGTACTGTAGAAAGGAAGAAAGAAGGCTTTAAGTACTGTAAGGTTGCTATAAAGTCTCCCTGGAACCTTCTCTTCTCTAGGACTTCGAGGCTAATTGATCCCATTTTCTTATTCTCTCTGTGTAGGGGAGGTTCTACAGCCCATTGCACTCCTCTGGACCTGGAATAGGTCCATGTGTTTCTTATGCTGCATGTTCTAAAGCTGAACCCAGTACTCCAAGGCAGGGTCTCATGAGAGCACAGTAGAGGGGAAGAATCATAGAATCACAGAATCATAGACTCACAGAATCACAGAATGGGTGGGGTTGGAAGGGACCTCTGAAGATCATGTAGTCCTACCCCCTTGCCGAGCAGGATCACCTAGAGCACGTTGCACAAGCTGGCATCCAGGCGGGTTTTGAATATTTCCAGAGAAGGAGACTCCACAACTTCTCTGAGCAACCTGTTCCAGTGCTCTGTCACCCTCACGGTAAAAAAGGACCCCCTCATATTGAGCCAGAACCTCCTGTGCTTCAGTTTGTGCCCGTTGCCTCTCGTCCTGTTGCTGGGCACAGCTGAAAAGAGAACTGGCTCCATCCTCTCGACACCCTCCCCTCAGATATTTATATACATTAATGAGGTCTCCCCTCAGTCTTCTCTTTTCCAGGCTAAACAGGCCCAGTTCTCTCAGCCTGTCCTCGTATGATAGGTGCTCCATTCCTCTAATCCTCTTCGTTACCCTCCTCTGAAGTTGCTCCAGCAGTTCTATGTCCCTTTTGTACTGGGGAGCCCAGAACTGGACACAATACTCCAGGTGTGGCCTGACCAGGGCTGAGTAGAGAGGAAGGTTCACCCCCCCTTGACCTGCTGGCAATATTCCTCCTAATACACCCCAGGACACTGTTGGCCTTCTTGGCCACAAGGGCACATGACTCATGGTCAGCCTGCTGTCCACCAGGACTCCTATCTCCCTCTCTGCAGAGCTGCACTCCAGCAGGACACCCCCCAGTCTGAACTGGTGCTTGGGGTCATTCCTCCCTAGAATCCCCTGCTTCAACCTGCTAGCTACACTTCTTTTGATACAGCCCAAATTATGGTTGGCTTTCTGAGCTACAAGAACACAATGCCTGCTCACAATGAACTTTTCATCCAGCAGTACCCCAAGTCCTTTTCCACAGGGCTGCTCTTTATCCACTCATTGACCATCCTGTATTCATGTTTAGGATTGCTCTGACCCATGTGCATGACCTTGTCTTGTTGAACTTCATGAGGTTCACACAGGCCCACCTCTCAAACCTGTCAAGGTCTCTCTGGATGGTATCCCTTCCCTCTGGTGAGTTGACCATGCCACACAGCTTGGTGTCATCCACAAACTGGTTGAGGGTGCACTCAATCCCACTGTCCACGTCACTGGAAAAAATGTTAAATAGTACCAGTCCCAGTACAGACTCCTGAGGAACATCACTTGTCACCATTTTCCATCTGGACATCAAGCTGTTGACTGAAACACTTTGAGTGTTACCACCCAGCCAATTCCTTACCTACTGAGTGGTCCATCTGTCAAATGCATGTCTCGCCAGTTTAGAGACAAGGATGTTGTACAGGACAGTGTCAAACACTTTGCACAAGACCAAGTAGTTGAATTGTACTGAAAGGTGTTGAATTATACTGAAAGCCTCAAGAGTCAAAGCCTTACCTCAAGAGTGACATAAACATAATGGCTGATGGTGACACCATTGCCTGGATAAATGTTTAAAAATATATTTCTACATTAAAGGTGAAAGGTTATATTTCCTTGAATAATCTCAATACTGTATTTCTGAAAGTGAATAGGATTTAGTTAACAACACAACTGAAGGCAGACTTGTGTCAGTCAATAAATTACAGAAGCTGACAACACTTTAATACTGTGTTACACAAGTTGAGAAAAAAAAACTTTTATCCTTTAAAAAAATAGGACAAATTTCCAAGATGAAAAGAAAGTATGTAGTACTGCAAGAAACTATCATAATTAGGTGTTTTTAAAAAGCCTTAGTTTGTCCTTCTTCATAGAGCAAGTGTAGAAAAATGGCAAGTAAGACAACTGTATTTCAGCTATTTGGAGGGAAAAAAAAAACACACTAGGAAGGAGGATATGAGGCTTATATCTAGAGGCAGAAACTTGTATCATGTCATTGATTAAAACATGTTCAGTTATAAACAAGGCTGTTTCAAGAGAAGGTCAGAGTTAACCTAAGGAAAAAAAAAAAAAAAAGAAAAAAAAGAATAGCCCAGATTAAAATGTTAATGTTCTATCTAGAATGCACAAAAACAAATGCAATCTCATTTAGTGACATTTCCAGAATTACAGCAAAGATTCCATTAATCTATTAGTTATGTATTTGTGTTAATCTGTAACAGAACTGTAACAGAAACAGGTCTTTAGGGAACAGGGTTTGAAGATTCTATACACTTGAATTTTGGCAATCTTGAGCAAGTTAGACTTGGCTTTTTTATAGAATATTCAGGACTTTTTTTGTTTCAAGTCTGTAAATGCTAACACCAACACCTCCATCATGACAGTGACTTTTTTTTTTTTTTTTTACATTGTCTATGTATATACAAAATTGTGGGCCTGGAAATAAAAATTTAGATTATTAAATGAAAATAAAGAATGAAAAGAGTGAGTGTGACTGCCTCCTCTAGCCGCTCCATCCCAGGACTATCCCTATCTCATTGCTGGGGCCCATCTCAGTGCTGGGGACCCAGAGTCTAGGCCGAGGCTGGAGGACGTTGCTGCCACTTTTCCCTTTGCAAGTTCAGCCAGTAGGAAAGCTGAGCATGTGTTCCAGAGACACACAGACAGCGATAAACACTGACATGACAATCCACAAAGGCTGCCACTAGGTCTGCCTTCAGCAGCACTTGCACACAGGACTCACATAAAACACACAGATAGCTGAGACCACTTCCTCCTCTCCAGCTACTACAGAAGTTCACCAGTGAAGACACACACACAGGGCACTCTCTAGGTTCACAGATGCTCTGAGCAATGGTGCTGCCCCTCTGTCCACCCAGCCCCCCTGCCTGGACCCCCTTCCCCTCTTCACAGGTCACCTACTCACTGGCTAATTCACTAGTAGTTCACTGTAAATCCACTTGAAGTTCACTGCAATCCCATGCACTTACCCAATTTTCCCTCAGGCACACTGCATTTGCAAGTCCCTCTGGGAGTACCAGACCCCCTAACCACATGATACTCCAGCCCAGACCCCAGGCCCCTGCTACTTGCCAGATAGTCCAGCTAACAGTGTGCTAGCAAATACACATGCACACCTAGTTTGGGGAAGATACAGACACTTGCTGCCCCCAGCAGCTGGCACCAGGCACACAGGCTGTGATCCGTGGCCCCTCTCTAGCTACTGTTGTAGAGCCCTATGTTCGCCTTGCTCACACTGGTCCTCCCCTGGTAGATATTCTGTGAAGACACACTGTTCGTACTCAGGTGCTGGGAGTAGACGACTCCACTCACTCCAGTAGCTGATGCTAGGACCCCACTCACACCAGTAGTTGGCACCACAGGCTGTGGATACCCGAACTCCTGGCCTGGCTCCAGGAGCTGGCAGCCACTCCACTCACACTGATCCCCTCAGTATTTTGGCAGATTCCCCCAGGCTTAGGGTCCATGGGACCCTCCCTAGGTCTAGAGAAGATCATCCAACTGTTGATGCTAGGGCCCTCACCTGCTCTGGTAGCTGACACCACAGGCTGCGGGGCCTACATTCCCAGTCTGATTCTGGTAGCTGGCACCCAGTTCACTCAAGTTGATCCCCACAGTAGCTGGTACTCCAGACTCAAAGTCTGTAGTATCCCTTTCAGAGAGCTATGGCCTCTCCAACTACCGATGGTAGGACTACCTCCAGTGTCTAGTATCTAGATAATACTTACTCCAGTATCTAGTACCACAGCCTGTGAGCACCTATACCTCTGGCCTGACTCCAGTAGCTAGCAGAGAATTCACTCAACCCCATCTCCATCCCCACCAGTAGCGCGCCTGCCCCAGTGGCTGGGAGGAGGAAACTCCATTCGCTCCAGTAGTTGATACCACAGGCTGGAGGGCCTACACCTCCAGGTCTGACTCCAGTAGCTAGTACCAAGTTCATTCATACCAGTCCCACAGTAGCTGGCACTCCAGGCTCAAAGTCTGCAAGACGATTTTAGATCAAGGGAGCTATGGCCCCTCCAACTACTGACACTAGGACCCTCACTCACTGCAGTAGCTAGCACCAATTCCTCTTGCCCACACACATCCCACCAGCAACTGGTGCTGAGACCCCCAAATTTGCTCCAGTAGCTGGCACCACAGCTATGTAGCTGGCGCCACAGCTGTGGTTGCCCACATCTCCAGACTGACTCCAGTAGTTGGCACAAAGATTCACTTACCCACATCCAATTCTCACCAGTAGCTCATGCTTAATCCTTGCAGCTCATATATATGTGGTATAGAAAAGTGCAAACACACAGAGAGATAGTTAAGATTTAATAAGAAAATATAAGAAGATAGGGCAGACTGAGGTTATCAGGCACAGGGCTTGGCCGCATAAGTGTACTAATCAGCTCCGTTGTACATGTGAACAGCCATTTTCTACCCTTTTCTACCTATCCCCCTCTTTGTTCCTTCTTCTGTCCCTCCGCCCTGCACAATCTTTGTGTGTTTGCAGAGCTCTGCAGTTCCTGCACCCTCCCAGTCCAGGGCCCCATGGTTCACACACTTACCAGTTGCAAGGTTCACCCTTCGTGGAAGTGGTATCTGTAGCTTGTTAGCCCACCAATTATTGTGACTGGGCGGTTTGTTTCTTGTGATTGTCTCCCACCTTACAAGTCCTCAATCAGATAACCCTGCTGGAATAAGCATTCCTACTTTCTCCTACGCTGTCATAAATTTGTGTGACTGACCAGACTTGGTTTACATCACTGCTTCCTTTCTTATTATCCCTTGTTACACTGGAAAATGTCCTTAGTCAGAAACACTTAAAGGAGCAGACACTCTTCTTCTATGTACTCTTACAAAAATGTTTTTGTGCTCCTAATATCATTGATGTGTGTGTTTGGTACACCATCAGTGTGTGCTTTATATGTGTACAATGGGTATAAAAAGTACTGACCATTTATAGCAAAGTGTAGTGGACGTCTTCTTCCCAAATGGCTTCTCTCTTTTCATCCCATCCTTGAAACATCCTTCTTTCTCTGGGACTGTAACCCAGTTCATGAGTTACGATGTTAGCTGGGTGTTCTACAATTCATTTTAGGTGCTCTATAGTAATTCTACAGTAAAAAAAGATATTTTGTGAATTGTCTGATTTGGGGAAGAAGTCTCTGGGAAACTAGGAGCTAAGGCTTAAAAGATATTTATGGACTCAGACAAAAAATCTATCCAATGTCAGTTTCTACAAATGTGTACCAGAAGATTTGTAGGTTTTAATGTTTTTGTTTGGTTGGATGTGTGTTCATTTTTTGTTTTGATTTGTTAAAAACAACAACAACAACAAAAAACAACCAACCAGCCAAAAAGAAATTGGTTTTCTTCTAGTCCAAATCTGAAAACAAAGCCTGGGGAGCAAGACTGTATAAAATGAAATATCAAGGATGGGTGGGGGAAACTGCTGTGAGCAAAACAAAAGTGATAATGGGTGCCTTCCACCAAAGAGTTTGATCTACGTTTATCTCAAATACTTATCAAATTGCATCCCTTCTATTCTCCAGCATTTTTTTTGTCATCTTGTGTCTCTAATGTGTTGTTTGTTTGTCATTATTTTACCATGTCATATCAACAAAAAGTATGTGTTCCCTACTGCCATGGTCCTAAAGAACCACCCTGTCCATGCCTGCCCACCCTCAGGGTTCCCTCATTCTGCCCATGGCTCATGTTCCCACATCAGCCCCAGGGCTGTTAGTCCCTGCCTCAGAAAGGCTGCATCAGGGCCTGGCTCCAGCTCCCCACAGCCCTATCTTGATTGACCATGGGTCCCAACAATCTGGGCCTATCCCAAGACCATGTCCTGGTCCAGCCTTGGCCTAGGCCTGTCCTTGTCTCCACGGAGGTTCCTGGGGCTGGGGCTGCCTTACTTCTGGCTCGTGCAGTGGGATGGGGCCTGGCTACCTGCCGTTGCCCTGATGGACCATGTGGTAAGCCCCTGCTGCTCCTGGTGCCCTGACCCACAGGACATGCCCTGCTCTTTCTGCTCCCTGACATCTGTCTCTTTTTCCCTAGTGAAAGATTGTGAAGTTATCCCTTGAAAAAAAAAAAGAAAAAAAAAGAAAGAAAAAAAAAAGAAAAAATAAAAAAGAAAATAAAATAAAAGAAAAGAAAAGAAATAAGTTAAATTTCACCTGAAATGAATGTAGCACTTAGATACTCACAGGGCACTTTTCAGAGTTACAAATAGTTAAGTATGCAGCTCACATAAATGCATATCAGCTAAGCTACACCACTTAACCCCATCCTGCACTGAAACAGGTTCCTAATAGTTCAGTCATGTTTGCAGCTCTGTGAAGAACCAAGGGGTGTTCCATGATTTTCCTTTGTTATCTCCCATTCAGTACTTTTCATGGAGTTGTAAACAGCTTTGCCAGGACCTCTGTGTGTCGTCTGGTCCTCCAAGCTCAAGCATGGCCACCTGGAGCTGGTTGCCCAGGACCTTGTCCAGATGGCTTTTGAATATCTCCAACTAGGGAGACTCCATAACCTCTCTGGGCAACATGTGTCAGTGCTCCATCATGTGCACAGTTCGTAAGTGTTTCCTGATGTTGAGACTGAGCCTTCTGTGTTTCACTTTGTGCCCATTGCCTCTTGTTTTCTCACTGGGCACCACTGAAAAGAACCTGTCTCTGTCCTCTTTACAGAATCATAGAATACCCCTAGTTGGAAGGGACCCACAAGGATCATCAAGTCTAACTCCTGGCTCCACACAGATCTACCCAAAAATTCATATCATATGACTAAGTGTATAGTCCAAACACTACTTAAACTCCTTAGGCACCCTGTCCAACTGGCATGGGCTTTTGTCTACATCATTGTTTGCTTGACTGTCAAGTTCTAGAACTTCATACCTTCATACCTGACACAGTCCAAGCCTCTTGCTTCAAATATTTTCACCAAAGCTGTTCTGAACATCTGGATTTTTTCCCAGATGTCTTCATCCAAAAGTCTGGCTGCACTATGGTGCTGTAAGGGGGCTATCAGGCAGTGACCTTCAATAAGGGGCTGGTTGCTTGGTAGAGACAGGTATACCTTGGTACCAGTTGCAATAATATGTTTCGAAAGTTCACTGTTATCAAACCAGTATGGACATTTTCCATGTGTGCAGGAAGCTGTTGATGCTCACGTATTGCTTTTCTTCTTTGTACTTCTTCCTCTTCCCCCCAGTGCATGTTCTTTTTGCTGCTTTGGAAACAAACGTCATCCAGAGTGTAGTACTCTCCGTCAGTTTTTTCCATCAGCTTTGATGCCATACACATGAACAGTGCATTTTGATCCTCTGCTTTTATTGTCTTCTCATTTTTGACTAAATTCTTCAGGTTCATACTGTCATCATCCTGAAAATACCTTACTCTTTCTTTACCTACATGAGTAGTGACCATCCATCTTCTTTCTCCATCCTCCTCTAGGCTTATGTGTTTCAACTGATGTGGTCACAGACCATGCCCTTCCATTTTGATCTGTTCTGACAAGGATTACTTGCTCACCTTCTTGACAGCTTGAAGCCTCTCCACCAGACTTTGCTGGGATCTGCTTAATTTGCTGGGATCTCTCTTAATTTGTGTGCATTTTTGAGTTCCTCTTGAAGTTTTGAAGCTAAGTCCATTTTTCTCATGAGCTCAGCTTTCACAATCCTGGCTCCCAGTCTGTTCATCTCCTCTTCACTAAAGACCCGAGGTGGCTCATCCTTTTACGTATGCCTGGAACATGATGTTTTACTTTCAGATGGTGTTTATTTCTTCTCAGGGGTATTGGTTGGGTACTCCTCTTGTGGTTTCTCTTTTTCATCACTTGGAGTTCTTTCGCCATCAATTTTTGCCACAACATCGGAAGACTTTTGATCAGGTATTAATTGTTTGTTGCTATTTTGTAGGTGTGCTTTGGTCCACAATGCAGTATCCTCATTAGATTTTTTGGGAATGACTGTTCAAAGAGCTATGAACACACAGTTTTGAAGAGGACCACCATGACTTGTGGTCCTTAGGAACACTGTAAGATGATAGATCATCTTCAGAGGGTTTCAGAAAATTGTGTTTTATGTCACTTAGAGAGATACTCTTTTCTTGACTTTGTTTTTCATCCATGTGTTTTTCTGCTTCGGAGCTGTAGCCTCCCAGTTCTGAGTCTTTGCTACCGTGTCTACATGTTTGGTCTTCTCTTGATCCAATTCTTTTATAACCTCTGTATTCTTGCATCCATCCTTTGTTATAACTCTCTCTCTTATGTCTCCCAAAAATGTTCCTATCATCTTTGTGTTGTGTGTTGTTTTTCATATGCTGGTCTTTTTTCTCACTTTCTGAATAATCAGTTTGCTTTCATCTACCACCTCTATAATAATTTTCCTTTGTGGATGCAACTTTTTCAGCTTCTTCTAACTGTGACTGAAATGCTTCCATTGACCCATATCCCTCAACAACAATTTCCTCAAAATTTTGTTTCTTTCTCTCAGCCTGCTCCTTCATCCCTAGATATGATTTTTGTAACCAACTTAATCCAGCATCTTCTACCACCGTAACTTTTTTTAACTGACACTGATTCACCCTCCACTGGTGGCAAACATGTACCACCGTCTTTCCAATAGGGATTGAGTTCTCTCACAAAAAGCATAGCCTGCTCAATTTCTTGAGCTTTCTGTCATTTCAGTATTTTTTCTTTCTCTCTTTCACCTTTGAGAGATGCTAGTGACACAGTTTTCAAAGACACAAAGTCTAAATTCATCCATTCTTCCATTCTTCTCTCTGCAAGGAGGGTTCTTTCACAGCATCTGATTGCTTGTTGACCTTCCAAGCCTTATCTGACTAGGATACATTTGACTCAACCCATTCAACTGAAGAATCTGAAAAAACAGCAGTGAAATCATCCTTTTCAGATTTTTTTTTTCCTGCACAGAATGTTCCTTTTACAGTTGTTCCACATGTTCATTCACATCAGGAAGCATCCACGTATCTTCACCTTGCAGACAGTTTTTAACTTGTACCTCTTCCCCTTCTCATAATTAATTTTGGCCTCTACCAGTAGTTCCTTCCGCTGCTGCTGCCGTTGCTCCTTGCATGCCACCAGGCTCACCTCGCTCTGCCAGCCCAATGCCATCTCAGGCCCCTGAAGAAAGTGCAAGTGGCCGTTACCCTGCAGAACCAGGCTGTGCGGGGAGGCGGGCACAATGTCGCAAATGGGGAACTGGGCAATGGCGGGGCTCCTCCCTTCAGGTATTTATATATATTGATGAGATTCCTTGAAGCCTTCTCTTCTATAGGCTAAATAGTCCCAGCACTCTCATCCTTTCCTCATAGGAGAGATGTTCCAGTCCCTTCAGCATCTTTGAGGCCCTTCATTGGACTCCCTCCAGTATGTACATCTCTCTTATACTGAGGAGCCCAGAGCTGGACAAAGTTCTCCAGATGCAGCCTCACCAGTGCTGGTTAGAGGGGAAGGATTTCCCTCCACTTGCTGGCAATGTCTAATGAAGCCTAGGATACTATTAGTCTTCTTTGCAGCAAAGGCACATCGCTGACTCACGTTCAACTTGACATCCACCAGGTCCCCCAGATCCTTTTCTACAAAGCTGCTTTCTAACTGGGTGACCCACAGCCTGTACTGATACATAGGGTTGTTACTCCCCTTGTGCAGGACTTTAAAATTCTTCTTGTTGAACTGCATGAGCTTCCTGTTGCCCCATTTCTCCAGCATGTTGAGGTCCCTCTAGGCTTTGGGTCACTCCTCCCAGCTTTGTGCAATCATCAAACTTTCTGAGTGTACACTCTGCCCCAAAGATTCAGAAACCAGTGTTTTATTCTTTGTAAGTGTCAACAAAACTGGAGGGGTAATCCCTGAGTTTAGAACATATATATATTATTGTTTATGATTTTGTAAGTCTAAAAGTGAACATTATTTTAAACTTTGCCTGTAACTGTTATTTTGTATTTATTCTTAGCATTAACATTAATTTTAATGTTATGATGGCCCCTTTAAGGCTAGGTGCTGCAATCTATTTCTATATTCATCATAATTAACCAAAATATAATCTACTTATTTTATTTACTGTATTCAAGAGGCCCAAAACATCATTCCTTTCAAAGAAATCAAACAGCCATCTCTTAAGTAAATCAGCTGAGGTCATGATTTCTATTATCTAAAGCAAATAGACTTCTATAAGAGACAACAACAACTACCAGAAATTGAAGATACAGATTTCCAAGCAAAATAGCTGATTGAATAAACCAACCATATACATACCAAAACATATACATATTTATTATGTATAATACATAAAAGAAAATGTAGACAATAAATAAGAGAGGAAAAAATCTTTCAGCTTTTTTTACTATCCACTTTTATTCTATTTTAAAGATTTGTGAACACAAAGGGAAAATGTGAAAGCTTCGTTCTTCCGGAGATGATAATGGCATTGATTTTTCATTAAGATGCATCCCTTTTTGATAAGGTCACATGCCTCTCCCCTTCCTGGTGTTTCAAGATTTCTTCCTTCCTCTCCCTGCTGAGTTTGTGTTAGTGATGAAGAGAAATTCTGAAATGTTGACACATTTTTTATTTTTCTCACATTTTTTGGAATCCCATTTTCCTCTGTCCATTGAAGCTGCTCTCAACATCTTTGCTGGTTTCATATAAGGGAGCTAAGTAGCAAAGTATTTATTTCTCAATAAACCTAAGAGAGCTTTTGCATTCAGCATTGTCTGAAATTACACTCATAGAGATGGTTTTTGAAATAAATAAATAAATAAATAAATAAATAAAATCTTTCTAGGTAAGTCTTTTGTAATGTAACAACAAAAGCCTGAAAGATGACTCATCCTGTTTTATGACCTATGTTCTAGTCCTCCACCTAGAACTCTTCCAAAATCAAGAATGATTGCTGGTCCTAAAACAAATCCTATTTCATATAGCATACAATTGCTGGGTTCCAAAAAGTCTACAGAAGAAAGTAAATTGTGTTGTTACTACATTTACATTTGACTGTTTATGTGATTATTTCTTGGAGTTCCTGTGGAGGGCCTGTCGTGCTTGAAGCTAATGTCAGTGGCAGTAACTCTAACAGAAGAAAGAAGAGGGAATTCTGATTTCTTCATATTTTTATTTCTCTCAGTCTTCTCATATGTGTATCCAGAAGGAAAGAGAGCTTACTTTCTGAGTACAATACCTTTCTAGTTTGCATAAAGTTAAAAGGCCAACTCATCTGGGAGTTATTGAAAAACACCTAAAGGACAAAACAGTCATTTGTCAGAGCCCACATGGATTCTCTAGGGGAAGGTCATGTCTAACAAACTTAATTTCCTTCTACAACAAGATCACCCAGCTGGTTTGACCAAAGGAAGCCAGTTGATTTAATCTTTCTGGATTTCAATAATGCTTTTGATACTCTCTCACAGTATCTCTCTGGGCAAAATGACCAGAATACAGTTAGATAAAAAGCATAGTAAGGTGGATGAACAATTGTCTGATGGGACGGGCCCAGAAGGTTCTTGTAAATGGGGTTACATCAGGTTGGTGACCTATCACTAGTGGGGTTCCCCAGGGCTACATTTTAGGACCAGTCCTCTTCAATGTATTCATACATGATTTGAATGAAGGACTTGAAGTTTTTTTGAGCAAGTTCATGGATGAAACCAAATTGGTTGGAGCTTTTGACTCCATTGAGGGTGGTAAGGTCTTTCAGAGAGATCTTGATAAATTAGAGAGCTGGGCAATCACCAACAATATGAATTTTAACAAGAGCAAGTGCCAGATTCTGTACCTGGGAAGAGGCAACCCTAGTTATAAGTACAGACTGGGGGATGAGATGCTGGAGAGCAGCCCCGTGGAAGGCCATCTGGGGGTTTTGATCTGTCAGTCGAGCAAGCTGAACATGAGCCAGCAGAGTGCCCTGGTGGTGACGAGGACCAACCATATACTGGGGTGCATCAAGAATGGCATTGATAGTTTGTCAAGGGAAGTCGTTGTCCTGCTCTATTCTGCGCTGGTGAGGCCTCACCTTGAATATTGTGTGCAGTTTTGGGCACCGCAGCATAAGAAGGATATAAAATTGTTGCCCACCTTTGGACACTGAGAGCGTCCAAAGGTGGGCAACAAAGATGGTAAAGGGTCTAGAGGGGAAGAGGTATGTGGAGCATCTGAAGTCACTTGGATTGTTCAGCCTGGAGAAGAGGAGACTGAGGGGAGACTTCATTGCGGTCAACAACTTCCTAACACGGGGGAGTAGAGAAGCAGGCATTGATCTCTTCTCTCTGGTGACCAGTGATAAGACCCAAGGGGACAGTTTGAAGCTGTGGCAGGGGAGGTTCAGGCTGGATATCAGGAAAAGGTTTTTCACAAAGAGAGTGGTCAGGCACTGGAACAGGCTCCCCAGAGAACTGGTCATGGCATCAAGGCTGCCAGAGTTCAAGAAGGGTTTGGACAACACTCTCACACACATGCTCTGATATTTATTTATTTATTTATTTATTTGGGTGTTCCCCTTTGGGGACCCAGGAGTTGGACTCGATGATCCCTGTGGGTCCTTTCCAACTCAGATGTTCTATGATTCTATGATCTATAATTTCTTCCCCATTGTGCTGAAATAAGGACTCAGTGTAGTCCAAAATACTTGCGATACTGAGTTTTTGGCTGAACAAGACTCTCACGAGCAATTACTACTCCAAGAGTTCCTCTACTTTGTTACTGTTGACTGGTATACATTTAAATCTCAGATGCATACTCATTATTGTGCATTCTGTCAATTAAATTAACCAGATACTATGAAAGAACTGCAACATACTAAAAAAAAACCAACAAACAAAAAAAACCTTTTGAATTTGTGCATTTTAATGTCATGATTTAGTTAAATTTTCAGTTGCCCATTGATACAAGCCATGCATCATTTAAATAGGGGAAAAGAGAGAGAGAGAGAGAGAGAGGGAGGGAGGGAGAGAGAGAGAGAGAGAGAGAAAGAAAGAAAAAGAAAGAAAGAAAGAAAAAGAAAGAAAGAAAGAAAGAAAGAAAGAAAGAAAGAAAGAAAGAAAGAAAAGAAAGAAAGAAAATGAGAGAAAGAAAGAAAGAAAGAAAGGAGGGAAGGAGGGAAGGAAGGTAGGAAGGTAGGAAGGAAGGAAGGAAGGAAGGAAGGCAGGCAGGCAGGCAGGCAGGAAGGAAGGAAAGAAAATGAAAACCAGATGATATAACAATTAAAGTGTAAACAAGCAAAGAAATAGAACTTTCTAGCTTTGTCGTGCCATAGAGATGCAATTCCACCTTTCATTCATCTGTTTCTGTTTGAGTCACCTTTAAGATTTCTGTCTTCATGTGGTACGGCTTTGAAAAGCATCCTTTTAAGAAACAAATCTACTTATACTTACACCACATATTGACTGTATTTCATTTCCATTATTCTGTATTACAAAGGACATTTGTATGAAAATCTGATTTCTTTGTTTCTGAAAAAATAATATGCTCTAGCTGCTTTGTCTCACCTGAAATAATAATCCTTCCTTCGTGACATCACTCTTCATTGTGCTATGATTGATGCCACAATCTGAGAATCTGACTTCAGGTGGGAATAAACAGTAGGAACAGAAGGAATAATAAAGAACAAAGACTTAGTGTTTCACCAGTCTTAGAAAACTGTCAATAAAAATGTAGAAATGAGATTTTGAGCAGAACTAGGATAACCTTGAGAAATCACATGAAATCCTTATGTGCATCTTTAACATAAATCTGTGATGTAAATCTGTAATGTAATTCAGTCACTATTCAAGATGCTCCTACTTGCTATCAATTTCAAGCAGTAATGCCTCTAATCTAATATTTCTTATGTTACTTCAGCTATTTAATATCTGTAATTTAGGCATCACATAAAAATTTCAGTGCAAAAGAACACTGCTGGAGTGACTTGTAACCTTAGTTATAATATACAAAAAATCTAAAACACAGTACTCACTGTCTCTTTGCTGTTAAACACTACAAGCATCATCTTTTACTATTGTAAGATTTGAGATCATTCCTCTACACTTCTGTTAGAACAAAGACAACAAATCATTCAGGCACATACAGTAGGGTACTGTGAGGGATGGTGTGAGAAGAAATCATTTAGTTGTAGAAAATAAGCCAGTAAAATAAAATGGATGGAAACTAAAATTTTCTTTACGTGCTTCAGCTTAATTTGATTATTTGAAGGAGATAATTTTGAAACCTGTATACTTAAAACACTAAAATTTACATATGTAAATATATTGGTAAAACCTCTTAACGATTTATATAATGTTTTTAATTTATAAATTATATAAAATATATACATTGTCAGTGTGCATATACATATCATTGTCTAAATATATCTATAAACCTCCTGAGGTACTGATTTCTTCTTGGTTATTCATGTCACTTTCTTTAAATTTGAACTTGCTTCACAGAATGCTAAAGTAGTTCTATTAGATTTAGTCCCTTAAGAATGGGAATCTTGCATCTGGGTAGTCTTTGGCTCTTCAAGAACAAATATGGTTTGAAAAGTCTTCTCATATCTAACTTTATAAATGCTCTAGAAACTTAATATAAGAGAAACTTGAATAGGCAAAATGATGAGGATCATGAGAACAATAGGACAAAATTGGAAACTCTCAGAGAAAAAGTGATATGAGTTTATATTTCCCACTGGAAAAGGCTTGTTTAGACTTTACAGGAGGACTGGTTCAGTTAGCAAAAACAGAAAATCAAAATATGTGAGTAATAGCATATCTATGAAAAATAAAAAGTCTTTTGTAGTAGAGGTATATCATAAAGTCTCCTTTCTAAATGACAGTCCCCAAACTTTTAATGGTCAGCAAACAATAAATATATTAACAGGGAAGGACTATTTTATTTCACACCCACATATTTTTGGAAAAGTAATGTATTTATAAAGAATCAACAATTGGCGTAGTAAAGATCAGAGAAAATAAAGAAAAACAGAAGGTCTTTCCTAAGGCCATGTGATAACTGAACTAATACATTGTCATATGCAAGCAGAAGTTTTATACAGCTAAAGTGAATAAACATGGGCTTTTTACAAATTTATGTATATATATATGTTGGTTTCTCTTTCTTTCTTTCATCTTCTTTACTTTCATCTTCTACCATTTTTTCTCCTCTACATGGCTTGGTTTTAAACAAAGAACCAGTCAGTACCAAAATTAAGCTGTATCTGAAATTAAGTTTACTTGTATCCTGCAGATAACATCACTTTTTTCCATTAATTAAGGCTACAGGACATATTCATAAAACAAATTCAGGTGTTAACTCTGCTAGGTCTCTGTTGATAGTGTGTGGATGTCTTTTGCTAAGACTTGACAAGTGATTATGAAAATTTCCTCTATGATCTTCTATGAAAAACTAAAATAATAATAATTTTCAAATATGTCTGTGGAGCTAGGAAACAACAGGAAAGAATCACAGAATCACCAGAAGCACAGAATTACAGTATCACAGAATCACAAAATAGTTTTTTAAAGCACAGTAATAATTTTTTAAAGCATATCTGCTATTTGCTATTAAAGTATACCTGTGGTCTGCAAAGTAACATTGATGTTCTTGCTGTTGCTGAAGATGGCTTGAGCCTTGATAACTTATCATCTAAAAGAAAATAAAAAATACAAAGACATGGCCCCTGTACAGAGATCATAGAATAATACAATCACAGAATGGTTTGGGTTGGAAAGGACCTTAACGATCATATAATTCCATGGGCAGGGACACCTTCCACTAGATCAGGTTGCTCAAAGCCCCATCCAAAACGGCCTTGAAAGCTTCCAGGGATGGGGCAGCCACAACTTTTCTGGGCAACCTGTTCTAGTGCTTCACTACCCTCTGAGTAAAGAAATTTATCCTTATATCTAATCTAAACCTACCCTCTTTTAGTTTAAAGCCATTACCCCTTGTCCTCTCCCTATACTCCCTGACAAAAACTCCCTCCCCAGCTTCCCTGTAGGCCCCCTTTAGGTACTGGAAGGCTGCTGTAAGGTCTCCATGGAGCCTTCTCTTCTCCAGGCTGAACAACTCCAACTCCCTCAGCTTGTCTTCATAAGAGAGGTGCTCCAGCCCCTTGATCATCCTTGTCGCCCTCCTCTAGAACAACAATTAAATTTCTCAGAAAAATATTATTATTTATCCTGCAAGCTGTCTGAAGGAAAAAAACAAACAAACAAACAAAAAAAACCCCACACCTGATGGCATTTTAATGAGGAAGATATCAGTTACACTGTAATACATATACACACACATACATCTTCGTATTTTAGTTCTGTCAGAGAAGCAATAATAATTCAACAGCTTTAAACTCAGGTTGGAAAAAAGTCATATTTCATAACAGAACAACAATAAATTATTTTTCATTTTATTCTAGTCACCTTGAAGGCCACTTGTGCTCTACATCTCTGAACTACTGGGATAGCTCAGCATGTTTATAGTAATATAGAGCAGCAATAAAGGTGGAAAGTACTGGCACAAGCACTGATTGAAAATGAAGCAGATAATGCCAGCTGAACACTTAGAGGGTAATTTCTGGAAATCGGACCTTAGAAGTGAAGAAAAGGGCAAATCAATTTTGGCTAAGTAAATAGGCTTGTTTTAAACAGGTCACTTCTGTATTGTAAACTAGTTAGCTGTGACATGAGATATAATTGGGATTATGCTTACAGTGGAATTCAACAGTTTAAAGTGTCAGTATGCGAATTCTCTATATAGGAATTTGTAGGCTACATTTCTGATGGTGACAACCATCTTGTTTTCTCCACTGCCCAGAAAGTAAACTCACTGCATACCCAGGATTCATAGCCTCCACTGAAAAATCCAACAAATATAAGTCCCACTTTTGAAAGAATGTATAGGTGAAGTTTCACTGAAACTATAGGAAATTATATATTACATATTAATTATAATCATTAATCAATATAATATACTATTATATCATAATTGCTTATAATTATAATAATTAAATATAAATACAATAATAAGAATTATTATTTATATAATAATTATATAAATATAATAACGGACTTCTGGCCTGAAGAGGAGCAGATAGGCGTATTCTCAGGAAAACTGAGAATGCAGTTGCTATTCCCATACTGTATGCAAAGAGAAAGACGTTGCTTAGTGGAACAGTACAGCTTTTTTCCTCTTGCTCTTTTGGGGACTATACAGCTGAAATTCCAGTTCTTTGAACATTTCTATGCTTTGCAGCAAAAGGAGCTAAACCCTCTCTTTTTATGATAGAAAACCATGGATGTAGAATGACCAGAAAAATATTATTTATCTGAAAATATGTGTCCAGGGCAGAAGATATTGTTATTCTATTTCTGTAAGGAATCTTTTTCATGTAATCACCTCCTAAATAAGCTACAATCCATTACTAATGTTTATATTGGTTGTTTCTGTGGTATTGGGTATAACATGCTAGTTAAACAATCACAACCTCCATCTATGACCTCCCTGAAAAAAATCATCTTAAATGGAAACAAACTGATTTGAAATTTTATTTGAAGCACTGGCTCCATACTAAGAGGAGATTTATCCATATTTTCAGTTTATCCTTTAATACTGACCTGATATGACAGGAGAGGATCAACCTTTGAGACACGCTGAACATTCAAATTCCAGGATTTCCTCTAAACTACCTCCTGTGCAACACCTTCACTTCCTGGAAGCATGTTAAGGTGCACTTATTATATAAGACCAAAGTACAGCATAAAATACATTGCAGTGTTTGCACTGCAATGTACAAGGAATGCTAGCTCAGTGATGTAGTACCACCGTTTTCCATGGAACTGCTGAGAAAGTCATATTTTCTAG
This sequence comes from Cygnus atratus, assembly GCF_013377495.2. Classification (NCBI taxonomy): domain Eukaryota; kingdom Metazoa; phylum Chordata; class Aves; order Anseriformes; family Anatidae; genus Cygnus; species Cygnus atratus. The sequence continues at coordinate 100,511,191 of NC_066363.1, read as the reverse complement.
TAGTGTAAATGGATGACCAGATTGTAGGAAGTTGTGTACAGCCACAGCGTATGTGGTAATTATGAATGATGGGGTAGAGAAAAATCTGTTTGGTTAACTCTAGGATTAAGTTTAATTCCTAGTACTGTTAAATCAGAATTAATCAGAATTAATGTATTAATTATGTGTGTATGTGTATGCCTAAGGAATCACAAACTACTTCTTAAACACTGAAGAATTAAGATCTCCTTTATCACAGAATCACAAAATCACAAAATGGTTGAGGCTGGAAGGGACCTCTGGAGATCATCTAGTTCAACCCCCTTGTCAATCAGGATCACCTAGTACAGGTTGCGTAGGATTGTATCCAGGCGGGTTTTGTATATCTCCAAAGAAAGAGTCTCCATAGCCTCTCTGGGCAGCCTGTTCCAGTGCTCTGTCACCCTTAAAGTAAAGAAATGTTTCCTCATGTTCAGCTGGAACTTCCTGTGTTTCAGTTTGTGCCCACTGCCTCTTGTCCTGTTGCTGGGCACCACTGAAAAGAATCCAGTCCCATCTTCTTGACAACCTCCCTTCAGTTATTTGTATATGTTGATCAGATCCCCTCTCAGTCTTCTCTTCTCCAAGATAAACAGGCCCAGCTCCCTCAGCCTCCCCTCATATGAAAAATGCTCCAGTCCCCTAGTTATCTTCATAGCCCTCTGCTTGACTTCTTCCAGCAGTTCTATGTCTCTCTTGTACTAGAGAGCCCAGAACTGAACACAGTACTCCAGGAGAGGCCTCACCAGGGCTGAGTAGAGGGGCAGGATCACCTCCCTTGACCTGCTGGCGATGGTTTTACTAATGCACCCCAGGATACTGTTGGCCACCTTGGCCACAAGGGCACATTGTTGGCTCATGGTTATCCTGTTATTCACCAGGACTCCCAGCTTCTTCTCTGCAGAGCTACTTTCCAGCCCGTCAGCCCCCAGCCTGTGCTGGTGCATGGGGTTATTCCTCCCTAGGTTCAGGACCCCACATTTGCCTTTGTTGAACTTCAAGAAGTTTCTCACCACCCAATGCTCCAGCCTGTCCAGGTCCCTCTGAATGGCTGCATAGCCCTCCGGTGTATCAGCCACTCCTCCCAGTTTTGTGTCATATGCACATATGTCATATTATGAGTGTAACTAAGCATGATTACTCTTGGTATTTAGATCCTACATAGTAATCAGTTCTGATCTCATTATAACTCTGTTGAAGTCAATGTTGCATGTTTATGTATTTATTTTTTCCCCATCATACTTAAAACACTAAATTTACCTTCCGTAATATGGGAGATTCATTAGGGGAGAATAAGGCAAAGTGGTATGTTTCAGAAGCACACAGAAATAGGCACAATATTTTCAACAGGATTAGATAAATACTTTTGATAAATAAAATATATTAAAAAAATGTTTGGGCATGAAACAATTATTCGAGACCTTTCTTTTCTTTTCTTTTCTTTTCTTTTCTTTTCTTTTCTTTTCTTTTCTTTTCTTTTCTTTTCTTTTCTTTTCTTTTCTTTTCTTTCCCCTTTAAATGGTAAATAATAACAACTTTTATTCAAAATCATTTATCCACATAGAAAAAAAATGGACAGGCTACTAATGTAACTAATTTAATGATTATACAATAAGAAAGAAAAGGAAGTCACTTTGAAAGAGCAATCTAATTTTGTTTCATTGATTGTTTCTGTTTTATTGCCTTCAAGTCATTGTAGGCATGCTGTAGTTTTAATTTTTGCATATGCAGCTTCAGATAAAAAACAAGCAAACAAAACTGGAAAAGTAACACTAGAGTCTAGCCAACTGTTTTTATATATGCAATTCTTCAGGACCTATAGCATTACACTTGAGCAACACCAATTTCAATGTAAATCAGAGTTGTAAACTACATACTGGAACCTTTAGAACCTTTTAGTTTTGCTAAAGTTTGCTTATTTGTTTGTTTGTTTTTGGTATTTGATTTATATATATATATATATATATAGTTGGAATTTGCTGGACAGTATTCCTGTCTACATCACCTAAATAACCTTCTCTTATTACTGTATTTTTTATATACGGTTTACAGAATTATGTCAGTTGGTTTACTTTTCAGTAGTATAATCTACTTAAAACAAAACCACTACTTAGATCTACTCTGCTTATTTGCTAGTTGGCTGTGATTTCATATACCTGGTAGATCTTGGTATAAAACAGGAAAACATGACAAATTCTGATAATTTCTAACTATCACCTTAAGTGAGTTAGACAACTATGCTGGACTAAGCAGTGTAATAATGTTGTCAGAAAGGTAAACCACATGGATTGAAAAACTTGTTTTAAATATGTCCACATTTACCATATTTGGTGATGATTAGGTACTTTATTATAGATTAGTGAAAAAATGGGTACTATCAAATTTCAATGCTTTCCATATCAATGTCTTCCCTTTCCATTTGTTCTTGCCATTTAGATACTACTGTCTGCATATCTTTTCCTGTCTTTCATCCAAAATCTTAACTACCTAAAAAAAATAATCTCAAAACATATGCTTTTTACCTAAGATTGGAACAATTCATGCCAACCATGTCTTCTCTTTCTCTTCTTGGAAACGTTTCTTCTTATCTTGCTTTCTTGTCTCTTCAGATCCTAAACTTTTTGGAATAGGGCCCATCTTTTACACTGTAAGAGATTACACAGTGGTGCATTGATCCCAGCTGGAGTCTTTAAACACTAAAGAAATACAAATAATTGCACAGTGTTGCCATATGCCTGATCTCCAGCAGCTGGGAGCTCTGTAACAAGGCTGTGTTGTTCCCAGTTTCTCTCCTGCCACCTCTTCAATCCCACAGAACAGTCTGCAAAGCATTTATGGACTCTATTATTCCTCCTGTGCCAGCAGGAGCTATCGGGGGTTTCGAAAAGCTTCGAAGTGCTACTGGGGAAGGACTGCAGACCTACACATCCAGTGGACCAGCACCTTTCCCAAGCACAGATCATCTCTGTATGATTATTAAATATAATACCTGTCCCACCCATATTTATTATATAAATATAATAAATTTAATAAAAACCCATATTTATTATATAAATAACAAATAAAGCCATATTTATTATATAAATATAATTACAGGGTCCCACCTATTTCTACGGGTCCCACCTATCTCTAAGAGGAAAATGGATCCTAGCCCAGGAGCTGGCAGGGCTCATTGAGAGGGCTTTAAACTAGGTAAGAAGGGGGACGGGGCTGAAATAAGGCTTGTTAGAGGTGTGCCGGGGGGGAACAATGGCAAGGCCAGGGGAGAAGGCAATGGCCCAAATGAAGTTCATCTACACTAATGCAGCATGGGTAACAAACAAGAGGAGCTGGAAGCCATCGTGCAGCAGGCAGGCTATGACTTGGTTGCCATCACGGAAACGTGGTGGGACCACTCTCATGACTGGAGTGCTGCAATGTCTGGCTATAGGCTCTTCAGAAGGGACAGGCAGCACAGAAAGGGTGGTGGTGTGGCTCTCTATATTAGAGAGTGTTTTGATGTTGTGGGACTTGAGGCTGGGAATGATAAGGTTGAGTCCCTATGGGTTAGGATCAGTGGAAAGGCCAACGAGGCAAGCATCTTGGTGGGGGTCTGTTATAGACTGCCGAACCAGGATGAGGAGACGGATGAGGAGTTCTACAGGCAGCTGGCAGAAGTTGCGAAATCGTCAGCGCTCGTTCTCGTGGGGGACTTCAACTTCCCAGACGTATCCTGGAAGCACAACACAGCCCAGAGAAAGCAGTCTAGGAGGTTTCTGGAGAGCGTGGAAGATAGCTTCCTGACGCAGCTGGTTAGAGAGCCTACCAGGGAAGGTGCCCCGCTAGACCTTCTGTTCACAAACAGTGACGGACTGGTGGGAGATGTGGTGGTTGGGAGCTGTCTTGGGCAGAGTGACCACGAAATGGTAGAGTTCTCTATTCTTGGAGAAGTCAGGAAGGGGACCAGTAAAACTGCTGTCTTGGACTTCCGGAGGGCTGACTTTGAGCTGTTCAGGACACTGGTTGGCAGAGTCCCTTGGGAGGTGGTTCTGAAGGGCAGAGGAGTCCAGGAAGGCTGGGCACTCTTCAAGAAGGAAATCTTAATGGCTCAGGAGTGGTCTGTCCCCACGTGCCCAAAGACGAGGCAGCACGGAAGAAGACCGGTCTGGCTGAACAGAGAGTTGTGGTTCAAGCTTAGGAGAAAAAAGAGGGTTTATAATCTTTGGAAAAGAGGGCGGGCCACTCAGGAGGACTATAAGGATGTTGCGAGGCTGTGCAGGGACAAAATTAGAAAGGCCAAAGCTCATCTGGAGCTCAATCTGGCTACTGCCATTAAAGACAACAAAAAATGTTTTTACAAATACATCAACACCAAAAGGAGGACTAAGGAGAATCTCCATCCTTTACTGGATGTTGGGGGGAAACTTAGTTACAAGGGATGAGGGAAAGGCTGAGGTGCTTAATGCCTTCTTTGCCTCAGTCTTTAGTGGCAAAACCAGTTGTTCTCTGGATACCCAGTACCCTGAACTGGTGGAAGGGGATTGGGAGCAGAATGTGGCCCTCATAATCCATGAGGAAATGGTTGGTGACCTGCTACAGCACTTTGGATGTACGCAAGTCGATGGGGCCGGATGGGATCCACCCGAGGGTACTGAGAGAACTAGCGGAGGAGCTGGCCAAGCCGCTTTCCATCATTTATCGGCAGTCCTGGCTATCAGGGGAGGTCCCAGTCAACTGGTGGCTAGCAAACGTGACGCCCATCTACAAGAAGGGCTGGAGGGTAGACCCGGGGAACTATAGGCCTGTTAGTTTGACCTCAGTGCCAGGGAAGCTCATGGAGCAGATTATCTTGAGTGTCATCACACAGCACTTGCTGGGCAACCAGGTGATCAGGCCCAGTCAGCATGGGTTTATGAAATGCAGGTCCTGCTTGACGAACCTGATCTCCTTCTATGACAAAGTGACACACATAGTGGATGAAGGAAAGGCTGTGGATGTGGTCTACCTTGACTTCAGTAAGGCTTTAGACACCATTTCCCACAGCATTCTCCTCAAAAACTGGCTGCTCATGGCTTGGACTGGCATATGCTTTGTTGGGTTAAAAACTGGCTGGGTAGCCGGGCCCAAAGAGTCATGGTGAAAGGTGTTAAATCCAGTTGGAGGCCGTTCACTAGTGGAGTCCCCCAGGGCTCAGTATTGGAGACAGTTCTCTTTAATATCTTTATCGATGATCTGGATGAGGGGATCGAGTGCACCCTCAGCAAGTTTGCAGATGACACCAAGCTAAGTGCGTGTGTTGATCGGCTCGAGGGTAGGAAGGCTCTGCAGGAGGATCTGGATAGGCTGGACCGATGGGCTGAGGCCAAATGTATGAAGTTCAACAAGGCCAAGTGCCGGGTCCTGCACCTGGGGCACAACAACCCCAAGCAGAGCTACAGGCTGGGAGAGGAGTGGTTGGAAAGCTGCCTGGCAGAGAAGGACCTGGGAGTATTGGTTGATAGTCAGCTGAATATGAGCCAGCAGTGTGCTCAGGTGGCCAAGACGGCCAACCGCATCCTGGCTTGTATAAGAAGCAGTGTGGCCAGCAGGGCTAGGGAGGTGATTGTCCCCCTTTACTCGGCTCTGGTGAGGCCCCACCTCGAGTACTGTGTTCAGTTTTGGGCCCCTCGCTGCAAGAAGGATATTGAGGTGCTCGAGAGAGTCCAGAGAAGGGCAACGAAGCTGGTGAGGGGTCTGGAGAACAAGGCTTACGAGGAGCGGCTGGGGGAGCTGGGATTGTTCAGCCTGGAGAAGAGGAGGCTCAGGGGCGACCTCATTGCTCTCTACAGGTATCTTAAAGGAGGCTGTAGTGAGGTGGGGGTTGGTCTATTCTCCCACGTGCCTGGTGACAGGATGAGGGGGAATGGGCTAAAGTTGTACCAGGGGAGGTTTAGGTTGGATATTAGGAAGAACTTCTTTACTGAAAGGGTTGTTAGGCATTGGAATGGGCTGTCCAGGGAAGTGGTTGAGTCACCATCCCTGGAGGTCTTTAAAAGACATTTAGATATTGAGCTTAGTGATATGGTTTAGTGAAGGACTTGTTAGTGTTAGGTCAGAGGTTGGACTAGGTGATCTTGGAGGTCTCTTCCAACCTAGACGATTCTGAGTCTGTGATTGTGTGATAACTAGGAAAATTTGCAACAATGTCTATGAGGCATTGAGAGTAACCCTATCTGATTTTGATCAGATATGAAATGCAAAGCAAAGAAGCTTAAATTTCCAGCTCTTCACCTATAGTTGAGGAGCTTCTAGTTACTGGTAAAGAATATACCACACATATTGTTGATGTCTGTCTTCAAAATACTAAAGACATTTTGAATATTGTATTTCTTAAGTTTCAGGAAGCTTAACAAAATACATTTCAAAAATTCAGCATTCCAACAATTTGAGGTTAACTATTTGAGTGCTATCACTTCACATAAAAGACCAGAAAATAAAGGTCAACCTATCAAAATATAGACAGAACTGAAACAATGGTTATTTATTTTTATTATTTTATTTATTTTATTTTATTTTATTTTATTTATTTTATTTTATTTTTTATTTTATTTTATTTTATTTTACTTTATTTTATTATTTTATTTTATTTTATTTTATTTCATTTTACTTTATTTTATTATTTTAGTTTAGTTTAGTTTAGTTTAGTTTATTATTTTTTATTTTAGTTTAGTTTATTTTCTTTCTTTATTTTATTTTTTTCTCTGAAGAGATAAACAGTAAATCTTTTGTAATGGTAGCAGTAGAGGTTGTCATATTTAGAGTAATCATAGAAAATAAGATTAGTCTTAAAATGTGAAAGTTCTGGAATGAAAATACTTTAATACATCTTTCCAAATACATGTTTAATTTTCTCTGAAATAGACTTGAAGTATTTAACATATATCTAATATGTTTGAGGCATATCTTAATAAAGGAACAAAAGGAAAACATGCAGGAGAGAAAATGGTGCCATAAAAATTTATGTATTTCTGTGAAGACTTTAGGTACCATTTTGCTAATAAAACTATTTAAATTATACCTTTAATATTTATCTATGGTAGCAATAAAATGTGATCATTATTTATAAATGGAAGTGTACTACATAATAATGAAGAAACGTACTAAATATTCATGAAGTATAATTTAACCTGGTTAATATTATTTGACGGCCAGAGCTTTTGAAAAATGTCTTGCATTTAGACTACAACTACATGGCCTCAAAACTAAAGACAGCTTAGGTATTGTGCTTACTTTTGTTCATGAATTTTGTTTCCAGACATTTGTAAAAGCAGTTTACAAAGTTACAATTTCTTAAAATTAAATTAAAAAAAAAAAGTGGAAAAAAGGGAAAGGAAAGAGGGAGAGGGAAAGAGGAGGGGGAAGGGAAAGGGAAGGGAGAGAGAAGGGAAAGAAGGGAGAGGGAAGGGAAAGAAAGGAAGAGGAAAAGTAGGGAGAGGGCAGGGCAGGGCAGGGCAGGGCAAGTCAAGGCAAGGGCAAGTCAAGGCAAGGACAAGGCAAAGGCAGGGCAAGGGCAGGGCAGGGCAAGGGCAAGCCAAGGGCAAGGGAAGGGCAAGGAGAAAGGAAGGGGAAGGGCAAGGGGAAGGGCAGGGGCAGGGCAGGGGTGGGCAGGGGCAGGGTAAGGGGCAGGGCAAGGGGCAGGGCACGGCAGGAGAGGAGGGGAGAGGAGAGGAGGGGAGAGGAGGGGAGAGGAGAGGAGGGGAGGGGAGAGGAGGGGAGGGGAGAGGAGAGGAGAGGAGAGGAGAGGAAAGGAAAGGAAAGGAAAGGAAAGGAAAGGAAAGGAAAGGAAAGGAAAGGAAAGGAAAGGAAAGGAAAGGAAAGGAAAGGAAAGGAAAGGAAAGGAAAGGAAAGGAAAGGAAAGGAAAGGAAAGGAAAGGAAAGGAAAGGAAAGGAAAGGAAAGGAAAGGAAAGGAAAGGAAAGGAAAGGAAAGGAAAGGAAAGGAAAGGAAGAGGAAGAAGACCCTCAAATAAATATATATGTCTATATTTTATTCAATACTGGATACCACCAAGCAGATTTTTTTTTTTTTTTTTTTTTTTTTTTTTCTCCTGGGAGCCCTTCAGATTACGCCAGGGAGCTTTTCTTAGAAATGAAGCCCTTGAGGTTTGAACACAGACTACTCAAGTAGTCTTTTATAGAAATACTACCCAATAGTCTTCAAAAACTCAGTAGCTTACCTGGGAAAAAATGTTGCTCTCTTTCCTATTCACAAATTCTATAGGCAGCCTGTTCCAGTCAGTATCTCACCACCCTCTGAGTAAATAATTTCTTCCTTATATCTAATCTAAATCTACCCCTTTTTAGCTTGTAATCATTACCCCTTTTCCTCTCCCTACAATTCCTAATGAAGAGTCCCTCTCTATCTTTACTGTAAGGAAAGGTGGTGATCCAGTGGTCCTGACAGAATTATTAAACTGTTACTTAAATATTACTATTCATTCTGGCTTAGTGTTTTGCACTTAATGGTAGAAAAATCTGTGTTATACTAAACACAATGTGAAATACTGGCTTCTAGTTCTTTAGCTGTAACAAAAATCCGCATAGCAGAGAAGAGGTGAAAACAAAGATCAAATATATATATATATATATATATATTTTCAGGATTCTTGACGATACCTTTAAAATACGAGCTCCATTACTGCCCTGCCTCTGGTGAAGTTTAGTGTAGCCTCAAGGACACTCTAAAATCTGCTGGTTTGCCTCCAGGGGCCATTATGCTAAAGTGCAGAACAAATGAACCATGCCCTTGGCACTTGACATGTAGGAAGGAAGATGAGAAGAGTAAGATGAAAATAAAGATCAAACACTTAATGCAATGATCAAATATCAAGAAATTCTTAATCTGTATCAGAAGGGGAAGTACAGGGAGAAAGATAGAAGGTCTGCCAGAGAAGTGATGGGGAAAGGAAACAATTAGAGATATCAATAAAAAGTTAAATTTGTTTGTTAGACTTTACCACATCCTGTGTTTAAGGAGTTGCTTACCTTGTACTTCTTTTCTAGTAATAAATAAAAAAGTCTAGCAATAAATTAGAATAAAAAGTGTAGATACAAGTTGATATATGTATAATTGAACCTTGGTATTACATCTCTTTTTAAATTTAGTTTCTGCAGAAGCAGAGCAAAGAGGTTGTTCACCTGCTAAAAATATTTAATTTCATATTAAAATTAAATAGTGTCCTTAAGAAGTAGAGTAAGTGTTGTTACTATATTTTTAAATGCTGTTAGAGATGGTCCAAGCAGCTACAGATCATTAAACCCCACTTAAATACCTATTGAAATTGTTTGAAATTATCTTTGTCAAGAGTCATATTTTAAGAAAATATGAAAAGTAATTTGACTGATATATTTTTATCTATTTATTTACTTATTTCGACAAGAGGAAAATCATGCCTCAATACTTTCTTTGAAAGCAGCAGGCTGTTCTTCTGGGATTGATCCTGCTTAACAACATTAATGTTTGTCTTAGAGCCACATTTTGATAAACACCTTTTCATAAGCAGAAAATAAAATAAAATACAATAAAACAAAATAAATAATTAAAATAAAAAAAGTAAAATAAAATAAAATAAAATAAATTTAGGAGAGCTGAAGGAAAAGGTGAAAAAAACACTGTTTTATGAAGTACCTCTTCAGTTAGACCTCTTGTATAAAGTGGGGCAGACTAAGGTTGCAGGAGGGATTAGGATGTACAATTTGCAAGTTCTGTGAAAATGCCCTGACTACTAAAGCAGCCGAAGATTTTCTGTTGATCAGTTTCAATGAGAAGTTTTATGTTTTACACAAAGCTGAAGCTTCCGGAGGAAGGTTTGAGTGAAGTTCACTTTAGAATATATTATTCCTCTTCGAAGAAGGCCACCCTGGCTTAAACTTCAGACAGTGTGATATGAAACTGAGTCTTTGGGGAAATGATAAATATAGACATCAGGCTTCTAAGTTAGAAGGGTTAACTGCAGGTATCCCACAACACACTCAATAAAAGGCGAGTGCACCTGATGTTATTTGACATGAAAATTTAACACCCCTCGAAGCCCCAGAATATCCATCCAAAATGATGTGCTAAAGTTTGTTATTCTAGAAAGATAAAAATGTTACATGTATCTAAAAGTTTCTTTTTGAGATCTACTTTTCTGAGTCTTGTTTCATCCCCATATGATTCCTGTGAGAAAAATAACAATTTATTCTCCAGTTGAAATGTGTAGATGTAGAATTTAGCATAATTTAGTAGTGGACTTGCCAGTACTAGTTTAAAGGTTGGACTAGATGATAGAGGTCTTTTCCAACCTGAATGATTCTGTGTTTCTATGATTCTATAGTAATAACTTCAGTAGAAAACAGTAACAATCCTGCTGTGGGGCAGTGCTATTTGATGTTATATTGCTAATTTCTGTTGATGTTAAATTGTAATTTTCTGCTCTTTGACACCACTAGCTTGGTTTGTCATATGATTCCTGTACTCATAAACCATGGATTTGGTGGTACTCTGGAGTCTAGCTCTGACCAGAACTGCTGTTTTCATAAAACAAAGAGGTGATTGTCTTTATTCACTAGATTAAGCTAGAAACACTTAAAATATATTACTTAACATTTATTACCTCTTTTATACATATTTTTGATCAGTTATGCTATGCTAAAGTTACTGAAAAAATCCTTTAGCAGAAAAGTGGTAGAATTAACAGTCATTGCTAACATCACCAGAATTGCTCACCTTACTTGCATTAATGAAGGCAAAGCCTAGAAAGAAATATGTCAGGGGAAGAGCCATCTTCAATATGCTCTTTAATGTATTTCTTCTGATATATATTTACCTAACATCTGTTAGCGATATTGCCTATTACATTAGAATGCAATTCTCATTGACCAGATAATTTACTTTTGACAAATTTAAATAATACTTATTATGTTACCACATTTATATTATCAACACCTCCTAAACGTGAACTGCATTACTAACCAATATCAAGCCTATCAAATAGTTAAAACATTCCACTTAACAAGAATATTATGTCTTTATTTTTCTTTTAAATTAGCAAAATCTGGTATTAGTATTCATCTTGAAAGATTAAACAAAACACACCATTTTTCTACTCACTTCTACACATTAACTAACAGTTCTGGGTCCTAAAGGTTAAATTCTGTACAAGGGGTAGTAACCATCTTTCATTTTGATCTTCTCCTTTTGTCAAACCAATTCACTTTATTTAATGCAAATATTGATCTAGAAGTATCACTTCGTAACAAATTTAAAGTTTTGGGGCAAAATCTTCTTTACTTCTGACTGGGTCATTTATTTTTTGAAAAAGTATCTACAAAAGATACAGCACATAGTAGCTGAAAGGAAAAGAAAGAGCTGAAAACTTTTAATGGGAATCCAAACCTTCCATTGAGAGGTTGGACAGGTCATCTCCCTTAACAAGACAGATAGGAAGTATTCATTTCTTTTAAACTGACATTGGCAAGGACAAACTGTGAAATAGTTTTATTAAAAGAAAAGTCTTGAACTTCCACAAAGGGAGTCATTAAAAACAAGACTGTGATACATGGATAGTAGTTAAATACAGTGCAATTGGCATTATAATTCACAGCAGAAGTCCGCTGAGTAGAGTCAGATATGTGATGTCATTTCCTGGAATTAAATTGCAAGAGTCTTTTGATAATTCTTATGCTTATAGTGCCTTGCCACATTGTGCCTGACCACTCAAATGGTATTAACAAGATACATCTTCAAAAATCTGAAAAATGCTTTGGATCTTATAGTTTAAATAGAGTATATTTTAAACCATCTAAGGACTAAAAAAAAAAAAAATTAATCAAAATATCTCTAATGGTTGGCAGCCTCACAAGTTGTGAGATATTTATTGAATAATTTCACAGTTTTTTAGTGGAATCCCTTTAGAAGGGATGAAGATCTAGGAATACTGTCTATTTGTTCCAGAGCATCTGGACTGATTCAAAGGTTATACCTGTATAAACACGCAAAGATTCTCATGCAAATGATGTGGTAATCTGGGGCTTTAGTTTTGGAGATGTTGCAGTTCTATTTCTTTGCTTCCTCAAACCCGAGTGCGTCTTGGCTTTACAGTTATAATACAATAAAATAAAATAAAATAAATAAATAAATATATTTTTATATATCCTTTCACTAAAGCAGTTCCTTGCTCTTCATCAGAATATGCAATATGAAGTAACTGTCTTGAATCCTGGGTAGCATTACTATCCAAGAACACTGTCTTTAGGAAAGAACTCTTCCTTTGGGCACTCCAGTATGATCCAGATGGAGGCACTCAAATGTCACTTGGAAATGACAGATGTTGCCAACTATGACAGATGCAGTAAACTCACCGACAACATAAATCTTTAATTATTATATTGTCATATGTCTTTATAGAATTCAAATTATGGTTGTTGTTGGTTTTTTTTTCCAACTTTTGGAAAAAATATATTTTCAACCATCTTGAGGGGATAATAGAATGAATATATGAAGCATAGGGCTCGGGATGGAATGTACTGCCATTCATAGGGTGAGGTGGACTAAAAACTCTTCAGTGAGAAAGCCCAGATCTTTTCTTTGAAACTCATCCAAATGATGATGGACTACTTCAATGACTAAATTTAAGCTAAAAGGAATAATCCAATGCTAGAAATGCTTCTGTAGATGAAGATATTAGATTAGAAATCTTAGAAAATTAGAAACACAGAGAAAAAGTAACTGAAGGGATATGATCTTGATATATAAAATTATAAAAGCCGTGAATAAGCAGGTTATGGAGCAATTATGCACTATTTTTGTAAAACAAGAACACGGGACATGAAATGAAATTATCATCCAGAGAATTTTCAACAAACAAAAGGAAGTGCTTTTTCACACAGAGTGTAATTAAATTGTAGAACTCATTGCCACAGGATGTTGTGGAGGCCAAATATATAAATGGATTCAAAAAGTGATTATAAGTATGAAAGGAAGTCCATCAAAGACAATTAAAAAAAGAAGAGGTGATACCCCATGTGAGTCAGAAAATACTTCCACACTGCAGCACCAGAAGCTGTAATTCTGTACTTGCTTTGTTCATATACTACATTTTTCCAAAGCATCTGCTACTGATATCTGTCAAGGAGAGGGAGAAGGAACAGTTAGTTCTTCCTGAATGTTTTTTGTTTTGTTTTGTTTTGTTTTGTTTTCTGAACATGTCTGCCTGGAAACACTAGGGTGGAGAAAACAGAAGTACCAATCCATTGCTGATGAAAAACACACCTTATTCCCTCTCTGCAGGCATGCACCACAGGGTCCGTCAGGCCTCTGTCAGACTCAAGACTCTGCGACAGTGTTTTTCTAATCCAGTATGGCTGTTCTACCATAGCCACAGCAGAAAAAGCTAAGCATAAGATAGTGTCTGCCCAGAATCTTGGCTAGATTTTCTTAACGACACTGACTGCAGTAATTGCAGTGTAGCTATGGCATTAATATGGCTGAAAAGTATACTTCTCTCTCATTATGATCAGCAGCCTCTGAGGATAACCAGCACACAGAACTTTTCTGAAAGGATTTTCAACTGCAAGAAAGAAGTATAACAGTTAACTGTATATTTGAGCACTAGTCAGTTCTTTGAAGTACTTTTATTTGATCCAGAACTCATTGTAGCGCATTGGAGTCTCAGCTTCCTTCAGCAGACTTTGAGTTGAACTAGCAGCACTGATGAGCATTATTCCAACTAAAACAGCCACGTGATGAACAGATAAAGTTCCTTTTGTCATCTGAAAGAAATGTATTTATTTAAGATTAGTTCTCAGTTCCAAAACAATTCCTCTCTGAATTTATTTGTCTTATAAGATGGCACCATAAAATCTAAAATAAAGACTATTCAGACAGATTGATATGTGGTTTAAACATGCTGACAGATCAACAAACCTTAAAACTGTTTAAAGTGTCTGGGAATTTTTATCATAAACTTTATCCCTTGTAGGCTTGAGAAGATATACCTGGAGCTCACTCATATGTGCTTTCTGCTATCTAGCTCTTTGTTGCTCCCAATAACACTTAGAAGTCCTGTCTCTTATTGTAGAAGTAATTGCATAACTGTCCTTACAGAGTATGCCAGAGGAGCAAGGCCATTAAATACATTAACCACAAGATTGCTGGATGAAGACAGAGCTAACGTTTTAACAGGTGCCTATTGTTTGGCATAAAATTCTTCTTCTGAGTAGATTATTTGTATACCAAAGAATTTCCTAGCAATCTAATCTTCAAAATTCTCAGTTTGTTAGCCTCTGACTTTGTTATTGGGCCCTCAAACTGGGAAAGCAGCTTTTACAAGAAACACTAGAGGAGATAATCATAATTTGTCTCTTATGAAAAGAAACTGAATTCCCCGGACGAGAGGTTAGATGCTGGTTAATTTAATCTACTGAAACATAAGGGAAAATGTTGTATAGCTATACCAGCTGAAAAGTGTCTGAAATGGGGTTATTCAAATTCAACTTATAAGGTTGTAGTGGGTTTATGTGGCAAGGTTTTGGTAGTGGGGGCTGCAGGTATGGCTTCTGTGAGAAGAATCCAAAAGCTGTCCCATGTTAGATAAGGGCCAGTTTCAGCTGGCTCCAAAGGGACCTGCTGCTGCCCAGAGCCAAGCCAATAAGCGATGTTGTTTGCACCTCTATTAGAGCAGATTTAAGAAAGCGAAAAAACCTGCTGGACAACAGCAGCTGGGAGAGTGAGGAGTGAGAAATAGCCCTACAGACACCAAATTCAGTGAAGAAGGAGGGGGAGGATGTCCTCTGGGCACCAGAGCTGAAGTTCCCCTGTGGCCTGTGAAGGGGCCCATGGCAGATCAGGCTGTCCCCCTGCATCCCATGGATCCCACAGCAGAGCAGATCTCCACACTGCAGCCCACGGAGGAACCCCGGTGGAGAAGGTAGATGTGGCCTGAAGGAGGCTGCAGCCTGTGTACAACCTCTGCCAGAGCAGATTCTGTGTTGGAGCTGTAGCCTGTGGAGAGGGAACCATGCAGGAGCAGAGGATCTGTCAGGAGCTGTTGCCCGTGGGAGACCCAGATTGGAGCAATGTGCTCCTGATACATGCACTCCACAGTACGGACTCATATGTGGAGCAGTTCTTGAAGAGCTGCTGCCTGTGGGAAGCTCATGCAAGATCAGTTTGGGAAGGACAGCATCCCATGGGAGGGACCCCATGTTGGAGCAGAGGAAGAGAGTGACTGTGAAGAAGCGGTGGAGGAGAAGCACTGACTGACTGCAACCTCCATTCCCCCCGTTCCCCTGCGCCGCTCAGGGGGAGGAGGTGGAAGAAGGTGGATGGGGTGAAGGTGTTTTTGCTTTCGTTCCTTTGTTTCTCACTTCTCTAGCTTATTAGTAATACGTAATAAACTTTACTATCTCCCTACTCTGAGCCTGTTTTGCCTGTCACGATAATTGTTGAGTGATCTCCCTGTCCTTAAACCTTGAGCCCTTTCCATCGTATTCTCTCCCCCTTTCCCTTTGAGAAGGGGGAGTGAGAGAGCAGTTGTGGTGGAGCCTGGCTGCCCACCTGGGTAAAACCACCACAATCCCACACACTCTTGAACAAAGGCTTTCTGATGTACGAGTAAACATGAATATGCACTGACTCTGAAGGTCTTCCTGGGGATATAGAAAATAATCAAATGGCTGTGTTGCATTAAGCAACAACATGAAATGGATTGTCATCTGAAACAAATACTACTGGCCCTGAATAATTAATCAAAGCCATTTTGTTATATAACCAAATATAAATGCAGATTGTAATGAGCCCCTTAAGGAAATGTGCTTACATTCCTTTAAGGGAAAATACTTATTTTGCCACAGAAATATGTTAGAGAGAATGTGTAGGAGTATAATATTCAATGGAAAAATTAAGGGGCTTTTAACATAACACTATTTAGTTAAGTGATAGGAAAAGTAGTATAGGAAAACCATAAAGACTATGTAAATGGCAGAGATTGGGACAAGAAATTTAAATTAGAAATTGAAGAAATTGAAAATGTAGACTGGAAAAAGTATTGCCTTTTATTTGGTTCTCTGTGTTACTCCATCTTCATAATGTTCAATTTCCAGAGTTAATCTCCCTAAGAAGGAGGCATAAATGGGACACAACTATCGTTCTCAATAGATATCCTTAAACAAAAAATAAACTACAGGAGCTTCCACAGGGAAAGATGCACATGTCTGTTTACACATTTAGATAAAAATTCTTATAAGCTATTTAAAAATTCAAAATTACATTTTAGATTACATTTTTGATTGTTTTAAGAGAAAGGTCTTTGAAAAGACCCTTGCCATTGCCTGTAGACAGGTAAGAACTTTCCCTCCCACAGCCCACACAACAACCGTATTTTCCAATCTGCAAAATTAGTTTGGGAATCTCATAAATCTGCAAGTCTCCACCCTGCATCATGACAAGCAACTTCAATACAAATGACAGCTAAATGACTGATGGAAAAAAAAATAATAGTGAGTAACATGGGTAGACATTCTTTAACTTCTGTTACTAAAAGGCCACTTTGTTTCCCTGTTTATGAAGTTTAACATATATTATATAGAATCATAGAATCATGGAAAAGTTTGGATTAGAAGCAACCTTAAAGATCATCTAATTCTAGAGAGGGATTAGAAATTATATTCTAATCTAAATTCTAGACAGGAAGCCACAAAGATGATTAAGGGATTGGAGCATCTGTCCTATGAGGAAAGACTAAGCAAGCTGGGTCTGTTTAGCCTAGAGAAGAGGAGTTTGAGAGGGGATCTTCTTAACCTCTACAAATATACCTGAGGGGACAATATAAGAGTATGGGGCCAAACTCTTCTCAGTGGTGGCCAATGATAGGACAAGGATTAATGGGTATAAATTGAACCACAGGAGGTTTCATCTCCATATGAGGAAGAACTTCTTTATGGTTTGGGTGACAGAGCACTGGAACAGGCTGCCCAGAGAGGTTGTGGAGTCTCCTTTAGAGATATTAAAAACCCGCTTGGATGCGATCCTGTGTAACATGTTCTAGGCGACCCTGCTTGAGTAGGGGGGTTGGACTGGATGATCTCTGGAGGTCCTTTCCAACCTCAACCATTCTGTGCTTCTGTGATTCTCTGATAATTCTAACCTCCCTTCCATGGGCAGGGACAACTTCCACTAAACCAGGTTGCTGAAAACCCCATCCAACCTGGCCTTGAATACTTCCACAACTTCTTGGGGCAACCTGTTCCAGTGCCTCACCACCCTCAGAGTAAAGAATTTCCTAAGATCTAATCAAAATCTACCCCTTTTTATTTTAAAACCATTACTCCTTGTCCTATCACTACACTCCCTGATAAAGAGTCCATCCCCAGCTTTCCTGTAGGTCGTCTTCAGGTACTGGAAGGCTGCTATAAAGTCTCCCTTGAGCCTTCTCTTCTCCAGGCTGAACAACCTCAGCTCTCTCTCAGCCCTTCTTTGTAGGAGAGGTCCTCCAGACCCTTGGTTATCATCATGGCTTTCCTCTCGACTTGTTCTAATACGTTCATGACCTTCTTGTTCTGGGTGACTCAGAGCTGAATGCAGTGCTACAGGTAGGGTGTCAGGAGAGTGGAGCAGAAGGGGAGAATCACAACCATCCACTAGCTGGCCATGCTTCTTTTCATGCAGCCTAGGATAAGGTTGGCTTTCTGGGCTGCAAGTGCACATTGCCAGCTCAAGCTGAGCTTCTCATCCACCAACACCCCCCGGGTCCTCCTCCTTAGGGCTACTCTCAATCCATTCTCCACTCAGCCTGTATTTATGCTTGGGATTGCCCCGACCCAGGTGCAGAACCTTACATTTGGCCTTGTTGAACTTGATGAGTTTTGCATAGACCCACTTCTCAAGTCTGGCAAGGTTCATCTGGATAGCATCCCTTTCCTCCAGCATGCTGACCATACCACACATCTTGGCGTCTTCAGCAAAAAATCTTAAACAGTGAGGGTCCCAATACCAACCCCTGAGAAACACCAGTCATCACTGGTCTCCACCTGGACAGCTGTTGACTGCAAATTTTTGACTGCAAGCATCCAGCCAATTCCTTACCCACTGAGTGTCTACCCAATTTAGAAAGAATGATGTCATATGGAGCAGTGTCAAATGCTTTGCACAAATCCAGGTAAATGATGTCAGTTGCTCTTCCCCTACCCACCAGTGTTGTAACCCTATTGTAGAAGGTTAACAGATTTGTCAGGCACAATCTGTCCTTCATGAAAACATGTTGGCTGTCACCAATCACTTCCTTATCTTCCATGTGCTTTAGCATAGCTTCTAGGAGGATCTGCCGCATGATCTTGCCAGTCACAGAGATGAGACTGACTGGCCTGGTTCCCTGGGTCTTCCTTATTTCTCTTTTTAAAAAATGTGGGTTACATTTCACCTTTTCCAGTCAATGGGAACTTCACCAGACTGTCACGACTTCTCAAATATGATGGGTAGTTACTTAGTGACTACATCTACCAGTTAATGTAGTCAACTATCTGACATATATATAAAAAAAGAAAAAACTGTATCTGATGTAGTGACTAAATCTGATGAGGCATCTCATCAGGTCCCATGGACTTATGTACCTTCAGGTTCCTTAGGTGGTCTTGAACCCCATCTTCCCCTACAGTGGGCGTTTTTTCATTCTCCCATTCCCTGCCTTTGGCTTCTGGGTCTTGATATATGTGGCTAGAACTCTTGTCAGTGAAGACTGAGGAAAAAAAGTCATTAGGTACCTCAGCCTTCTCCATATCGCAGGTGACCAGGTCTCTCATTTCTTTCTGGACAGAGTCCACAATTTCCCTAGTCTTTGTTTTATCATTGACGTACCTATAGAAGTCTTTCTTGTTGCCCTTGAAATCCCTGGCCAAATTTAATCCCAATAGGGCTTTAGCTTTCCTAACTTGATCCCTGGCTACTTGGATGATTTCTCAGTATTCCTCCCAGGCTATCTGTCCTTGCTTTCACCCTCTGTAGGTCTCCTTTTTCTGCGTGAGTTTGGCCAGGAGCACCTTGTTCTTCCACGCAAGCCTCCTGGCATTTTAGCCTGACTTCGTCTTTGTCAGGATGCATTGCTCCTGAGCTTGGAGGAGGTGATCCTTGAATATTAACCATCTTTCTTGGACACCTCTTCCCTCCAGGGCTTTGTCCCATCTAGTCTACCAAGCAGATCCGTGAAGAAGTCAATGTCTGTTCTCCCAAAGTACAGGTTTGTAAGTTTGTTGTGCTACCTCCTTGCTACCCTCAGGATCCTAAACTGCACCATTTCATGGTCACTGAAGCCAAGGCTGCCTTTGTTTCACATTCCCTACCAGCCCCTCCTTGTTGGTGAGAATGAGGTCGAGCATAGTACCTCTCCTTGTTGTCTCCTCTCTCACTTGGAGAAGGAAGTTGTCATCAACACATTCCAAGAACCCCCTGGATTACTTATGCTCTGCTGTGTTATCCCTCCAACAGATATCTAAGTGGTTGAAGACCCCCATAAGGACCAAGGTTTGTGAGTGTGAAGCTGCTCCTTTCCGTCCGTAGAGGGTCTCATCTATTTGGTCTTTCTGAACAGGTAGCCTGTAGCAGACTCCCACTATAATGTCACCTGTCCCTGTCCTCTCTTTAATCCTCACTGATAAATTCTCTGTTGGCTCTTCATCCATCCCCAGGCAGAGCTCCATGCACTCCATGTGCTTGTTGACATAGAGGGTGACACCCCCTCCTCATTTCCTCTTCTTGTCCTTCCTAAAGATCCTGTGTGCTTCCATTCTCACACTCCAGTCATGGAAGCTATCCTACCACATCTCCATAATTTCAATGATGTCACAGCACTGTAGGCATGTGTACATCTCTAGAGTGAGACATTATATATTTATACATATAATATTTCCTCTAATTATGTTATGGGTGTTTCTGTGATGTCTCAAACAAGTTGTCCAGTAAACAAATTGCAGGAACACCACAAGCTGCTTCAGTGTTTTGGCTGTTAGTGTATACTCTGTCAGGCAAAAAAGGCAGATGATCTACTATGTACCAACATACTCGCATTTCCTATATTAATGTCGCCTTTCACTGGTCACAAGCTTTTCACAGTATTTCATATAGACAGGATTGAGTATATGTATGTGCCTCCATGCACAACCCATCTCCTCTAAAAGATTACTGATGAATATGTAGAGCTATTTAAAGAAGTACTAAATGGAGATTCACCTGTTCATGCCCATGCTGTAATCAGGAATTGTTATACTTTTAGAAGGAAAGAAAGAATGGAACATGAAGAAAGAAGAACTTTATCTCAAAGTCTGTTATTCAAGCCATTCTCTTCTATCTAAAACAGAGTCATTTATTTATCTTCTTGAGCTCTTCAAGTAACATACACTGTCAACATGTAAACAAATCATAAAGCAGTACATGCTACCTACAGGCTGTATTTTTTCAAAGTTGTGAATCCAACCGGGAAACATGTTAGATGTTAATAGGTATTTTGAACTTTGAGAAATACTTGCTGAATATCTAAAGCTTATATGAGGAAAAAGTCTTTCTCTCTCTCCCTCTTTATTTATTTATTTATTTGGTAAATAAGGACAGAAACATTTGTTCTTGTCCAATCTAAAGACTTCCAAATAACTGCTTTTTAATCCTTTCTTTGTTGCTCCAGGAAGCTTTCTTTGTTGCTGTTTTTGGGGGTTTGGTTGGGTTGCTTTTAAAGTCCAGCTAGGAATTCAGCTGTCTTAGTAGTTGATTGAATGGTTTTCGAAATACAGCGTAGTTACAGACTTTAACAAATGAAGCATTAGGCTGTCATAGATTTCAGTTTCTCTTAAGAATGAAGCTAACTTTTCTGACACTAAAATGCGGTAAAATTGTAGTTTGCAGATGGATATGAAAAGTTTTAAAATACATTTTTCAATCTGTTTCAGAATAAATGATGCAAAAATGCATATATTTAATAACTAGCAATTAATGTGATATTGCTATATTCTTAGAAAGATTTCCTTTTAACTCTGTTCTTAAATTTGCTTTTAGATAATATTGCTGGGAAAAAAAAAAAGAAAGAAAAAAAAATCTATATCAAATCTAAGCTACTATAGCTCTTTATAGTCTGTTCATGGTGATTAAGGGAGAAAGTATATTTGCAACATATGTGGGTAATAGAAAGCATACAATTAGTGTAAATTTGAAAGAGGCAAATAGTCACAGCACTTTACTGTTCATTGTATATAATGTCTGTAGATATATGTTTAATGTTTGTGAAAAAATATATATATATATCAGTATCACACATATTATGCCTTAGCAGATGAGGAATATACAAAAGAAAGGGAAAAAAAAAAGGTATTTTGATCTTTATATTTATTCATGTTAATGAATTGTCAATAGTAGTAAAAGGTTTTCAAATGGTTATCTGGAATAAATTTATTTATTACACAAATTTAAACAGTAATGTCATTGCTAGTGCCTTTACTGGACTTATTTTGTCTAATTACATTAAAATAAAAAATATATATTTTTATATAATATTAAAAATAAAATATATTTAAGCAAAATGGCATGTAAAAAATTATATGTAATATAAGATAAATGTTCATGAGAAGTTTTTTCATCATGTCTATTGTTTCTCAACCACATGAGAGGAGAAGGGTTGATTGGCTTTACAGAAGTCTGGTGCCATATCAGATGTCTCTCATCATTCATTCTTGCAAGGATACTGGTTTGAAGAGGTGGGTTTCCCACAGGTCCTTTGACTTGTCTATCAGCTGCTTGCTAGCAGATAGGGAACTCTAAAATACTCTTAGACATTTTGAATGGTGCTGGAAACTTGTCTTTAGGCATCTAAATCAAGACGGATAGTGACAAAGAAAAAAAAATGTATTTAGATATTTAGTTACTTATTTTCTTCATATTTTATGTGTGCAATGGGCCTGGGGGTCCTGAGGGGACAAGATTTTCAAAGTATAGATGTCAAAGTTCTCTGCTTAAAATTAGTGATTGCCTCATTTTGTCCATTATCTTGGAATAGAATAAATATTGCACAATTTTCTCCTAATACCTATTCCTGAATTAACAGATCAACAGATATATTTGCCTATGACAGGGGGGTTGGAACTATATGATCTTTAAGGTCCCTTCCAACCCAAGCTATTCTATGATTCTATGATTACCAGAGCTTTATTTATTTTTTCTTTTTTTTTTCTTTATGTGTGTCTATGGGTGTGTGAGAGGATCTCCTCTAGGGCTGCTGTTGAAAGGATGTCATTATGATATGCAGAAAATATTTTCTGATATTTGTCCTGAGATCACCACTGCCATAGAGAGCACCGTGCACAAAGACCAAGTACTTTTAAATATTCACTGTAAGAAATTAAATATTTTTTTGCCATGGATGTACATGATTGTCTCTATAGGATCACACACTTTCTGAACTTGAAGAGTAATATGAGATATTTTTAAGTGAAATGACTTCATTTATCATTTGAATATTAAAAGTATCTTTCTGCATAAAGTCCTGGAGTGTATTTTCTGGAGTGAGAACTTTGATCCAATAAAGATGGTACACTGCCTTCCGGTGTGGAGAAAATTGCAAGAGTTCCTTGAAAACTATTTTCTCTGCAGATGAGAGGGAGATGTGAAATATACTGTGTTGTAAGTTAAAAGTGAGGTATATGTGTACAACACAATACACGGGTGACTTGCTGAAGTGGTAAAATATATCAGTGCAATGAGGAAGAAGAAAAAAAGTGTTCTCTTCTTGTATATAATTTACTTCCTTGCACCTTCTGACTTTTCATTCTAACAAGGAAAGAAATACAGGCTTTCATTCTGTCTTAGTGTAACTGATGAATACATTGATGTACACTTAACATCAAATGCCCTAACTGGAATTCATTCAGCCAGGTCGTAGCAGGAGAGCCTAAAATATAAAACACAAATCATTATTACCGAGCAACTAGTAGAGTGAACTACTCTAGTCATAGACCCTGTCTTATGGAAAAGTTAATGATACTGTTGGAAGAGGACTATAAAATGAAACAGAGCAGGAGCTGTACAAAGTGATGGTAAACCCAGATCAATGTTTTTCTACACTCTTTTATAGTATCTTTGTGGACACGTAGCACTTCTGATAGCTAAATCCTGTTTTCATTTAATTTGGTTTTGTTAGGTTCTTCCTTCCTTCCTTCCTTCCTTCCTTCCTTCCTCCCTTCCTTCCTTCCTTCCTGCCTGCCTTCCTCCCTCCCTTCCTTCCTTCCTTCCTTCCTTCCTTCCTTCCTTCCTTCCTTCCTTCCCTCCTTCCTTCCTCCCTCCCTCCCTCCCTCCCTCCCTCTCTCTTTTCCTTCCTCCCTTCCTCCCTCTTTCTTTCTTTCTTTCTCTTTCTCTTTCTTTCTTTCTTTCTTTCTTTCTTTCTTTCTTTCTTTCTTTCTTTCTTTCTTTCTTTCTTTCTTTCTTTTTCTTTTTCTTTCTTTCTTTTTCTTTCTTTCTTTCTTTCTTTCTCTTTCTTTCTTTCTTTCTCTTTCTCTTTCTTTCTGTTTTCTTTCTCTCTTTCTTTCTCTCTTTCTCTCTTCTTACATTTTAAAGCTCTGTCTTGAAATCTAACTAATAATGAATTCTACCATGTGAGGATTTTAGTGAGAGAAGAAAATATTTACATACCAAGAAGAAATTAAATTGATTGACTTGTATTTGCAGCATATATTCTTAAAGTTAAGAAATTTACTTCTGAGTTAAATAGGAGTTAAGCTGGGTACTTAATGAATTGTTCAGGTCCATAGATCCTTTTCTTTATGAATTATTTTAAAACAGCATTAAAAAAACATCATCTATAAAACCAGTAAGAAAGTAGCCTAGAAACTATTCAGAGCTTGTGATGACTTAAAGACTAGATGCACTTTTTTCCAGGCCTTTCTGTAAGCTGTTTCTTGAAAACAAACAAACAAACAAAAAAACAAACAAACATAATTTCCTTTTAAGTTTAAAATCAAATTTTCAGAATAAAATTTGATAGTTCACACTTTTCATTTTGGATCATCAAGTTCCTTTACTATGCCAGTCCATTCACAGAACAAGTGACTCCATTGAAATTATATAATAGCATTTTAACATTCAGTGTTGGCCATCATTTGCAGAACGTTGTAGTCTTACCATTGTTCCTGGTTTAGTCTCACTGTTCAGTTCCTGGGAAATACTTTCACCCTTTCTGAAGCATTTAAGCAATAAATAGGGCAAGGAGTAACAGGAAACATTCTTGAATCAGGTTTAGATTACATTATAGATTGCATTATAATGTAATGATACTTAGAGAACAGACACTGGCAAATGTATAGAAATAGCATTCTTTTCCTCACAGAGATCATAGCCTCAAAAAGTGGGTGTAACGAGTAGATAAAACAAACATATAGAGCAAAGACGTGGGTGTTCACCCGTAGTGATGAAGTAGGAGGTACTCAATTCTGAGCTAGTGGCAATTATATCCTAACGTTTTCTGTGCATACAGTATGTACCAGTTATATTTCACTATATGAAGCTTTTATACGTGTCCCTGTGTGCATTACAACAAGGATAGGTTTTGAGGGATAACGATGTTGTAGTAGCAGCTTAACAGGACTCAGAAACCTGTATGCCTCTGGAAAAATGCCTGGAGCTAAAATATTTGCTTCTCATAGATTGAGACCCGCTCCATTTTATTATTAATGCTATGTCAAATGCAGAAAGCGGTATGTATTTT
The DNA here is from genome assembly GCF_013377495.2 of Cygnus atratus. Taxonomy (NCBI): domain Eukaryota; kingdom Metazoa; phylum Chordata; class Aves; order Anseriformes; family Anatidae; genus Cygnus; species Cygnus atratus. Next base: position 100,486,447 of record NC_066363.1, on the reverse strand, counting down.
CATCTTCTGATTCATCTCATTAAACTGTGTATAACAGAAAATAAATTACATGCACCTAAACAGACTTTTCAAGGGCAAATATATTATCAGAGTACCCAAGAAAATGAAAAAAAAAAAAAAATCATTACAAAATATAATGCGTAGTTTTTCTCAGATGGTACTGACATTTTACAAGTATGGAACCTTAAACCATTCCCTATTAGACAAAATTACTTATGCTTTCTCTTGTAAAATATCAGGAAAAAAAAAAAAGTCCGTCACTCCAATAAAAACCACTGGTTTGTTGGGAAAATTCCAGGCCAAGGCTGCTTTACCTTCACTGCAGTAGATGTTTCATGCTGAGACTCGAGGTGCCTGATTGACCCATCATCCCTGCTGGAAGCCTCTACTCCTCTGCTAGCCTTGACTTGTGCGACCTCAAAATAAGTGCTGATATTTTACAATTCATGACACAAAGGAAAAAAAGAAAAAAAAAAAAAAAGAAAATAGAATATATGATTAGGATTTTTTTTTTTTTTTTTTTATGATTAGTATTTTTCAGTCACCACTGTCTCCTGAATGCTTTGACTCCTGGTACCAGCAGTTTGAAAGTGTCTGTATTTCACTGAAAGCCTTTTATTGGTAAAATAGACTAATGAGAACCTTTATTAAAGCCTTTTTTTTTCTTTTTTTTTTCCCCCTCCTTAAATGTCATGTAAAATGAAAAGAAAAAATTCTATGTCAAGTATGAGTACTTGTCCTCCAAAAACCCATAGTGAATTTAATTAATATATTGCAAAGATCTTTATCAGGTGTGACATAGCTCCATTATCATTGGAAAACAGTGGATTTCCATCAGTTTGCTGCAGCTGAATATCAGGTTGAATTTGAAGATGATTGCACAAAGTGCTGGAATTTTACTCCATTTTAGAACTAGGAAAATGCAAAGCCATTTAAAATCTGTACTGAAATAAACCAATGAGTGGATTATGTATAGATTTTACTCAATCTCTCTCTCTCTGTCTCTTTCATGCACGCACACACACACAAATTGCTGTGCTATATTCCATTAAGAATTATTTTTCTTTAAGGTCTACATAGTGCTAGGTTTGTGGTATTGAGATTTATCTTTAGAAAGAGTAATGCTAAGAATGTTACTGTTTCAGACAAACAAGTTGGTTCTAGATAATAAGCATATATGTAGATATAAGAAGACACTTCTCTAAAATACCTGTTTATGACCATTACTCCCCATTAGTAGTCAGGTTCAATCTCTTCTCAGTGCTGTACCATTGCCAATGGAGTTTTTCTGACTAAGCTGGCTCCCAGGAAATTTCTTTTCTGCTTAGGCCATGGTATTACAAACACCTAATTCTGGTCTTGCCATTCTGCTGAGTGTACCCATTTATATTTTATATAAGTAACCATGTACTTACATATAAAAAACTTCCTTTAATGGCACCCAGTTGTATGCTAGCAACCTGCCTTGACACTGTCCAGAAGGCTTGCAAAACACAGGCCTACAAAACAAGAGTAAAAGCATACCGTGTTCTCTCCTATACTGTTTTGATGAGTTCCAAGGTTTTCTTTTTCTGAGCAGAGCTGTTCTGACAAGGTTAGGGATTCAGAGCTAAGGACCCAGTTCACAAGTGACATTATAGTCTATCTTACAGATGAAAACATGTGGGTCTGGAATGCCTTTAGTACTTGAAATCCAGCTGAAGCATTATTCAAATTGGTGGCTTTTTTTTTTTCTTCATCTTCTTTTTCTTTCTTCTTTTTCTCTTCACTTTTAATACTGTCACCTGCCTTGATGCAAAAGAGGAAAAAATTCTTGATCTTTATCAGAGTGAAAAACAGACAGTCTATTCGAGGTGCTGCAAACAGAGACAAGTGTTTAAAACCCAGACAGAATTTGTCATTTAAATAAACATGCTATTTCTACTTAATACAGTTAAATAGCTCAGATCAATGTATACATGCATTATGAGTTCTCTTTTAAATATATAAAATATGTATATCAAAACATATATAGCAGTAACTTAGCTTTTTGGTGCTGATAAAATTGAAAAACACTGATTATCAACCTTGTTGTGAGGGAAACTGCCCCTGCTCTTTTCCTGGTTTTTCCTTTCCAGGCTACAGTTAAAAATAAAATAAAATAAAAATAAATAAAATCTAAATAATGCTTCTACAAGCTTTTAATATTAGAGTGTTTTAATACTAGAGTGGAGTGAAATACTAGACTGGAATAAAAAACTGAAGCCAACATACCTTATTCTGTGTGGACATACTTCCAATATATAAATATATTCAATAAATTTGGTGTTTAGGCACTTCATTCAAAGTTCAGGATTCTTTCACTATTCAGTTTCCTCTAATGCACCAATCTGTGTTTTTTTCTTTTTTTTTTTTTTAATTTTTTTGTTGTTGTTCTTTTTGTTTCTTTTCTTTTCTTTCTTTTTTTTTTCCTCTTATTTATTTATGCCTGTTCTTTAAACCTTCACTACTAACTGTATCTACAAAGTGAATTCCTTAAGTTACTGGGTATTTCTATCACTATAGAATTAATTTTAGAACATACTACCTATTTCTGTAGGGTTGACATGGCTTAAGGGAGCTGATATTCATTTCAAGCCTGCTTCAGCCACAGTTTTATATATCACTATCCATCTTAGTAATAGATATCATTGTTATTACTTCAAATGTTCTGGACAAATAGGTCTAGAACAGGTTATCAAACAAGCAAACAAACAACATGTTTTTGACTTTCTGAATACAAGCTAGACTAAATTAGGGGATATTGCTGTTTTTATCAATCTTAACACTAACTTTGACCATTTGTATGTTTCGATTAATTTCTTAATCTGCTGTAAGGAATTCTTTGCTGCATCACAGTTTCCAGAAGACATTTAAGTTTCACTTACATTCAGCTTTGCAATGTCCTCATCCATGGTGTCATACTCTTAACCTCCTGACATCTCAGAAAACATTAAATTTCAATGTAAAATACAACACCACTCCTGGGGCAACACCATGTGTCTTGCTTAGGTTGAGTAGGCAAAGCAGGACCCAGGGCAGCAAAGTACCAGGGGCAGCTGCTTTCGCTGGGTATACACTTGACCGATGTTGGCAGGCAAGAATGAATGGTTTGAAGCATAATGCTCTGACAGCAGCAGTAGCCCACCCTGGAGACATCAGTTACTCTCATCTTGCCAAAAGGAGCAAGATGCCATTTTCCAGCTCTCAGCTTAACTCCTGCTCCCCACAGTAACCTTATTCCTTTGAATTTATGTCCTTTCCCATTGGAGCAATAGCCTGGACCTGGGTCTCACACTGTGGTTTAGTGACTCTCCAAATTACATTTTGCATTAATGTCCTATAAGCCTTAGGGTCTATATTGTTGGCCCTTGATTATGGCTAATAGATCATCTGTGGAAACTAACACTCAATATCTCTGGATAATTTTTAACATTACTTTGTCCCTCTTAAAATAGTGGAGCTCATTTTTCTATCACACACTGAAAACTTAGTCCCCACTCTGAGCTTAACTTTGCATCAAATATTATTTTTTTTCCATGCACACCTCAATGTTAACATGCTGCAGTATTCTGTCTATTACCACAGAAAGAAGAACACCTAATGTGAAAACAAATAAAATAAATACGTGTACATATATGTTTGTGTTTGTTTTCTTTAGTTGGTTTGATATCTATGATATCTATAAAACTCAGGGATTATTCATTTCTCTGGCCTGTTTGATAATAGTATTTTGCATTCCTCCTTTCTTACCTTTGGTTTTCTCTACCTCTGGGACTTTTTTTTTCTTCTTTTTTCTTTTCTTTTTTCCTCCTCAAAATATGCATTTGAGGATTAAGTGTTGACTGTTTGTTGTGACCATGTGTAACAGAAAATGCCCAAACTGATGTGACAATACTGACTTGCCAAGCCCCACTGTAACATCTAAATATTTTATTTACCCTGTGCAGGCAACACAAAGCAGTGTAAAGTTCTTTCAGTTGATGGCTGTGAATTATAAAACAGTCCCAGTTTTCCTAAAACCCTAAGTGAGATCTAAAAATGCTTGCCAAGATGTGCCTTGTAAATAAATCAGCTCTACCTGTGCAACGAGAGAATTTTAGACAGATAGCCATTTAGAATTTACTGTTGTACTGAGAAAGGCAAAGACAAGAAAACGGCAAAAAGGAAAGAGCATTATAGGGCAAATCTTATGATAAAATATATAATTTTATTTTCTTTAATGAATTGTGAATTGAAAGTGCTAACTAACTGAAAGGAGAAAATAGACTTTCATAACTATAATATTAAAATTTATAGTAATACCTTATTAAGGTGACATTTTATGTATTCATAGTAACAAGATGATAAATAGACATTGCTGGATTCTTGGTAAAAATGCCAGCACATATGTGGGAGTAAGTACACTCCTGATAATACTATAAAATCATGCAATAGACTGGCAATTTAGTTATAGCAATTGTTTGCCTACCCAGATAGGTCTTACACACTGTACTAATTTAAGAGCTAGGATATATAAAACTTACATTCCTTGGAAGACCTGAGCAAAAATGTCTTCTCATTCACTAACTACATATTCTTATGAATGCAGATGATGCCTCTTCACCTGAGAACTCCACTTCAAAAAGGATATTGCCAGATCATGCATTAATTGCATCTGAATTCCTGAAGTCATCTACATATCTAGAAAGCAGAATGAAAAAACAAAAACAAACAAACAAAAAACCACTTTGCAGTAAGTGTATTTGAAGGAAAGAAAGTGATGGATAGTTTCGTGCAAGCTTCCCTATAGGATGTGGTATATATGGTAAAACGTGTTCACTTCGTCATATAAATTATACTTCAAAATTTGTTTGCTAAGTTATGTCTTATCAGGCTAACTTCCCATACCTGTTTTTAAGGAGATAATTACTGTTGCCTGCAGTGTATTTCCAGTTGGTAGGTCACCTGAGAGAAAGTAAAAATGTAGTCCAGAGGGGTTTTCCTTCCACTGAAATTGCACTAAAATATTCTTTAGACAAAGATTTAGACTAAGGAAATCTTTAGACAAGCTATCTGCCTGGCTTGGAGTACGTGCTCGTGGTGCTGTATTCTCAAAGAGTGTGTCTCTGTTTTGCAGCTTGTGCATGGAAAATAAAATAATAAATAAATAAATCAGATGTATTTGGAGAATTCCAAAACAAGACAGGAGGTTTGGACTCAAAAATCTCACTTCCATAATGCAACATGTTCACAAGTTTCTCTGTACCTGAAAACATCCCAGTTATCAAAGTGTCAGCTTGCACTGTTCTGGCCATAGCATTCCTATAAGTTCTGTCATAAATTCAAGACCATTAATTCCTGCTTTCTTACCAATGTTCTGGCTACCTCTCATGAAAATCTGGAACAAAATACACATAGGGTCTGAAGTATTCCACTTCAACCAAAACGTAGTTCCCTGTAATGGCATTACATCATTGATGTTATTTTTGAGATCATTATAATGACAGTTTAATCAGTAGAAGCAGTAAAAAAATGAGCACATAATGCATTTCTGAATTAGTTTTTAGAAATAGAAAGGGAAGTTGCAGGAAAAGGTTGTAGGGTAAGAAGGATAAAGTACTTCAAAATAATAAAAAATAAAATTATAATAGTAAAAAATAATATTGAAATAACTTCCAAGCTACACTTCCAAGAAACATAAATGATACTGTGAAAATGTACTTTCATGGTGTAACCATAACTATCTAGGACTTTCTACAACAAGCATTTTCTAGTTGTTACACTAAGATTATATTTCTTTTAGGGATAACAATACATTTTTTTTTTATTTATTCTTATAATATTCTTTTGTATTTCACATGTATCTTTAAAAACATATTTATAACCAGATTGCTTGTTTTCTGTGAACCCTTTAGTCTCTCACAGAGCAATAACATGTGGACATATATAGCATATCTATTTTATGGATTATAATCAGTCCTCCTGGTAAATATTTGGAGCCAGAAATTTGATAGTGGTGTGTGGAATCCCTCAGCAAGGGGTTCCTTGATTTATACTGGAAATGGACGATTTCCGCTTCATTTCCTCTCCATGTTCTTAATTCTAACAAAAAAAAAAAAAATGGCAAAAAAAAAAAAAAGAGAATGTCAATATTTAGATGACTTTTGATATTTTTTCTCAATCCATATCCATATATGCATACATGTATACCTACATACGGAAATAAAACTTTTTAATTTTTTTTTTTTATTCTGTAACACTGCTGCTGTGTTTTTTGAAATTTCTTATGTTAATATTTGCATTTTACACTGTATAAAATGTTACTTAAGACTATAAAACAAGTTACTTAAAATAATTTAATACCATATATTAATGTAGGATGATTAATATATTAATTAGTATAGGATATTAATGTTTAGTTCTAAATTATTTAACTGTGAATTTAGAACTTCAAAAGAAGCCTGTTAAACCTATAAATAGGTACGCCATAATTTCCTTTCTGAATTACAACCTTATCCCTAATGAAACCATACAATTTGGAGAAACAAACAAATAAATAAACATATATTTACGAGTCGTGAGGAGGACCTGGGGAACTACGTCTGTCAGCCTGGCCTCAGTGCCAGGAAAGGTGATGAAACAGGTCATCTTGAATGCAATCATGCAGCATATTCAGGACAACCAAGGGATCAGGCCCAGTCAGCATGCGTTCATAAAAGGCAAGTCCTGCCTGACCAACCTCATCTCCTCTATGACTGGGTGACCCACCTGGTGAATGAGGGAAAGCCTGATGATGTAGTCTACCTAGACTTCAGCAAGGCCTTTGACACAACTTTCTCCTGGTATTTCTCCATAGTATTCTCCTGGAAAAGCTGGCAGCCCATGGCTTGGACAGGTACACTCTTTGCTGGGTCAAAAACTGGCTGGACAGCTGGGACCAGAGGGTGATGCTGAACGAAGTGAAATCCAGCTGGCAACTGGTCAGCAGTGGTCTTCCCCAGGGGTTGGTGATGGGGCCCATCCTCTTTAAAATCCTTACTGATGACTTGGATGAGGGAATTGAGTACACCCTTAGTAAGTTTGCAGACAACACCAAGTTGGGGGGAAGTGTCAATCTGCCAGAGGGTAGGAAGGCCCTGCAGAGAGACCTGGACAGGTTGGATCGATGGGCAGAGGCTAATGGGATGAGGTTCAACATGGCTAAGTGCCAGGTCCTGCACTTTGGCCACAACAACCCCATGCAGCACTACAGGCTTAGGGCCGAGTGGCTCAAAAACTGTGCAGAGGAAAAGGATCTGGGGATGCTGATTGATGTTTGCCGTAACATGAGCTGGCAGTGTGCCCAGGTGGCCAAGAAGGCCAATGGCATCCTGGCTTGTATCGAGAATAGTGTAGCCAGCAGAACCAGGGAGGTGATCATCCCCCTCTACTCTGTTCCAGTGAGGCCTCACCTTGAGTACTGTGTTCAGCTTTGGGCCCCTCACTACAAGAAGGACATGGAGGCCCTGGAAGGTGTCCAGAGAAGGGCTACAAAGCTGGTGAAGGGCCTGGAGCACAAGACCTATGAGGAGCAGCTGAGGGAAGTGGGGTTGTTTAGTCTGGAGAAGAGGAGGCTCAGGGGTGACCTTATTGCTCTCTACAGCAGCTGGAAAGGAAGTTGTGGGGAGCTGGGTGTTGGCCTCTTCTCACAGATAACTAGTGATAGGACAAGAGGGAATGGCCTTAAATTGTGTTAGGGGAGGTTTAGGTTGGAAATTAGGAGACATTTCCTCTCAGAAAGTGTAGTCAGGCATTGGAACAGGTTGCCTAAGGAAGTGGTGGAATCATTGTCCCTGGGGGTGTTTAAGGAAAGGTTGGGCCTGGTGTTTAGGGACATGGTTTAGTGGGTTACATTGGTAGTAGGGCAATGGTTGGTCCAGATGATCTTGAAGGTCTTTTCCAACCTTAATGATTCTGTGAGTCTATGACAAAGTTATCCTTAACACCCACGTTTTCTGTCTTTCTGAAACAGCAATCTAATGTTGTAAGAGCATGACCACCTTTCATCACAGCATTATTTTCACCCTACAGAATGAAGGAAGCATCCAAAACCAGAAGAAATCTCTTATATTTTAAGGGACAGATGAATGTCAAGTCTCTTGATAGCACTTTGAAAGACACCTAACAGCAGCCATCCTTAGTTATGCAAATTTTAAATAGCCATTGTATGCATTAGATTGATGCATTCAGTGAAGTATTATAAGGAGTGTTGACTTCATTTCAAAATACAGCCCAAACCATGTTAGTCAGACACCATATACTCCAAGACTGTTCACTTACCTTGTATGGAAAATTTAAAACAACAACGGTAAACACACACACACACAAAATAAAACTTTATAGGAAAAACAAACAAACAAACAAATAAAAAAACAACAAGAGAGGTATTCATTGTAAGGCCCCTCAAAACAACTATTTTCTTAAGATTAGATATGTTTGCAGAGAATGTTTCCAAACCCTGAGATATCAAAAATAATCTGAATTTAATGAAAAGTCTCAAGCCTTCATTTTTCTGTTTCCCATTTATCTTCAAATTAGAAAGGCTGTGAAATAGTTCCTTTTTCTCATCTTTAACTTGTAAACTTTGGTCTCGCCATAGTGTGCAAGTATTTCTTACAGTAAAATCCTATTAATTACAGTATCCTGGTGAGTACCCAGTATCTTTCCTAATTAGGAGAAATGTCCATCATACAAAATGCTTGGAAAGATATAAAATGAAATAAAATACAATCATAAGTTAAAATTGTATTCATAGTTTATATTTTTTAACATCTTTATATATTTTATTTATTTTCTGTCTTTATATTTAGATTTTGATTATGATTTAGGTACCTTTCTGGTTTATCTCTGTAGTTGTTGCTTGTCTATGGCTTACCTCATTTTCCTTCTGTGCATTTGGCCATTTTCCTCACCTGCATTACAATATATAATTTCCTTGTCAGAATCCTAGCTAGTAGCATTCGAGATTGTTTCTTTCTAAAGATCTCTTCAATTATGTCTACACTTATGATCTTGCTTTGTATCATTTCCCTTTCCACTTCACTATTAATGATGGCTTTAGTAACTAATAACATATGGCAATAAATGTTATTTTCTTTCCCAGTTTAAAATTAATTTAATATCAGAGCTCTTTTGCTCTCTCTCCACTGTTTTTCTTTACCTACATTTAAAATTTTAAGCCTTTTGTTAGCATGATTTTCTTTACTACTATAATCAATGACTCTTGGAACATTGTCTGTACTTAATGATATTCAAAATGTTTATTATTTACCAAACAGCTTTTTTTTTTTCTCCTTCCTTTTTTTTTTTCTAATTAAGCAAATGAAAATGTGATTTCACTGTCTACAGTACACTACTGTATTGTACTTTCTCATTACAAACTTTATTAAGCTCTGTTTAGAATTTAGTCATTTCCAATGTGCAAAATAATGTTTTTATATAACCTATGTAGATTAATATTTTCACAAAGCAGTATAAAATTCTTAAATAAAATGTTTATACATTTCATCCACTAAATTTTATCTAAATATTTATTATTATTATTATTTATGTATATTATATCTATATATTTGCACTACACTGTGCCTTGTAAATAAGCATGATTGGTATGAGTTTTAGTTTATATGGTCTCTCAAATGCTGCTCTTCAAGTTCTTTTACCATATAAACTTTTTACTGGTTTTATCTATTTTTTTTGTTTGTTCCTATTTTCAGTAGTTAAAAGTTAAAATTTAAGTTGCTAATATTGAGAATTTCCTTTGGTTTTGAATTTTCCTTTTGTGAAAATTGCTACTTTTTCTTGCTCCTTCCATTGCTTCTCTGCTCTTAATAGTATTTTAAATAAAGTAGAAGTAAATTCAAAAGAAATTATATCCAGATATTTATTTATTGGAAATGGATATCCAACGGCTATGTAATGTTTTGATATGCTCATTGCCATTAGACTGTATAACTCTAGGGAGATACCTCCAACACCATAGTATTTTGTGGCTAACACAGCTAACAACTGCAACAAATGTCTAGTGGTGCACAACTTTAATTTAGATTATTACTTCAGGTTCACAGTATAGCCCAAGCTGAAGCTATTGCTGCTGCCTCTTGCTTGCTGCTCCAGGTGTTCCACTCTCACTGCTATTGTCATGGGTGGGAGAGAGGTTACAGTTGACTCTCCTTTAGGAGGATCAGTTTTAGATATGCCATTCCTTTTCCTATGAAGCTGTACATCTGCAAAGCACTATAAAGGTACTACGGCTCATAGTATTCCTATGTGGATAGGGCCACTCAAGGAAGAGTCAGATGTATATATAGGTAAATTAAAACTTGTATGAGTTGTTCAATTTATCAATGTTCATGTATAAAGACTGCATAGAGAATGTGTTGAACTAGAAAAGAAATGTCTGAATTCTGTACCTCCACAGTATAATCCATCTTTTACATATGACATTCAATTCTTTTCGGAAATTTACTACTTGCTATTTCTAGCCATTCTGTCCTTTCATCCTTATCTCATCTTTGTATTGTCAGTGTCTTTCATTGATTTGTACAGACGGAATTACAACGGAACTGAATAAATCATTCTGATTCTGTAAATCATCTAAACTCATTACTAGTGAAGCTCTGTAAGTTGTTCTTGCTTTTTATTCAAACAAGAATTATATTTTTCCAGAGGAATGAAGTTAGTATGCAATATCTGAGTGTATTTTAGTGATTCCAGGAAGAAGACCTATGAAATCTGCATGGTTTGCATGAAATCTGTTGGTTTGTTTTGCATTTTGCAAAACCTGCATTCATATAGAAATATAAAATCATTAAAAACAAACAAACAAACAAACAAAAAGAGCCTTCTCTTTAAGGAAATGTATTTTTATAGTATTATAGTAAGAGGGAGTTATCTAGATATGTACAAGCACATTCAATCCACACAAATTTAGACACCCACCTGAGCTAGAAATGTTGTCACTAAGTTTCTCCCATAGGTAATGGAGACAGCTAGACCTCTCTAGGAGACAGTTCAGACCACCAAATAGGTGAACTGTCTTTCTTAGGGCACTACTCTCTCTGTCTTAATTATGTAAAAGAGTATAATTAGATATGTTTGAGCTATGACAATGTTTGGTGAAATTTATGTATGCAATAAAAAAGTACACAGCTATTTAAGACATTTATTCTTTTATTCATTTATTTTTTCTTTTTTTCATACGTAGCAGATGAAGAAAGTTCTGACTTCCTGGTACAGAAACAGAGAGAGAGAGAGAACTTAACCTGCTATTACTTCATCAACTGTTGTTTTGGCAACAGAGACACAAACCAAAAGCAGTTCCTGTAGTGTGTATTAGAATACACATTCTGGGCACCTCTATTGAAATTTGAATAAGAGAGTCATCTCATAATGCAGAACCCATCTGGACCCAGAGTCTAGATTTTCTGCCAAATGAGCACCTTGCCAAGGGTATGAGTTTTTAATTTTATGGTATCATATGTTTATTAAATTTTGGACATGTGGCACTGAAACTACATGGTACTTTAAAAATAGATAATAAAATACTGTCTTCCCTCTTCCCCCTCCACTTCCTACTGTAAAGGACAAAACAAGACAAGGGATATTATTTCAATGAAAGAAGTGAGGAAATAATGAAGAAAGCTGTAAAAGGATATGATTTGCTTTCAGTGGACCATATTTGAAGAGAAAAGACTCAGACTGTCCAAAATGCAGTGTGGAAGAAGGCAAAAATATTACTTAGGGAGAAAAAAAATCAGATTCACACAGAAGAGAACAGAGAAAGAGAATTTGATTGAAAAAATGTTGGTCTCTATTGCCTGATCAATTCATATCATGAGATGTTTCCAGAACTCTTTCATTAACTTCAGTTTGGGTTATCGTAAATATATTTGTTTCATTTAATAAGTCAATCTTCTAATAATTGGTGTTTTATAGATGTTTATAAATGTCTGATCTGATAGCAGGTCATCAACACTAACTTCTTCATTTCCTACCTCTTAGTCAGTTATTAATCAATGAAAATATCTTATATATTAATCAATGTAAATATTAACCATCTTTGTCTTGACAGCTCAAATTTCATAGCAAGACTTTGCAAAGCTCAGTAGGTTAATTGGATTGTGTTTTGCCTTGTACTCATTCACTCTATCAAAGAACTCTGCTAACTTTATTAAATATGATTATGGTTACAAGAACCAGACTCATTTTCTTTCTGGGACACATAGATGTAGACAAAATAGAATATAAAGTAGGCTGATACAGACGGAAGTAAAGGAGAAGACAACAACTCTGGAAAAGACATTCTGGATACTTGGAAAGGAAAGATGAGAGGCCAGAAAAGAGATGGTGAGATATCTGTCTTAAACAGAACAATCCATTAACAGGGCCAGAACTTTCAGTCTACTGAAAGTTGGAAACACAAAATTGTACCAATCTCTTGTATCAACAGTTGAAATGACATCTTGATAGGCGAGGAGGCACAAAATTCTTTCCCCCACTGACAGAAGTTTCACTGGAGTATGTAAAGGTGTTTTTCAATATAATGAAAATCAAAGAGATCATCATCATCATCATCATCATCATCATCATCATCATCATCATCATCATCATCAATCATCATCATCATCATACTTTTATTATAAATAATCAATACTATTAATTAATATTTTTCATAGTTATTTACTATTGCTAAATTAGTAATGTAGAAAAAAAATGAATGTACCGTTTTTTTTTTTAAAAAAAACAACTCTTCTTGCATGCACAAGTTTTACTAACCAGAAGAAACTGGAATTAGAAGGAAAATAACAGTTTATTCCATGGTAGCATCCTCTATCCACTCTTCCAAGAAGATAAGTACTTAGGAGAAACAAAAGAAATCTAGGCATTTTGATTTTAATGTTAATGAAATTAAATTGAAAATATTAGGAGCACAAAGGTAAAGAATGGCCACTATATGACTGTACAGAAAAGTCAAGTAAGACTGTAAATACTCTACTTTGAAATGAAGCTTATCTGACAAGAAAATTAAAAATATCTAAGTATGGATAAGCTTTTTTTTTTTTTTTTTTGCCATTTTTAATTAAATGTACTTAAAAAGAAGTAATAATATTCGCAGTAATCCTTTCTCCTAAATAAAACTATACGTTATTCATAATATAAAGTTGTATGATTACTAATATCTGATTTGTTTGTTTGTTTGCTTAAATTTAAATTCTTAGTGGTTGCTTTGTTCATGTACACTTATAGTGAGGAAAATACAATCCTGATAAAATTGGAAAGGAATTCAACTCAGTGCTTTATTGACTGTAATATTCAAACACAAGCAGTCATATAAAGTGACTTTAACCTGGACATTACAAACTATACCAATGTAAATGGTGTGTTTATTTATAATGAATCCACATAAGATGAGATGGTACTTCATCTTTCATTATTTCTGTCCATGATGTGAGTCATCATTGAACTGAAACACTTTTTTTATATACCATGTTCTGCAAGGTGTGATGGATAAGGAAAAGCCAAGACATCCAGCATGTGACATACCAATCCTGCCAGTCACTTTGTAAGTACATGGCTTGTCATGGCTATGTGTTATGCTTTCTTGCAGTCAAGATCACCCAAATGCAGAATATCTAGTCAAAGGTTTTTCTGACCAGGTCAGGCTTTTAGGTAGCTTCACAAGATTGTTAAAATGTCCCATAATGCTAATTTTTTGTCAATAAATAAATAAATAGATAAGCAAACAAACAAACATATTGCTGTTTACAGGATGGTGCAATTAAATGCATATAGGATTTTTAAAGAAACTAATTAGAGTTAATTAGAGTTATTTAAATACCTGTTTTTGTTGTCAACTCAGTCACTGACTGAGAAACTGTTATCTTTTTCTTCTTCATATTTCTTGGCAGATGAGCCCTTTGAATACTGATAGCTAGTTGACACAGTGGTTAGATGAAAAAAATAGTGTATAAATATACAGATTTTCTTCTTTCCTAGACAGACATATTTTTAGCAGTTATTCTATATAAATTCAGTGAGTTTAAGAATTTTAATGTGATCTTTTAATCACATACAAATACTTGACAGCATTGTTACATAAGAATCTACTACATTTAGCCTTTTTATATAGCTTATGTTGCTTACCAAAAAAAAAATAAATATGAAGATTAAACCTATCTCAGAGAATGTAATGACATTGCACGTATATAGTAAAATGTGCCAAATAGGCAGCTTAAGCAGAAGTCCCAGAATGAAACACTTTATATTAATATACATGCCTGAGTAGGAGAAACCACACAAAAATAGGCAAAAAGCAAGATTTTTTGAAATCGATGCTCTCTCACTCTAATGTTTAGGAGCCCTTCTGATGGTTGAAAGAGTAACCCAGTCTTAATAGACATTTACTCCTTGACTTTTCTGCTAAAACTGTCAACATAAGTGGCTAACAATAACAACTATAATTTTTAATGTACAGATGTGCTTACTAGAAATTGGACTGAGACCTGAGACTGTTTTTTTGTTTTTGTTTTTGTTTTTAATTAATGACAAACCCCTGCACAGCCATTGTGAATAACGTAAGGTACCTAATTGCCTAAACAGCAATGACTTATGAAGCAGGGAAAGGTACTGTATTTTATCACCATGCCTGAAATGTCTAATCCTCCTCCTACTGTGTCTGTTGGGCATGCCAAGGATAAAAACATTAGTTATTGTTGTATGGAATCATTAACACAAACAGTATCCTAAAGAGCTTTAAAACATTAAGTCATGCAATCTGAAAGTGAGGTTGACAGAGACAGTTAAATATGAGTGAATGTTTATCACTAAAATGAGGGGCTGGGATGTTTGTCACATCATGGGAGCTAGGATGTGGTTTATAAAACAGACATGGAGTGCAGTTAGAAAACAACCACACTGCAGAGAATGAAAGCTACCAGATCAGTTTCAGTATGTAATTTTTATTGCATTCTGCATATTTTTAAGTAATAATTATTTACTGTTTAGCAAGTCACATACTTGTTGCTCTCTGATGTCTGTTGAAATAACCTATGACCTGAGCTGCAGAATGTTACAAAGATACTTTAGAGAAAAATTGCTTCAGTGGTTTCACTCTTCCGTCTGGAAACCCAATATAATGTTTTAACAAAGGAAGGATGAAAATTAGAGAGAAAAAAATTAATTGAGGTGATATCTGAAGGAAACTGAATGGGTTGATCCACTCTTAACATCCCAAACTTTGAGTTTAATTCACACTTAAATGATAAGTATAATAGAAATATCAATAGCTGTACAGTAAGCCAGATAAATTTAATTTAATCTCTATAATCATTTAAATTTATTACCTGGACTCCTTCTACCATCAAAGGAAAGGGACAAGAATCTTCAAAGGAATACTTGCCATCTGTTCAGGACAGGATGATTCAGCCTTCACAATGCCTCTGTCTGTCCAGTCACTAAAGAGAAAACTTGTATCATTGGCATAACTTTAATATATTCATAGTTACTGTGGAAACTATCATCTTGCCTCTTTGGTATCAAACTGAAGAGATTCATGGGATATTTAATCTAACTACAGTGAAATTTCAGGGAGGAATATCAACCTACTAGGTACTGTGAAAAATAAGGAAGTTGTTTCTAGCAAGTTAGGAAAATTGCAAAAAGATCTAATGCCTTTCAATTTGTCTTCCAAATATTTGGGATTACTTGTAAAGCCAGTTTTTGTGTATGAATATGACAATTCAACAAAAAAAAAAAAAAAAAAAAAAAGAAGAGTAGATGAAGTAGAAGTTTACTAACAGTTGCTAATAGAGAGACACATAAGATATAAGATATTGAGGACAGACAATAAAATCATTGGATATTCTATGGAAATCAATGCATAATAGTTACTTACACAAAGAAGGGTTGCTTTCTTACCATGGTAAGACCAAATCCAGACTAAAAAAGATGAACAATAACAGTGGAGTGAAGCGTTTAAGGCTAGATCAAAGTTACTTTCTCAAATAGGTCTATGAGAAAGTGAAAAGTCATGGAAAAGGTCAGAACAATACTGTTAGTGTGTTTAAAATGAGGTTTTCTAAGAAGGAAAAATGGTTGACATGTTTTAGAGAGCTGAGAAATGTAAATATCAATTCTAACAAAATTGTTACTGCAAAGGATTCCCAGAAATATTCAAGCATCTCTCACTTGTACATAACAAATGCTATAAACCTAGTATTATGGGCTCATTTAAAAAATCTATTTCATCTCTAAAGTACTAATAAAGAGAACAGTAATAGAAGATACGTCATGTATTTATATTAATCTGCTCTATTTCTAAATGATACCACAGAAGAAAAATCTATTACATTTTGCAATAAATAAATCCACATACAGATCTAGAAAGATTAGACAGACAGATAGATGGATAGGTAGATAGACAAAAAGACAAATTAATCTTAGATAAGTTAAAAGCAGCCTCCTTACAATATTTCTCTTAAGAGGAAAAAATATATTTTACTTTATTTGAATCTATTAACAGAAAACGTTACTTCCATCCCAATGATGACCTCGAACTTTCCATAAAAAGGGATTTTCCAGCATACAAAAAATCTTGATGTACGTAACAGATAAGCATATAAGCTTCCAACAGAACATTATTCAGATATTATGCATACTGCTACTAAACAATGTATTTCTTTATTTCTGTATGTCAGATTTCCTGTGTACAGTTTCTTCCAGCGTATAGATCAATCCTGATCTAAAATGATCATTGTCCATGGCCTGTACTGTTTGTGGCACTCTGACTGAATCTGGAAATTGGTGCAAAGTGTGATCCTGGGTTATTATGATTTTTAGTCAAAAAAATGTCTAATTTAGGAGCTACCGTTATTCACTGGATAATTTACACTGAATTGAATCAAATTCTTGAGGATGATCAAGAAGTAAAAGACTTGTAAGTTTATAAAGCCCTCCAATGCTCTCATTGTAAATGATGCCTTGAGGAGCAGAGTTTACTGTTTGTCTAGAACAACACTGAACATTTCTGCAGCATTTCAGTTATTTCCTTTGCATTTGCAAACATCACTCAAGAACAGCTTTTAATCCTCTATCAGCAACACCTGTGTGTGTACTAAGAAGAGATAAAATAGAGTACCAACTGGATCATTTTCTTATTGTAACATAAGGATTAAATTAGGACAGGGCATGCCTTTGTGTTTAGAATACCATAGAGTAGAAGAAGGAGAATGTTGAGAGAAAAACTAAGTTTAGGATTAAATTTGCATTTTAATAATGAATTTACTTTGTGTGGGCAGCCATAGCTTTCTGGATATGTCTGAATGGGTAGGAACCACTACCATAAACCCATCTGTTCACTTCTGTTCACCACTGTCTGTCATTCATAACCTAGGAACAGCTGCTGTCAAGACCTAGTCCATTTTAGTCATAATGATCTTGATTATTTTAAACAGCTTTAAAAATTAAAATTTGCTGATGTGACTAAGTTTAACTGAAACTGATTACAGAATGGTCACAGTAGCTGTTCTACAGGCATACAGAGATATAGAGAGAAGGGATGACCCTCAGTAGATAGGAAATTGCTGTCAACCAAAAATAGGTCATTGTTCTTGGCCTTGTTTGCAAGGTTCATATATGCCTGTAGTTGTATTACTTTGCCAATGTCTATAGATTCTGAAATGCATTAGTAATTGCTAAGAAGGCACAACTCAGTTGATGGATATTTCTGCTTGCTTCTTTTTAAGTACTTTCTTGTTATTGTTCCCCTTCTGTCCTACTTATCTCCCCCAGTCTCCTTAGGAATGCAGAAGAAAACCCAATAAGTTTTTAGGCTTCTGCATGCAGTTGTTTTTTAAATAGCATTTCCATATGTTCTGACAAAGTGCAAAACAAAAATGTTTTTAAAGCCTTCAAAGCATTAAAATGTTTATCCAAATCTCTGCTTAAATAATAATAAAAAAAATGTAGCGAGTGTTAGTTCTTTATGTTTAATATGTTTTTAATTCTTTCAAGCAATCATGTTTACTGTATCATTTAGTAAAACAGTGATTTATGCTTACTTTCATCACCACAGAAAAGAGAGATCAATAAAAATAATAAATCTTTAAGAGCTTCTTAACCTTACATAGTCCTTATAGGTTGAAAGATAATCAATAATCATGACAGAAAAACTGCATAAGATTCATCTTTCAAATTGACTTGCTTTTTTATGACACAGTGCCAATAGATGAGAATGTAAATTCCATGATGAATTTTCTTTATAAAAATACCTAGACTTGAAAGGCTATTCATAAGGATTGCTTTCCTAGACACAATTAACACTAGATGGATCTTCCATGTTCACAACACTTAACATGCTGCCAGGTTGCACTATCCAATTACACAGTCCTTGCTGTATAGTGCAAAGTACTTTTGATGGCAAATTTAGCTGCAGTTATACCTTTATTCTGACAGTGTTCTTTACTTCCAATACACTAATGTGTGTAAGTTCTAATGAGGGTTTCTCTTAATGTAATCAATTATTGTTGAATAATTCAATAGGCTGAATTTTATTTTAAATAAGCAGTTTTTAGTTTCTGGTATTACAATGTCCTAAAGTGTCAAACTGTTCTTGCTGAATCAGTGCTTGAGCTCAGACAGCCTCTGAGAGGAAAGGTGTTTATTACTGTGCTGACATCCTTTGCAGTATCACTTCAGGAAATGCAAAGACTCAAGTAGTCTGAAATTTAAATTTATCCTTATGAGTATAATTTCAGACAGGACTCTCTGAACTGGGATTTTTATTTTCATCACTTACTTTCCTACCCTGTAAATATGAATAAAATGTAATGGAAAAATTAGTGACAAATATTTCTGCTTTTTATTTTTATTTTTTTTTTTAATTACTCAGAACTGTTATTGACAATCCTACATGAAAAATCACTCTGTGGGTCTCACTTGAGAATTTACTGTCACTACTTAAAACTCCCATTGCCTGAAGGTATCAAAGGTATTGCAGTTTTAGCCTGATACTGCAACTCCATCTAATGTAAAAATTCTGCAACCATGATTAGTGAGATACTGAACAGCTAAATTGTGATTTAATTTAACAGTCAATCCCATTGGATGTAGAAACACTAAGTAATTGTGCTTGAACTACTGAAAAGGAAAACTAACAGAAATTTGATTTGTAAAATCCAAATTTGGTTCAGAGTGAACCCGTGTCAGGTGAAGATTACAGAATAATTATGTTCTCAATATCATATCCTATACTGAACCATTTTAAATGCATTATGATTACTTTTTATTTTATTTTATTTTATTTTATTTTTGGCTTTGTTTGTTTTGTTTAATAGAGTGCATAAGAAGACAATCAGTTTGTCAGAAGTTTTGAAGCAAATAGCATTAAACTGCTTAGGAATGTTTCATTAAATTAAAATACCAATTAGCTTCATGTACAATGAAATATATATTTAATACATTTCCTGTTTTTCTCCTATCTCACTCTAGAATTCATATAGTATGTACAATAAATTACAGAGAGAGTGAAATATAGCAAAACATAACTTTATCAGATGCAGCTAATTCCAGATATTAATTTAATATATATTTGTTCAGTGTTTAATAATTTATATTATGTACCTCACAGACTGGATTGGTGCATGTAAATAGACATTGTCATGGGATTATATATTATGGCATACATTATTTTATTATTAATTTATTATAGATTATTAGTGCATTTAGGGAAGGAGAAAAGAAATGAAGTAGTGAAAAAAAAAGGAAAATATTTTGATGAATAGAAGTTTAGAGATTATGTTCAAATACCAATATTTGTATCAACTGATCTCAAGTTCAACAATCATCAATGTATTTTAGACTACGTGGCAGTAATAAAAAAATAATTCTACCATGGATGCTATATTGAGGGTTTCTGAAACTTTAAGATTTTCATTGTTTGAGATATATTTAGCACTCATATTCCATGCAAGAAAACTTAGGACTGTTCAGAAACTCAAACTCTTTGGCCAACTTGATAATACTGCAGAGGAGGTGTGTAAGAGTCAATAGGAGGAGAGAGAAACACCTTTTACAGACTGAACAACCTGCCTATAACTCTTTGAAAGATGAGGGGGTTTGAAACAAGTTCCTGTCTTTAATTGAGGTGGGCAGTTTGCACTCAGGAATAAAAATCTATGTGCATTTTTGTAAGCAAACTGATTTTTTTTAAATGATGAGCGCGAACTGTTCTTCCTGACATTCACAGAAATATCCCATCTTTGGTTTACTTCTCATGTAAAAAGGAGAAAATTATTGTTTTCTTGGAGGCTGGCTTTTTTGCAGGCTGCAACCTATGTTGGTTCTGTATGGTATATGTTGGTACATATCTATGGCCATATCACCCTGGCAACTCCTGATCTTGTCTGATATTGGAAGCTAAGCAGGATCAGGCCTGGATAATACTTGGATGGAGAGACATCCAGGGAATACCAGTTGCTGTAGGGACAGCATAAGAAGGATGTTGGTCCATTAGAACGGGTCCAGAGGAGGGCTACAATGTTGATCAGAGGGCTGGAGCACCTCTCCTATGAAGAAAGGCTGAGAGAGATGGGGACGTTCAGGCTAAAGAAGAGAAGGCTCTGGTGGTGAGCTTATTGCAGCTTTTCAGTACTTAAAGGGGGCTTATAAAAGAGATGGAATGAAACTTTTTGCTAGGGCAGACAATGACATGACAAAGGGGAATGGTTTTAAACTAAAAGAGGGGAGATTTAGATTAGATATTGGGAGCAAATTCTTCACTCAGAGGGTGGTGAAGCACTGGAACAGGTTTCTCAGAGAGGCTGTGGGTGCCCCGTACCTGCAGGTGCTCAAGACCAGGTTGGACAAGGCCGTGGGCAACCTAATCTAGTGGGTGGCTTCCCTGTTCATGGCAGGGCTGTTGGAACAAGATGATTTTTAAGGTCCCTTCCAACCCAGGCCGTTCTGTGATTTCATGATATTGTACTTCTCAGAGGCTTCCTTCCAGTTAGCCAAACCAATACTTGTTCAAAACCTATTACAGTAGCTCCAAGCTATTCCCTTGGAGCAAAAGAATGGGTGCTGATAGGGAAGGAGAGGAAGAGGGATGGTCCACATTTGGGTCTTGTCATAGTATGAGGTTGAGGCATCTCAGGTTTAACATGTACCCAGAAGAGGTACTCTATGTGAAGTAGCATAAATAGAACCATATTTTGGTGGATTTCCACCTTTGTTGGAGTTCAGCAGATCTGAACATTAAGCTTTTTAGGGTCCTTAAAAATTGCAGTGCAAGTACTGCTACTGCTCAGCTAGAACTAATGAAACAATTATTTAAAAAAGAGAGTTCTAGATTTCCTTATGAATTGCAAATTTTCATTTACTTTAGCTATGATCTGGACTAGCACGGCACACAAATTTTCACCTAACCCTTTCACCTGGCCTGGGAAACATTTTTTTTTAAATCCTTTTATTTTCAGAAACACCGTGACTCTTCAGTTGCAGCTATGAAGCAGGATAAAGAAAGATTTGCCAAAGAACATCGGAGTATTTTACAAGCATTAAGCAAACCTCAAAGCAACCTAGAGAAGTACACAGTAAATATTAATGTTCTTGTTTGCAAATAAAGAGAAGTGCAAAGTTTACACGTTAGTCCCATTGTAACAGTGAGAGAACTAGAAGTAGTTTCTGGACTCTCTGTTCTAAAGCAGAAAAGTCTCAATGTCTCACTTCTGCAACTTTATCAAGTAAGTATGTCTTATTTCTTGGGGAGGTGAGGGTGGGAGGTAGGGGAAGAGAAATGTGGAATGGGGAGTCAGTTACTTAGCAGTTCTTCATATATTGACTATTTCTCCCCATCTGTAAAAATATCAGCTTATCCTTCAGTGATATTTCAGTCCTGTGTACACAACAATCAAACAAGAAAACTGGTATATATATAATTTTTCCCTCTGAAGTCGCAATCAATTTAAATATTCCATATGATCTATGGTAGACTGTTCCTCATTTTAATTATTTTTCTTTTCTTGGCAGTCATGACAACTTTGGCAGGTTAGAAGCAGTCAAAAGCACAAATTCAAGATAAAAAAAAAGCAAGGATACTTTGCAGGTATTGTTCAGTGTAAAATAAATAAATAAATAAATAAATAATCTAGATTTTGAATTTGCCTCAATATTTTGCCAACAAAGGAGTATTGTGTGAAAGAGGAACCTGAAAGAGATTGAAAACAAATAAGGATGAAAATAATTGATAGATATTACATGAATCAACTGTTATGAAATTCAATGAATATTTTATAGTTAACAATTTCTAAATGAGATTATTTATTTTCATTCATGGATACTTTTTAACAGACAATGTTTGTTTTGATCAATGTTGTGAACTATTCTAAAATACTATTGAAGAATTGCAATCTCCAAATATTTTTAATAATACTTGTAACATGTCTTGTTTCTGAACTGTATTGGGTATTTTCAATGTAGGATAGATACCACTTAATTTGGAAAAAAGCTGATAAAAATGAGTTAAGAAGGAAGTGAAATCAAACATTTATTCAGAGAGAAAACATTCTGATTAACTGGGCTTTTGCTTTGGTTGCATAAGTAGCGGTAGATTAATAAGAGTACTGATAGCTTTTAGGACTTTTTCATTTTATATTGCATACTGTGGTACAGCCAATGTAGTGTACTACATCTTAAAATAATCTGGTCCATTTAAGCATTAAAGAACAAAACTGCAACATGAGTATATTTTTGAGTTATGTAAACCATCTATGACACTGTACTGAATCAGTGATGAACATAGTGTTTTCTGGACATTAGTCTTCCTATTAACTGTGGCTGAAATAATTACATTCATTTTAGGTCATCTGATGTGTCCAAGTCCTCTTCAATGGTGGATAATTTCTAACTTTATTTTAGAAATTCATAATGTGGAATTAAAACATGTCCTTGCTCAACAATCTTAAGGGGTTATATCAGTAGGGAAAACTTGTAACAAACTTATTAATATATCAATAAATATATATTAAGTATTTGACTCTGAAAGACTTTTTAATTACATAAAATCTGTTTCCCTCTCTGCAGTATAGAATGTATTGCCCATCTTGTGATGCAAAATTGGACTACACAGTAGTTCAAGGTAGCTGGTAAATCAGTATATTCACAGTATACCAGGAATTTTGATTGCCAAAATGAACAGTCAAATTGAGAAAAAAAATCTTAATCCTGTATAATATATCATATATATAATAATATATTATTTAGTGACCTGATTCATGGCATTTCACTACATAAAATACGCCATAGTGTGAAATTGGATGCACACTCATGGAACACTTACTGTCATGCTTAACTCTGTGCAGATGTGCAGTCCCAAATATCTGAGAACAGAAAGATACTGGTTTTAAAACGTTCCATCTAAGCAGATAAATATACTATCCAAAGGCCTTGAAAATCTCTACATTGTCTGTGCCATTATGAGCTTAGAATAATAAGGAATATTAATCACCATATTAATATTAATTAGTCATTACAATGAAATCAAAACAAATCAGATGAAAACCGTATCTTCTTCCCTAGGTGTCTGTTTTAAGTTGTTTTGAAATATTTTGAATTTAATGGAATGATTGACAAGCAAACAGAATGATTCACTTATATATGAAAGCCCTTAAAAAACTGTATTATGAGTTAGAATAGCAGTATCTGCTGAAGTACTTATTCAGGTTTTGGGAGTCACTACTCATTCAAATAGTGATCAGTCACTTCCTGATTTATCATTTGAATTTGAATTGTATTATAGATTGTACTGGGGTGAGAGCTGGTTCCTTAAACAGCTTTCTACATTGAAGTAGTTCAAAATCATTATATATTTTTAAATCTGAATTTTTCAAGTTAAAACTAGGAACTACTGATATAAATCAACGAGAAAAAATTCCCCACAGTGGTGAACTAGCTAAGTATTCTCTGACCATACTGAATAAAATATGAGGTAGTGGTGTAAAGTTTAATTGTCCATTTTCCTCAATTTCCTTCTTTCCTTTCAGCAGCAGACACTAGGGGAACAATTCACTTTTCTGCTTTGCGGAAAGCTCGGGCTAAGGATTTTCTGAGCTCTTTTAATTACTGAGTTTAACGTATAGATACCAAAGGACCTACTGAGCAACAATAAGTGATGATGACTTACTCATGGAATATTGAAAAGTGTTCACCTTGGAAGAACAAAGTAGAATAAAACAGAACAAATGGCAAGTAAAACTGAAAACAGGAGGGAAAAAAAAAAGGAAAAAAAGTGAGCTGTATAGATGTAAAAAAAACGATCCATAACTGCAGCTAAGAAGCTATGCACAAAATCTGTTTCTAGCTCTTTAAAGGAATCTGAAGTCACAAGAGTATTTCAGAGTATGGCACATACGTAATAGATTATTGATTTTCATAGAAAAGTTGGGAAGACATCTTTCATGTACACTTGAGGTATCAAAGTGACATATCTGGTGCTTTTTTTTTTTTTTTTGTCACCCACTCACCTCTCTTTGGCATCTCCTGGCTTTTCTCCATATGCAAAGTCCTGCAAGGAAAACCCCTCTGAGCAGGCACAGGGCTGGGCTGCTTCTGAATAGCACTTCAATGGACCCAAAAGTTGCATCCAGCAGGGCCAGGGAGGACCAAAGCTTGTCCAGCAGGTAGGGCAGGTAGGAGCACTGGCTCCCTGTGCCAATGCCCTGGTGGTCCATGTCCTCAGGAGCCACATCCCATATGACCGTGGAGCAGGAGGGCCGGCTGGAACAGCCAAGGCTGCTGGGGAGCAGAGAAGCCATGCAGAGCACAAAGAGCCCCAGCCTGAGCATTGCGCTACCCCCTCCCCAGCTCCGATCTCAAGGAAGGCAAATCTCTGGCCGTCACCCTGGCCTGAGCTCAGCCTGTCACCAGCAGCACTGCTGTCTGCATGTTGAGTGGGTGATGGTGTCAGCAGCCCCACAGTGCTGTCACTGATGGCCCTGTGATGTTACAAGGCCTTTGTGGGGCACCCAGCAAGAGGGCAGGGTCTTGGCAGGTAGGCAGGGCCAGGGGAGCTGAATTTCTCAGCTGGCTGCTCCCACGACCATCACCCCGCTGCGGGTCTGTCTCACCACTGGGGCCTGGGCCAGAGCCCTTGGGCAGGGGGCTGTGCTGCAAAATGCTCAGTGAGGAGGAGTTGTGCCAGTGCAGGGGTATTGCCCAGGTCCCCTGGACCCATGCTCGCACTCCCGTGCTGTTCCCACAGGCTGTGTGGCAGCTGTGGCATTGCCCGCAGCACTGGTGGGGTGCTCAGGGGCTTCGGTGGCACAGGCAGGAGCAGATTCTGGGCCCAGCTGGGGTCCTCCGGGATTGGATTGGCTGCAGGGTCTGCTGTGGGAGTTGGATCAGTGTTGAGTGTGAGAAAAATCTCAATAATTTTCTTCAGATGGGATCTTCTGTGAAGCTATTTTATTCGCGATTGCAATGGCAGGCATCCTGCCAATTAGGAGCACATTACAGTAAACAAATCATAACCTTTTATTCCCTATTACCTGACACCTGATCACCTCCCCTGTTTCCTTATTGGCTGAGTACTACAGGAGCTGGCCAAGCCGCTTTCCATCATTTATCAGCAGTCCTGTCTATAAGTGGAGGTCCCGGTCGACTGGCGGCTAGCAAATGTGATGCCCGTCTACAAGAAGGGCCGGAGGGTGGACCCAGGAAACTATAGGCCTGTCAATCTGACTTTGGTGCTGGGGAAGCTCATGGAGCAGATTATTTTGAGTGTCATCACAGAGCACTTGCTGGGCAACCAGGCGATCAGTCCCAGTCAGCATGGGTTTATGAAATGCAGGTCCTGCTTGACGAACCTGATCTCCTTCTATGACAAAGTGATGCGCTTAGTAGATGAAGGAAAGGCTGTGGATGTGGTCTACCTTGACTTCAGTAAGGTTTTTGACACCGTTTCCCACAGCATTCTCCTCAAGAAACTGGCTGCTCGTGGCTTGGACTGGCATATGCTTTGTTGGGTTAAAAACTGGCTGGGTAGCCGGGCCCAAAGAGTCGTGGTGAAAGGTGTTAAATCCAGTTGGAGGCCGTTCACTAGTGGAGTCCCCCAGGGCTCAGTATTGGAGACAGTTCTCTTTAATATCTTTATCAATGATCTGGATGAGGGGATCGAGTGCACCCTCAGTAAGTTTGCAGATGACACCAAGTTAGGTGCGTGTGTCGATCTGCTCGAGGGTAGGAAGGCTCTGCAGGAGGATCTGGATAGGCTGGACCGATGGGCTGAGGCCAACTGTATGAAGTTCAACAAGGCCAAGTGCCGGGTCCTGCACCTGGGGCACAACAACCCCAAGCAGAGCTACAGGCTGGGAGAGGAGTGGTTGGAAAGCTGCCTGGCAGAGAAGGACCTGGGAGTATTGGTTGATAGTCAGCTGAATATGAGCCAGCAGTGTGCTCAGGTGGCCAAGAAGGCCAACAGCATCCTGGCTTGTATAAGAAGCAGTGTGGCCAGCAGGGCTAGGGAGGTGATTGTCCCCCTTTACTCGGCTCTGGTGAGGCCGCACCTCGAGTACTGTGTTCAGTTTTGGGCCCCTCGCTGCAAGAAGGATATCGAGGTGCTCGAGCGAGTCCAGAGAAGGGCGACCAAGCTGGTGAGGGGTCTGGAGAACAAGGCTTACGAGGAGCGGCTGGGGGAGCTGGGATTGTTCAGCCTGGAGAAGAGGAGGCTCAGGGGTGACTCTATCGTACTCTACAGGTATCTTAAAGGAGGCTGTAGTGAGGTGGGGGTTGGTCTATTCTCCCACGTGCCTGGTGACAGGACGAGGTGGAATGGGCTAAAGTTGTGCCAGGGGAGGTTTAGGTTGGATATTAGGAAGTACTTCTTTACCGAAAGGGTTGTTAGGCATTGGAATGGGCTGTCCAGGGAAGTGGTTGAGTCGCCATCCCTGGAGGTCTTTAAAAGACGTTTAGATGTAGTCCTTAGTGATATGGTTTAGTGGAGGACTTGTTAGTGTTAGGTCAGAGGTTGGACTAGGTGATCTTGGAGGTCTCTTCCAACCTAAATGATTCTGTGATTCTGTGATTCTCCATCCTTTTTTATAAGACCCCTTTAAGTATTGAAAGGCTGTGATGAGGTCACCCCAGGACCTTCTCTTCTGTAGGCTGAACAACCGCAGCTCTCTCAGCCTATCTTCATAGTAGAGGTGTTTCAGCCCCTTTATCATCTTTGTAGCCCTCCTCTGGACTTGCTCGAACAGCTCCACGTCCTTCTTGTGCTGGGGGTCCCAGACCTGGATGCAGTACTCCAAGAGGGGCCTCCCCAGGGCTGAGTAGAGACCTCCCTCGACCTGCTAGCCACTCCTCTTTTAATGCAGCCCAGGATGCAGTTGGCCTTCGGGGCTGCAAGCATGCACTGCCAACTCATGTCGACCTTTTCATTCACTAGAACCCCCGAGTCCTTCTCTACAGAGCTGGTCTCAATGATTTCTTCTCCCAGTCTGTACTCAAGTCTGGGATTTCTCTGGCCCATGTGCAGCACCCTGCATTTAGACTTGTTGAACCTCATTAGGTTCACATGGGCCCAATTCTCAAGCCTGTCCTGGTCCCTTTCGATGGCATCACTTCCTTCTATCGTATCAACCACACCATTCAGCTTGGTGTCATCTGCAAACTTACTGAAGGTGCACTCAATCCCACTGTCTATGTCTTTGATGAAGATATTAAACAGAACTGGTCCCAAGATGGACCCCTGACGGACACCACTTGTCACTGGCCTCCACCTGGACATAGAGCCATTGACCACCACTCTCTGGGTGCGACCTTCAAGCCAATTCTTTATCCACTAAATAGTCCACCCATCAGAACCATATCCTTCCAATTTGGAGACCAGGATGTCACATGGGACTGTGTCAAAGGCCTTGCAGAAGTCCAGGTAGATGACATTGGTCGGTCTTCCCTTGTCAACTGATGCAGTCACTCCATCATAGAAGGCTAGAAGGATCAGTCAGGCATGATTTACCCTTAGTGATGCCATGCTGGCTGTCTCCAGTCACCTCTTTGTCTTGCATATGCCTCGACACTGCTTTCAGGAGGATCTTCTCCATAATCTTGCCAGGCACAGAGGTGAGGCTCACCAGTCTGTAGATCCTCAGGTCCTCCTTTCTACCCTTTTTAAAAATTAGATTGATGTTTCCCTTCTTCCAGTCACAAGGGACTTCACCTGACTGCCAGAACTTTTCAGATATGATGGAGTGAGGTTTGACAACTACATCAGCCAATTCCTTCAGGACCCTGGCATGAATGTAATCAGGCCCCATAGACTTGTACCTGTTTAGTTTCATCAGGTGGTCTCGAACCTGCTCTTCACTTATAGTGGATGGGAGTTTGCTCTCCCAGCCTCCATCTACGGGTTCAGGAAAATGAAAGACTTGGGAAGCTGAACTGGCAGTGAAGGCTGAGGCAAAGAAATTGTTGAGTACCTCAGCCTTCTCCATTTCTGTCATTACCGCTTCACCCTTCTCATCCATCAGAGGGGGTACACTCTCCTTGGTCTTTCTTTTCCGGCCAATGTACCTATAGAATCCCTTCCTATTATTCTTTGCATCCCTTGCCAAGCTCAGTCCCATCTGTGCCTTGGCTTTCCTTATCCCATCCCTGCACATCTGGACTGCATCACTATACTCATTCCAGGCCATGTGTCCCGGTTTCCACTGCCTGTGCACTTCTTTCTTGCACCTCAGTTTGACCAGCAGGTCCTTGCTCAGCGATCCCAGTTGTCTGCCCTCCCTGCCTTCTTTTTTATGCAGGGGGATGCAGAGTTCTTGCACTCTGAGGAAAACATCCTTAAAGAGTTGTCAGCTCTGCTCAGCTCCTTTGTCCCTAAGGCCAGTGTTCCAGAAGATCTCAGCTACTAGGTCTTTAAATAGCTTGAAGTTTGCTCTTCAGAAGTTTAGGGTCCTGACTTGGCTCTTTGCCAGGCCCGTATTCCTTGAGACCACAAACTCAACCAGGGCATGGTCACTGCAACCCAGAATGCCTCCAATCTTGACCTTTTTAATGAGCTCTTCCACGTTGCTGAGCACGAGGTCAAGTAACACTTCACCTCTGGTTGGTTTGTCTAGTACCTGGACCAGGATGTTATCCTCAACGCACTCTAGGAATCTTCTGGATTGCTTACAGCCTGCCGTGTAGTTTTCCCAGCAGACATCTGGGTGGTTGAAGTCCCCCATCAGGATGAGAGCATGCAAGTGTGATGATTCTTGTAGTTGAAACAAGAATGCCTCATCCACAGGCTCCCCTTAATCAGGTGGCCTGTAGCAGACACCAACCACAAGCTGTCATTTATTGATGCGGTCTTTAACTCTCAGCCATAAACTCTCAACTTGTCCATGGCTGTTTCTCAAAGGCAACTCTTCATAATCAATTCCTTCCCTAATGTAGAGGGCAACACCCCCTCCCTTCCTTCCCTGTCTATCTCTTCTGAAGAGTTTGTAGGCCTCTATTCCAATATTCCAGTTATGTGATCCATCCCACCACATTTCTGTGATAGCCATCAGGTCATATTTGTCTAATTGCTCCATAGTTTCACAGAATCACACAGAATTGTAGGGGTTGGAAGGGACCTCGAGAGATCATTGGGTCCAACCCTCCTGCCAAAGCAGGTTCCCTAGAGCAGATAAATTTCCAGTTAGAGCAGGTAAGCTTCCAATTCCTCTTGCTTGTTTCCCATGCTGTGTGTGTTGGTGTAGAGGCATTTCAGCTGGGCAATCGGCTGTATCGTGTTTCTAGAGCCCTTCCTGATTGCATTGGGACAGTTTGCAAATATTTCCCTGCTGTTGCTTAGAGTGATAGTGTTTTCATGTATGCTTTATTTGCTCAGAAGTGCTTCCCCTTCCCCAATAATATCTAGTTTAAAGCCCTCCTGATAAACCCAGACAGCTTACTGCCCAGAACACTCTTGCCTCACCTGGACAGCTGTACCCCATCCGAAGTCAGCATGTCCGGTCCCTCAAAAGCGCATCCAAGGTCATGGAACCCAAAACATTGGGCATGGCACCAGCCTCTCAGCCAATCATTCACTAGTCCCATTTGTCTCCTTCCTGGGTCCCAGTCAGACACAGACACAGACACAGATTTCTAGGTTGGAAGAGACCTCAAGATCATCGAGTCCAACCTCCGACCTAACACTAAGTACTCCACTAAACCATATCGCTAAGCTCTACATCTAAACGTCTTTTAAAGACCTCCAGGGATGGTGACTCCACCACCTCCCTGGGCAGCCCGTTCCAATGCTTAATAACCCTTTCGGTAAAGAAGTACTTCCTAACATCCAACCTAAAACTCCCCTGTCGCAACTTTCGCCCATTCCCCCTCGTCCTGTCACCAGGCACGTGGGAGAATAGACCAACCCCCACCTCTCTACAGCTTCCTGTAAGGTAACTGTAGAGAGCGATAAGGTCGCCCCTGAGCCTCCTCTTCTCCAGGCTGAACAATCCCAGCTCCCTCAGCCGCTCCTCTTAAGACCTGTTCTCCAGACCCCTCACCAGCTTGGTCGCCCTTCTCTGGACTCGCTCGAGCACCTCGATATCCTTCTTGCAGCGAGGGGCCCAAAACTGAACACAGTACTCGAGGTGCGGCCTCACCAGAGCCGAGTAAAGGGGGACAATCACCTCCCTAGCCCTGCTGGCCACACTGCTTCTTATACAAGCCAGGATGCTGTTGGCCTTCTTGGCCACCTGAGCACACTGCTGGCTCATATTCAGCTGACTATCAACCAATACTCCCAGGTCCTTCTCTGCCAGGCAACTTTCTAACAACTCATCTCCCAGCCTGTAGCTCTGCTTGGGGTTGTTGTGCCCCAGGTGCAGGACCCGGCACTTGGCCTTGTTGAACTTCATACAGTTGACCTCAGCCCATCGGTCCAGCCTATCCAGATCTTCCTGCAGAGCCTTCCTGCCCTCGAGCAGATCGACACACGCACTTAGCTTGGTGTCATCTGCAAACTTACTGAGGGTGCACTGGACGCCCTCATCCAGATCATCGATAAAGATATTAAAGAGGACCGGCCCCAGTACCGAGCCCTGGGGGACACCACTAGTGACCAGCCTCCAACCAGATTTGACTCCATTCACCACAACTCTCTGGGCCCGGCTATCCAGCCAGTTTCTAACCCAGCGAAGCGTACGCCAGTCCAAGCCACGAGCAGCCAGTTTCTTGAGGAGAATGTTGTGGGGAACGGTGTCAAAAGCCTGACTGAGGTCAAGGTAAACCACATCCACAGCCTTTCCCTCATCCACTAAGCGCATCACTTTGTCATAGAAGGAGATCAGGTTCGTCAAGCAGGACCTACCTTTCATAAACCCATGCTGACTGGGACTGATCGCCTGCTTGCCCTGCAAGTGCTGTGTGATGACCCTCAAGATAATCTGCTCCATGAGCTTTCCTGGCACTGAGGTCAAACTGACAGGCCTATAGTTCCCCGGGTCTGCCCTCCGGCCCTTCTTATAGATGGGCGTCACATTGGCTAGCCGCCAGTCAACTGGGACCTCCCCCGATAGCCAGGACTGCCGATAAATGATGGAAAGCGGCTCGGCCAGCTCCTCCGCCAGTTCTTTCAGTACCCTCGGGTGCATCCCATCCGGCCCCATCGACTTGCGCACATCCAAAAGTCACCAACTGAGAGGATTGAAGAGTACTCTACTTGCGCTCCTGATCCCTTCAACATGTTTCCAAGGGACATAAAATCCTTTTTGATATTTTGGAGTTTCCTTGTTACACCTTCATTTGATCCTACTTGAAAAAGTAGGAAGGGGTGGTAGTCTTTGGGACCCACCATACTTGGTAGCCTCTTCATAATATCACAAATACGGGCCCCAGACAGGCAGCAAACCTCTCTGGAGAGATTTTCTGGATGGCAAATGGGAGCCTCGGTGCCTCTCAGAGAGGAGCCTCCAATGACTAACACCCTTGACGCCTTCTTTGTGGCACTGGTTTTGATGCAGTTGGGAGATTGAGCCAACTTTGTGTGGTCGGTCTTTCTGAGTTCCCTGCTGTTGGTCTTTCTGAGGTCTTTACTAGTTCCCCTGGAGTCACTTCTCTCCTGCCTTAGAACCCCATATCTATTGTGCAGGGGCACTTCAGGGTCGGGGGGAGACTCCTCCTCCATCTCAGATCAGAGACAAGGGTCCGCTCTCCCTTGTCCTGTGAGTCTTTCAAATGTGCTTATTTTGGGCTGCACGCTTGTTTCCCTACTCCTTGCCTGGACTTCAGGCAGGGCTGCTGCTCTGCCTGTGTCAGCGTATAATACCATTTGTCAATCTCCTGCTCAGATTCCCAAATGCTATGTTGCCTGGTGAGCTACTCTTTTCAACTTCTGTTTGAAGAGCTCATCAAGCTGGGCACACTTGCACCCATGACATCCTCCTCTGCCTTCAGACCCTAGGGGGACCTCCAGAGACCGGAGCTCCCTGGAACTGTGGGTCTGGGCTGGTCATACACAGATATGACTGATCCTGCTCAACCTCCCGGCTGTCCCTGCCTGTGTGCACTGCCATGCAAACTGACATACCAACTGTAGTGCCAGGCCCTGACTGACGCACCATGCCCTGTTCACCGTGCTCCTGGTTGCTCGCTGTCCCCAGGGGCTGCCATACTGGGAGGGGCTGTTGGCTCTGCCAGTGCCTCATCATCCACCCTTGTGAGGGCTGCCAAGTCAGCGGCTCCCTCGGCTGCCTCGAGTGGCCTCGATGCAGGAAAAAACCCTGCCTGCCTCGATCCCCCAATCCACTGAAGAATGCATCTGCCCCAGAGCCGTTTTTCCTATTGCTGGAACATTTTTTATGGATGTGGGTTATTAGTCAGTGTTTTTTTTTTTTTTTGTAATTTCTTTTACCCTCCCCTCCCCTTTCCTCTTCCCTCCCCTTTCTCCTCCCCTTTCCTCTTCCCTCTCCCTTTCTCCTCCCCTTTCTCCTCCCCTCCCCTCCCCTCCCCTCCCCTCCCCTCCCCTCCCCTCCCCTCCCCTCCCCTCCCCTCCCCTCCCCTCCCCTTCCCTTCCCTTCCCTTCCCTTCCCTTCCCTTCCCTTCCCTTCCCTTCCCTTCCCTTCCCTTCCCTTCCCTTCCCTTCCCTTCCCTTCCCTTCCCTTCCCTTCCCTTCCCTTCCCTTCCCTTCCCTTCCCTTCCCTTCCCTTCCCTTCCCTTTACTATTCATATAAATGTACTGTTCTCATAGGCAAAAGTGGTTTATGTTTCTAATATGACACCCCAGAACAAAAAAGTCTGTATCTCTCTCTAATCTTTTATTGGTACTCTTCGAGTGTGAAAGAAATCAAGAAGCATTAAGGGTATCATCATATTTTAATGAAAAGCAAAACATCTTTTCCTGAATTTGACTCTTTGTTCTTTAGATCTTTCAGATCTCAAGGGGATACAAGCTAATTAAAATTGCAGACGGTTTTCATAAAAATATATTACATATAATGATGTTCCAACAGAACATTTAATTTTCTTTATACATGTATAAAATATAATATAGATGTAGTTCTTGTTCTCACTGTTAAAATTTAACAGTGCAGATCAGCTCATGGATAAGATTACAGCCTTTGTAGTGTTCTTGATAAGTTGTTCCATTAGATTCTCTAAAGCGCAAGAGTGTGAAATTAAATCATTTTACAATAAATATACTTCAAAAGACTCATTAAGGACTAGATCATAAACTTTTCACTCCCTTTGATATAAAGGTACTTAAGTTCTGTCCCATTAAATCAAAATATTATTTTAGTAACACTGGATAATTATTACTATTTACATCACTTGTTTTGAATAACCACAATAATATTAAAAATATCTTTTTCTAAATAAAAAATAAAGAAAAATATTAGAATTATCAAAATATATTTTGTGACTTAAAGGAATTGAGAAAAAGGAATTAAAGAATGTTTCACATTAGCTCTCCCATGAGAAAGGAAATATATCCATGGGGTTATTGAATCTGGCATGGCAGCAAGACTCCTAACTCTGTTTTCTGACAAATAAGCACAACTTTTTAAAATAAAATGAAGGATAAGAAAGATAAATCTATAAGCACTAGATTATGGAGACATTTTAATTTGTCACCTTGAATTAATTAAAATATAAGTAATCTTCCATTTAAATGTAGAATGGCTCCAATGGAAAAGAGAATCATCACAGAATCATAGAATCATAGGATATTGTTGTGGTTTAACTTGTCCAGCATCTAAGCACCACACAGCCGTTTGCTCACCCTCCCCTCTCCCTCTCTGGGATGGGGGAGAGAATTAGGAAAAATGAAGCCTGTGGGTTGAGATAGAGACAGTTTATTAGGACAGAAAAAATAATAATAATAATGATGATGATAGTACTACTACTAATAATGTGTACGAAATAAGTGATGCACAATGCAATTGCTCACCACCTGCTGACCAATGCCTAGCCTATCCCCAAGCAGCCGGCCCCCCCACACCAGCTAGCCACCCCTATATATTGTTTAGCATGACGTCAGATGGTATGGAATATCCCTTTGGCCAGTTTGGGTCAGCTGTCCTGGGTCTGTCCCCTCCCAGCTCCTGCTGCACCACTAGCCTGCCCGCTGGCAGGACAGACCGAGAAGCTGAAAAGTCCTTGGCTTAGTGTAAGCACTGCTCTGCAACACTTAAAACATCAGCATGTTATCAACATTCTTCTCATCCTAAATCCAAAACATAGCACCCTACCAGCTACTAGGAGGAAAATTAACTCTATCCTAGCTGAAACCAGGACAGACATCCAAGTTGGAAGGGACCCACAAGGATCATCATGTTCAACTCCTGGGTCCCCAGAGGACCACCCAATAGATAAATAAATAAATCTTATCATGTGTTTGAGAGCATGCTTCTTGAATTCCATCAGGCTTGGTGCTGTGACCACTTTGCTTGGGAGCCTGTTCCACCTGACCACCCTCTCGGTGAAAAACCTTTTCCTAATATCCAGCCTGAACATCCTGTCACAGCTCCATGCCATTCCCTTGGATGCTATCACTGGTCACCAGAGAGAAGAGATCAGTGCCTGCCTCTCTGTTGCCCCTCATGAGAAAGTTGTAGACCACAATGAGGTCTTCCCTCAGTCTGCTCTTGTCCAGGCTGAACAATCCAAGTGACTTCAGCCACGCCTCATACGTCTTCTACTCTAGACTCTTTACCATCTTTGTTGCCCTCCTTAGGACACTCTCTAACAGTTTTATATCTTTCTTATACTGTTGTGCCCTAAACTGCACACAGTATTCAAGGTAAGGCAGCACCAATGCAGAGTGGGACAATCACTTCCCTTGACTGAGTAGCAACGCTGTTCTTGATGCACACGAGCTATTGTTCTATATCATAGCACCTAGTAGTACTACAATGGTTTTCTGAAGGATCCGAGAGCTCATTTTCAATCTCCGTACCAATTCACAACAGAAAAAGTTACCGCTAAAAGAAAGAGTGTCACAGCAACTTGACTGCATGACATAGGAATAGCACCAGCTCTTTCTCCCCTTTATTTTCTCAGGACGCGGGGATCACAGAATCTCAGAATAACAGAATGGTCGAGGTTGGAAGGGACCTCTGAAGATCATCTAGTTCAAGCCCCCTGCCAAGCAGGATCACCTAGAGTACATTGCACAGGATGGCATCCAGACGAGTTTTGAATATCTCCAGAGAAGGAGACTCCACAACCTCTCTGGGTAACCTGTTCCAGTGCTCTGTCACCCTCACAGTAAAGAAGTGCCCTCTCATATTCAGATGGAACTTCCTGTGCTTCAGTTTGTACCCGTTGCATCTCATCCTCTCACTGGGCACAGATGAAAAGAGAACTGGCTCCATCCTCTCGACACCCTCCCCTCAGATGTTTATATACATTAATGAGGTCTCCCCTCAGTCATCTCTTTTCCAGGCTAAACAGGCCCAGTTCTCTCAGCCTGTCCTCGTATGATAGGTGCTCCATTCTTCTAATCCTCTTCGTAACCCTCCTCTGAAGTTGCTCCAGCAGTTCTATGTCCCTTTTGTACTGGGGAGCCCAGAACTGGACACAATACTCCAGGTGTGGCCTGACCAGGGCTGAGTAGAGAGGAAGGTTCACCCCCCCCTTGACCTGCTGGCAACATTCTTCCTAATGCAGCCCAGGATACCATTGGCCTTTTTGGCTACAAAGGCACATGACTCTTGGTTAGCCTGCTGTCCACCAGGACTCCAAGGTCTCTCTCTGCAGAGCTGCTCTCCAGCAGGTGTGCCCTCAGTCTGAACTGGTGCTTGGGGTTATTCCTCCCTAGGTGCAGGACTGTGCACTCACCGTTGTTGAACTTCATGAGGTTCCATCTCAGTCTCTCTACTCACTTCGTAAAAAAAAAAAAAAAAAAAAAAAAAAAAGCCTTTCTATTTCCCAATCATTTCAAGTGCACATGACAGTAAGAACATTCTCCTGATTATTTTCCTACAAGAACTCTTTATAATAAAAAATGTAGAATGCAAGGCTTCCAGATGGAAGACAAATTTGCTTTTATCTAGTAACAATGGCTAATACAGACTGGCTATGAAATAGAGGAAAAACTAATATTACAATCAGAATGAAGCAAATAAGGCTATGTTGGGAAAAAAGCTTCTACATAATATGTAACATGTACCAATATAACATTATTTCTGGACAGAACAGTTTAGTGTGAAAACTTAAAGTTGTGTTCTCCAAAAGAAGAAAGTACATAATCACATTTGTATATATTTCATATACTATTATGTGTGTGCATTTTATAATCAGTTGTAGATACACTTGTATGGCTATTTTTACAAACCAATGTAACATGGTCCAGTCCTTTTTACTCAACAGTGTCAGTGAAGGTTCATTGGTGAAAAGTCTGTTTGAATAATCGTATTATTTATCTTTCCTCATGAAATGCTTCTGGATACTTATGCTGTGGTTTTTGTTTGTTTGTTTGTCTGTTTTCTGTTTGTCTTTGTTTGTGGGGGTATTTTTTTTTTGTTTTTAAGTTTTTTGCTTGGTTTGTATGTTTTTGGATTTGGTGCTCTTTTAGGGTATTGGGGGGTCTTTTTGGAGAGTCATTTCCCTACTGCATTGTTTCCCTTTATGTCTTCATTGTGCTTCTTTACCTAGCACTTAATACCTTAAGCACTTAAAATAAAGATTTTCTAAACAGAATTAAAAAAAAAAATCAGGATCATTTGAAATGATCTGTAAAATAAGTGTTTAGTACTATTCATTGACAGTTCTTACAAATCATATATATCCTATATCTTGTATTTTGATAACTTGTTGACTTTCCCTTGAAAATGTTGGAAAACAAGAATTGTTTGAAACTCTTTTGGTTTTATGTCAGTTCTTGTCTGTATCCTCTCTTGCCTTTTCTGCTGCTATCTGTCTATCAGCAGGACCTCTGATTCTTAAGAGCTCATCACCTGTGCTCTTTTCCGTATTTTAAGCTTGAGACATAAATATCCTTTGTGACATAATAAACATGCCCAATATTATATCTTAAGGTGAGAAATAGATGAGACAAGGCTGATTCCTGCCTGAATCATCATTGCTCTTGAGGAAGCAATGGCTATCCCCTCCTTGCACAAACTGATTTTATTCTTGAGGGAAGCAGCTCTCACCATTAGGGACTGTATTTCTGGTACATAACTCTGGGGAAGGAAGGTGGCTCTGCGGGTATCTTGAAGCATATTGCTGAGAGGGGCTCCTCACTAGGACATTAAAAATATTCTCCACCAATGGTTGATTTGGATTTTGGTTTCCAGGTGACTGGGTGTGCTGCAGGATCAGGCTGCCCAGCTCTGTGTGTCTCAGCATCCATGCTTCAGCTCTACTAACCAGGAAGGCCAAAGGCTGAGGGTACCTTCCTTCCCCATTCTGCTGCAGGTTTGCTGCCATGGTTTGGGCAGTTTCCAATCGACAGGAGTGTTTCAAGATGATGCAGGGCCTGGAACAAGATGATATGGGGCCTGGAGCATCTTCCCTATGAGGAAAAGGCTGAGAGACCTGGGTCTGTTCAGCCTGGAGAAAAGAAGACTGAGAGGGGATCTTATCAATGTGTATAAATACCTGAAGTGTGGGAGACAGGGTTTTGGCCAACCTCTTTTCAGTGGTCTGTGGGGACAGGACAAGGGGCAATGGCCAGAAAATGGAGCCCAGAAAGTTCCGCACCAACATGGGAAAGAACAGTGAGGGTGACGGAGCACTGGGATAGGCTGCCCAGGGAGGTTGTGGAGTCTCCTTCTCTGGAGATATACAAGACCCGTCTGGATGCCTACCTGGGCAACCTGCTCTAGGGAACTTGCTTTGGCAGGGGGGTTGGACCCGATGATCTCTCGAGGTCCCTTCCAACCCCTACAATTCTGTGATTCTGTGAAATAAGCAACAGTAAATGAGCATAGATTTTGTTTAAATGCAA
Source organism: Cygnus atratus (assembly GCF_013377495.2). Taxonomy (NCBI): domain Eukaryota; kingdom Metazoa; phylum Chordata; class Aves; order Anseriformes; family Anatidae; genus Cygnus; species Cygnus atratus. The sequence goes on along the minus strand of NC_066363.1, from coordinate 100,447,986 downwards.
ATGTTCTTCAGAATAAACAAGGGAAGAGAATTGCACACTGTGGTGGTTTTACCCAGCTTGGCAGATGAGAAGGGAAAGGGGGAGAAAATACAATGAAAACAACAACAAAACAACAAAACAGGGCTCACAGATTTAGATAAGGACCTGGAAATCACTCATCAATTATCATGGGTAAAATAGACTCAGCATAGGGAGATTAATACAATTTATTACCTATTACTAACCAACTAGATCAGTGAGAAACAAACAAACAAAAAGCAAACTAAAAACAGCTTTCCTGCATCCACCCCCTTCCACCTCCTCCCCCTGAGCAGTACAGGGGAGCGGGGGAATGGGGATTACAGTCAATCTGTTACTGCTTTGTCTCTGCAGCTCCTTCATGGTCACTCTCTGCCCCTGCTCCAATATGGGGTCCCTCCCACAGGATGCAGTCCTTCCTGAACTGAGCCTCTGGGGGCTTCCCACAGGCAACAGCTCTTCAAGAACTGCTCCAACATGGCTCCGTACCATGGGGCCCATCCCCCAGGAGCAAACTGCTCCAGCACGGGTCCCCCACAGGCGGCAGCTCCCCCCAGACCCCCTGCTCCTGTGTGGGCTCCTCTCCATGGGCTGCAGCTCCGGCCTGGGGCCTGCTCCTGCGGGGGCCCTCCATGGGCTGCAGCCTCCTCCAGGCCACATCCACCTGCTCCACCGGGGTCTCCTCCATGGGTTGCAGCGTAGAGATCTGCTCCATGTGGGACCCATGGGCTGCAGGGGGACAGCCTGCTCCACCAGGGGCCTCTCCGCAGGCCGGAGGGGAACTGCTGATGTGTGCCTGGAACACCTCCTGCCCTCCTTCTGCACTGACCTTGGTGTCTGCAGGGCTGCTTCTCACACCTTGCTGACAACTTGCTGTTGTGCAGCAGTGTTTTCTGTTTCTTAAATATGCTCTCACAGAAGTGCAAACAGCATTACTTATTGGATCAGCTCTGGCCAGTGGTAGGTCCCTGTGGAGCCGGCTGAAACCAGCCCATATCTAACACGGGGTAGCTTCTGGATTCTTCTCACAGAAGCCATCCCTGCAGCCCCCTGCTACAGTAACCTTGCCACGTAAACCCAGTACACAAACATATAAGTAATGCATATGTTCTAAATTAACAGCAAACAGAATGATTTTCAAAATTTTTCATGAGTCATCAGTGGGTCTTTAAAATACCTTTTACTGACAATTAACTCTGTACTCGGAACTCACTGGAAAGAAGACCTCATAGACTATGTTTCAGATTGAAAACAATTTCACAAGAAGAATAAAAGAGAGTGAGCCAAATAGATTTAAATGCCAGAGAATAATTACAAGTATGTATTAAAACTTTGGCAATATTCCAAAGAGACGAATTCAAATAAAGAGTTTAAAAGGCTCTTCTCCTGCATTTCCAAGGCCAAATAGTCATAGCTCAATCAGGAATCAAATTGTACAAGGTAGTTCAGCAAAAGCTGAATATAGGGAAAGCTTTACTTAAATTCATTTATATTCCAAGTAAAGATGAGCTGCCCTGCCTTTCAAAGTGTAACTCACACAACTCAAAGAGGGAGGCGCTCTCAGGAGAAGAGCTCTTGTAGTGACAGTCAGATCTGCAGCATCCCTTCATGCTCTCTACAGGTACAACTTTTGGAAAACACTTAGCAAATTTTACAGCCACCTCATCACAGCAAACATCTCTAGGGAGAAAAGACAGCAGAAAAACCACTTGCCCTTCTTCAGGGTGAATATCCCTTAAGGATGCAAAATGCAAATCTGGTGCACGGGGTACAATTTATTCATCTTTAAACTAGCTTCAGTCAATTTAGCATATTCTGCCAAAGTGATAATCAGTATATTTCTTAGGGAGAATAAATGAATCTTGTACAAATTGTAATCAGGATGGCATAACCAGCTCAGACACTGTAATATATATTTTTTAGATTACTGCTCTTATGAAAGCTGTGTGTTTGAGGGACTTATTTTTAATATTTTCCTGCACTAAGTATCTGCACAGAATCTTAAAGTAGATCTAAGCCTTCATGTTCTTTATTTCAAATAAAAGAACATTTAAAAAGCTTATAGATGCAAGTGCTTTTACAATAAATAAATAAATAAATAAAAATAATCATCTTCAGGAAAATGATGTAGAATCTTTGGTATAGATTCATGTAACAAAAGCCTTTGGAGAGTTCAAACAACAACAAAAAAAATTAAGATTTTTCATAAGTGGGAGAAATGAGACAAACAGAACTCTTTTCTATTCAATATCCTTCCCAAAATTTTGGGCAACATTTTTAGGTTTTAAAAATGTGTACATGACATGGCTTTACCGCATGCATATACTGCAGAGTCGTGGTGTATTTGAAAAAGTATTGAATGGCCTCTCCATTCCCCCCCATTTCTGAAAGCTGTCAATGGAAATCTCCATAAGAGCAAGTGAGCTATCCTCTGAATTTTAACACAGTAAAAGTGAGCAGGCTACCTCCTTGAGAAGTATGCATCCATGTACTAATAGAAGGAGAGTTATTACCCATATCAATTTACCTCTGAGTAAATTTTACACTTCACTATCTCACTGAAAGGCCATAAAACAGATGACAGGTCCCTTCTTCTCTTGTAAGTTTAACTATGTCAGTAGAAGTCCCTCTGAAACTGAAGAGTAAAATAGATGAACAAACCAGTACCGCTGCTTCTCTTCCGATCTACCAGTTTTCTCCATCCTTGTGACATTGAACATTTCTGATGCCAGCAGTATGAATATTCCCATAGGAAATCTTTTCATTTTCTCTTCATAGAGTTGTGATGCATGACATCCCTCTACCACAGTGCTACTGTAATTCTAAACATAAATAATACTGAGCATTACCGTAGGCATCAAGCACTGATATTAGTCTGGTGTACAGTCCTGTATTGTCTGACTCTACTTTGACTCCAGAACTGCCTCCTTCCCTCTTCCAGAGTTTTCTTCAGGGTTTTTGTGAACCAGGAATGGAGTGAGCAGGTGGAGGTCTCTGGACACTATCTGTCCTTTCCTGCAGTGCTGCTTGTTTCTCATACTTGTAGGCAAGGAGTGCCCATGCTGTGCGTGTGAGAAGATGAAAGATTAGTACTGCCATGAGGTGAGGAGGTGCAGCATGGGAAGGAGTGTCTCCTGCAGTGCTGGAAGTCACCTGCAGGGAGAGAAGTCCTTTTTCCAAGAATTGACAGGAGAAAAATAAAAGATTCTTAGAGGTATTTTTCAAAAAGCATGCCCTGCCCTGGAATGTTTGCCCAAGGGATGTATTCTAGCCTCCTATAACACACCTGCCAAAAGGAGGAGGTTAATGAGGTAGAGTTCAAACCCACACTTACTCAAATGCCCAGTGAACTGTGTCCTGAAATTTTAATAGGTTCTTTCACTTAATGTCACTCTGTTAGTACTTGTTATGCATATCAGAGATTCAGATAGCACTGTGTAGCACTAATAAGAATACAGTTAATAAATATATAAACCAAATTTAATCTCATTGGTCCTTTTTTTTAAAAAAAAAAAAAAAAAGTTTGTTTGTCTCTGGATACACCTGCATTTGCCAACATTGACATCTTTCTGAGATGGCTTGTAAAGATAATAATAATAATAATAATAATAATAATAATAATAATAATAATAATAATAATAAACATGCTAAATATTTATTAATACCTTGATAATAAATTATAGGGTAAAATGACTTCGGTCTGGTGTGTGACATGTCATGGTCAACCATTGCCCAGATAATTTTGTTAAACAAACTCAGACTGGGAAATAAGATAATTGGTGAAATATTTAAGAATCTAAACCATGTTCTGATTTGAATATTTTTCTAATTTAAAGCCGAAAGGCTATTAAAACTACTAACATTAGTACTAGGTTTAAAAATAACAATAATTTATGTTATAGTCTAGTTGCTAATACCTGATTGCAATATCATTCCCCCTAGGCTGAAAATGTGTGAGAGAAGTATTCTCACATCAATTACTGACATTCAAGGTGTTAACTCCCAATGCATGCACTGAAAACCAAACAGAATTAGGTTAATAATTATAAACAGATCAGGAGATACAGACATGTAACAATTTTAGCATGGTTTAGAAAAGCTAGTGAATACATCTGTCCTGCTGAAATTATTATTTCTTCTCTTTTTTTTTTGTCTACTTTTTATACATTAATAATAAATAATAATAATCCTGCTTATAGTTTTTAAAGAAAACTAGAATACATATAATCCCTTTTTACCTACTGTCAAAATAAGAGAGTGTCTAGAAATAGCTCCAAGGATAAACTTATAAATAGAAAACCTGGACACAAGTCGTTTCTGGTATTTTTTATGGTACTGATGTTAGTCTTTAAGTTCTAATATCATAAATTCAGAGAACTTTTATTACCCGTACTGCTTTCTTGCTGATGTTTATGTAGTCTCTGACAGAAAATTGACAATCTGAGATTAAAAAAAAGTACAGGATTTCTTATGAAGATAAATATATTTGGAGATGGAGGTCTACAGGCTCTAGTGAACCACTATGGCCTGAAATGTAATGCCATTTGCTGCATTAGTACCATGTTCCCTATAAATATTCTTAAATCTTCTTAAATCTAAGTGCCTGTCAGTAGTGCATTTAATAAAATAGCTGATGTTTTCCACATTTTCAATGCGTTCTTACTCTGATTCATTTTCCAAAGGGAGAGTAGTGCATTACACAAAGCGTTTTGTTCTGGTAGGAATGTTTTTACTGTGGTTTTGTTTTTGAGCTGCCTTTCAATGTATCTTTCAGAAAATTCACCCTGAAATGGAATGCAGTTCTATGATCAGAGCTGTGTTTTCATCTTAAATTGCCTCCCAGGAAAGATCTACTTTCCAATAATAATAATAAATAAATAAATAAATAAATATTGATTGATTGATTGATTGATTGATTCTCAGTATCCACTAGTTCTTCCCAGTAAATAAAAATCACGGTTAAACCACAGGACAATCATTAGTAATTGTCAAATAACAGTTGTATGATGTTAAATACTACCTGCACAAAAATCATTGGGAGAGAACTTAATGAAGGAATGCGTAATGATAAAAAATCCAGTAATGATAAAATCTAGTAAAAGTAATATTATTTTAAAATAAAGTTATTATCTTGGAGGTCTCATTTTGAACACTTATTCTAGATCTTATTATGTCGTGTTTGAGATAGCTATTAAAAGTACAAAAATCAGCTAAAGTTGATCTTTACTGGCAAAAGCAATATATGTTAAAGTGTAATTTTCACTCTGTTTGGTTCCTTATTCAGTTCCTAGAAACATCAGAACCTCAGGCCTTAAATTTCCTTCTTTCAGATAATAGAGGAAAGTAATAAGACATTTAGTTGCTGTACTTGGAACTTTTCCCTTGCATAGGCTATACATAATACCGGTGAAATTATTCATTATTCATAATGAGCCAATCATTTCTACTCCTCATAATGACTCCAAATTGAACATTGAAATGTTTAATATCAAATAGTTGAAAACGTATTTATTCAGCACAACAATTAAGAATGGTTTTAAATCTCTACAATTCTGAGAGGGTTTAATGTTAATGTTGAGCAAACGCTAAATTCTGGTCTTAATCAAGTCAATGTGTGAAATTCATGCTGTCTTTTCTATGTGTAAGTATTTACTGCTATGTCTATTTTGTCTATTTCTCTTTTTTTTTTTTTTTTTTTTTTTTTTTTTGCTACATTTGATGAGCTGATTGACAATGTGATTTCTTAGATAGCTGTTTCAGAATGATATAAATATACATTCCCAAGGACATAAATATTCAGCTCTAGCTTCTACAAAAGTTGTACATGCGATTTTGAAATTTTCTTTTTGAGTAAATTCTTCATTCTAGTGCAAAAAAGAACACAAAGTGTATATCAAATATAGTGAATAACTTGTACTTTAATGCAAATATTTGTCTGTATTTTATTTAATTTTCTTCACTTTGGCCCTAATTTCAGTAGACTATGTGAATATGATACTACCAGAATGAGTATGAATGATGCCATGCGTGTTTAAAATTAAGCATACTATTAGCAACCTGTTCTACGATATCCTCACAGAGACCAGAACTGTTTCTGAGAACTGCTTTTAACCACCATGATATCGAGAACCTCATGCATTGCTCTGAGGTCCATCAAAGGTAACCTCCATCCACTCAAATATAGTTTTCCAGCAACATTTTACCCTTTAATCTTAAAGTTTATCATTTTCACGTTTGTCAATGTCAAACTGCACAAATGGCCTCTACATCCTTTATGCCCTTTATGCACATGTTAAGCTTTATAAATGCTTATTGCTTTCAGATAGTAGAGAAATAATAAGCTTGCAAAGCAAAATGCTGGATTATAATGTATGAAATAATGCCATTGTTACCTGAGAAAAACATCTTGCTGATCTCTCTGGATATGAATCAGTCTTTCTGATTTAGATAAAAAGTACCTCTGTGTGATGCTGAATGCTCACAAGGTGAAAAAATACCATGAATGATGGAGGATAATGCTAAAAAAGAAATTCTCTCACATTTTTGATTTCATTAATTTCAGTGGGATTCCTCTTTCAGCCAATAACAGCTATACCTATGTCAAGTTGCTAGTGAGTTCAGAAACATAAGTTCTGTTCACAACACTGCAATTAACCTCAACAACATGAAGAAAATCCCAACAGCTTTTAGTTGCTCATCTCTAAATGGAGACTTTTAGAGTGCTTTGATAAATGTAAAAAACAACTGGTGTTAGATTTTCTTTTTACTTTTGTGAACTGCATATAACTATCTTTAAAAGAAAAAATGTGAGAATATATGTTATGAACTTTTATTTTTCATACATAATTGCTGACAATAGTGTACATCTCATCCATCATAGTAAGCTATGACTGCATCTGATTAACTTAATATAGTGTTAATGTAATAAGGGAGAGGTAGCCTTCATTCATCATATTGTGTTATAGCAATAATATAGTAGAGTATTGTGTTTGACTGATGTAATAAAGTTTTTAATAGAAGGCAATAAAGATATTATCAGAAAACCATCATTAATACCTGGAATTTTTAAAGGCTGTTTCTAATGTGCTTCTTAGTCTTTCAGTCACCAAGATGCAATAAGAAAGATCCTCTGAGACTGCAGAGGCATTTGAATATGCAACATTATGAATGTGCTATTTTTGGCATTGCAATGGTGAAGCACATTTTGTACTACTTAGCAAATCTATGCTGTGAGTTAAACAGAATATTTTTCTGCTGAACAAGAGGGTCTAATAGAATAGAGACTCATAAAAGGTCACGATAAGTCCTCAATATTTACTCTTTTGGCTTTGTCATCAAGACCAAATCTTTTTGCTCCTGTAGGAATACAAGGATATTATTATTATTTTTTCTTTTTTAATTAATATGTAACGTATAAGACATATTAGATTAATCAAAAATCTTTCCATGATCTGTAGCTTCATTCTAAAAAGAAACAGCCTATATTAGTGCTTGCACATGCTTTGTGTTTGTTAAATGAACTTGAATTGAACAAATTAGGTTTATATTCAGGGGACCAAAACCAACTGTTCGCCTTCATTAACAAAACTCTCTCTGAAGGTGGAATTTCAAATCATTCCTCATTTGTCTTCAGAAAGATACCAGTTACATTCTTCATCTTGGTGTTTTGTTTTTGTTTTTTTGATTGTTTGTTTGTTTTCCTATATCAGTTGACAGAGATTTATAGTGTAACATAAGTTTGTGCAGGTAAGTTATTTTTGTTAAATCATACTGGATTTGTATAAAAATCTGAGTTCCAAGCATTATTTTTTTTAATCTTACACAATTTATTCTTACATGGCAGTATATAATGCACAACATATTAATTTCATCAAGAATGGTGTGTTAAGAAGATGAAAAACAGTATTCATTTTTTTCATCTATTTTTCATCTAATGCAACAACAATCACATTAAAAATAATGAAATCATCTGTTCCAGATAGAGTAACTGCTTCTCCATGATGTCAAATCATAAATGACAAAATGTCAATTAAAAAAGAAGGAATATTTTCACAGTGCTGGCCAGTTCCTTTCTTCACCTCCAAGCACAAATTTTCTTTCATCCACGCAATGCTCTTGTAAATACTGCATTTGTATACCTTTATAAGTTCATAGGACTGATAGCATTTCTGTCCAAAATGATTTTATTTCAATTTTAGTTTGCTAAGAAACTTCATACAAAGAAAAAGGACATTAACAACTTTCTCTTCCCACTAGGCTGGATTACTTTAATTATATGTAAAGCTGAATGGCTAGGCTTCCTGAAGTATAGAGTGCTACAATCCATATTCTCCACATCTCAGCCCTTTTGCTGACTCCTAACAAATTCCCGATGTATTTTGGAACCAATTCCTTGGTTCCAATTTTCCAAGTAACTAATAATTACATCAATTATTAGTTGTTATCCCCCCCCCCCCCCCGCCCTTTTCACTCTCCCCTCTACCCCCCATTTCCTTAGAAATCTGGCAAATTCACAGATTAAGCACATAGATGCTGATGCAGTTCACTCTTCTTCCTTAAGAAACTCTTTGTATCCTTACAAAATTCTCACATTCCATTTAGTCTCAATCCTATTCCCTTCAGAAATACAAATATATTGCACCTGTATCACATTTCTGGCATTAAAAGTAGATGTTCTAAAGATTCCATAAATCTGTCCAAAGGCTAAACTTTTGATATTGAACTCATAAGTACTGTAGAAAAAAAATATGTTTGCGTTGTGACAGAGGATATTTTTGAATGCATTTATCATAAAAAATAGAGAAATAGATAAGTATGAAAGACAAAAATATTCATCAGAATCTGTTGTCTATTCTCTTTATTGGTTGCTAAATCGGATTTAGCTGGAATACCAAATATGTGTTCATGTTATTCTTATGTGAGATATGTTTATGAAAGAAGTCTTACATAATTATTTGGAAATACTTTAGTTACACCAAACATGGACTAAATTCAGTGAATGCAGTAGTACATCTTGCTTTTTGCACTGTGAAAATCAAAATGTGAGTGCTTCTTCTCATTCCTTTCAATGGAGTAACTCTGGAAGGAAAAAAAAAAAAAGAGAGAGAGAGAACATTGTAGAAAGCCCTTTCATTATCTGGGGGGTTCTTAAAATTAATAATTTATAAGTATATAAATATATCTCAGAGTATTTAATCTGAGATCTTTATCTCAAAGGTCTTCAAAATCAGCAGCATGTGTGTGTAGTTGCTTATGTGTGCAATCATTCACATATTTTACATTTCAAAAGTTATTGCACTGAAGTCTTTCCGGGATGAGGCCCAAGGAAAAATAAACTAGTATCCTTGGCTTTGATTCAGGAATGCATTTAAGTTCATATCTATTCATGAAGGGAACACAAGCATGCTCTTAACCTTAAGGAAGTATCTCAGTCTTTCCTGATCTGGGATTTGAGTCATTTGAGTCCATTTTCAATTCTATCTGGAATCACATATATATATATATCAATTTTCTGTATACAAAAGTACCTTTTTCTATACTAAAATCCAAAGATTCTCTAAACAACTTTCCCTTTCAATACTCCTCATAATCATAAAATATTCTAAACATTATTTTTCCCCAAATCTTGCTCGTGTCCTACTCATTGTAAGATAGCATTACACTATTATAATGTGATGTTCTTTTTAAAAGTACAGACATATCTCACTGAAAACCATCCTTTTTGTGTTGTATTCACTGAAATTCCTGATTCATTTCACAATCCACAACTTGTAGCTTCTTTACATGCAAGCATTTAGTCTAGTGATAAACAAATGCTAGCTCAGGTGCTGTTTTTCATTCCTTGCATCTTAATTGCATTGTTCTAAACAGAGTCTCTCCTCTTCTATACAGCATTCTGCAACAGCTGCAGAAGTACCTTTGCAATTAATCATCCTTTCTTATTTCACTGTATTTGATGGTACTGGAGCTCAGTCCAAACTCTGTGCTTTTCAACAGAAAAATCTATAATATATGTTGGATCAGCCCTAGAATAACCATGACTATTTCAAATATTACTGACTCACAGACTTGTCACTCTTTTCAGAGGTAACTTCACAGCTTAGATTATATATTGGTGTTTCCTGAATCTAAGTAGTAGAGTATATACAGGAGAGGAAATTTAAAAACATTGTCCCTGCCTCAGACTCAGAATATTATTAATGTCAATATTAGGAAGAACTTCTTTACCGAAAGGGTTGTTAGGCATTGGAATGGGCTGCCCAGGGAAGTGGTTGAGTCGCCATCCCTGGAGGTCTTTAAAAGATGTTTAGATGTAGAGCTTAGTGATCTGGTTTAGTGGAGGACTTGTTAGTGTTAGGTCAGAGGTTGGACTAGGTGATCTTGGAGGTCTCTTCCAACCTAGATGATTCTGTGATTCTGTGATTCAATCTATATCATAATATGAAAAAGCTAAGCATCGCTAGTTGTTTATAAAACATTATTGCACAGCAGAATTACTACAGCCATATTTATGTTGTCTAATTATGAACCAAACCAAGTAAGTCAATTATTCATCGTGCTGTTAGACACAAATCTCCAATTTTCAGTCTAGTTTCTCTCATGTTTGAGCTTCTTGGATCTTTTTTTTTTTTAATTATTATTTTTATTTTTTCCCCAGTCTATCAGACCTTTTTCTCAGTTGCCCTTTCATTTTTCACCTTCACAATTTGTTCTCTACCTTGAACAAGATTCGTCTTAAAGACCTTGATTCAGGAATATTTCCCAGCTCAGGGTCTGATCAAAAAGCACGTTGAAGTCAACTGCAATAATCTTTGGACAGACTCCAGGCAAGTAATATAGAACAGGGTTAAAGATAAATACAGATAAATGCTTCTGCCTGACCCCTATTAAATAAGCCATATATTGAAAAAATGCAGCTTTAAGGAAAAATGCATCTTTAAGTAAGCAAATTTGTTCTCAAATTGGGTTGAACTGGCAAAGATGATTTGTTTAAAAAACATGGTGTTTACTATTTATTTATCTACTCATATTTGGAAAGTCATTTTTTTTTCTTATTTAGAAACAAAACTAAACCAAAATTACTACTTTTAACCAAAACTGGAGTTACATTTTTAAGCTGGAACATATTTTTAAAAGGTAGAATAAAGAAGATTAAATGGACTTTGAGAATAATTAAAAAAAAATAAAAATGTTTTGCTTGAAATATACTTGCTTTGGATTCCAGTTAAAATTTACTGTTTGTACAGCTGCAGTCCAGAACATATTTGTGGCCCACTGAATAAGGACCAATATAAACCACAGCCAGTTATCCTTTTAACCTATTTTTTAATATTGGTTTCCTCCTTCTTTGCATCCACTGGATCTTTCTGTTTCTTTTACTGTTCACCCATTATCCTGTTGTAGCATTTTCTTTGAAATTCTTACTGGTTACTATAAATCTTACATGTTTGCTCTTTTATACTGTTTTGAGATGTTTCTCAGCAAAAGTCTGGATTTCTTTGTTACTTAAGATGCACGTACCTGTGAAAGACTATCTAGCAAAGTATTCTGAATACTTCTGTCTATGTAAAATACTATTAACACATTTTGGAATCTGATTTTTTTCACATAAAAAAGGCTTTTTCCAAAAAAAAAAAAAAATCTTAAATACTAACTTGTGTGCAATCCCTCATGTTATTTCTACTCAGTTATATTCAGCTGAAGCTGTGTTTTTTCTTCTTGATATATTTATTTATTGTTAGAGTTTTAAAATTCTTCTCATAACATTCTTGAATAAAATAGATTACCATTGCTTACCATCTCAGTCTAGCCCAAGTGCAATGTTAAAGACATGGAGTAAAAGCACCTGCATAACTCATTGCTTCTCTTTGCATGCATATACATATTATACAAGTTATACCTGCACAATCTTTCTCTTTTCAACAGTTAACACAGTGATGCTGAAAGATGCAGTGATCCCTCTATAGCTTCTTCTTGGGGTGCCAGCCAGTACTAACATCATATCACTCTTCAAAACTTAATTAATTCACCAATTCCTGCATTGTTGAACAAATCTATTGCCAGCTCATTCATTTTGTTTGTTGCTTTTTTTTTTTTTTTTGGTGGGGGTATTGGATTCCATGCTTGAATATTATTATTGACCAGTAATAAATGGGAATAAGGCTGTGTTGAGCAATGTTGTTCAAACAAAAAGACATGTAAACATTTGAAATTTGTTTTAAGTGACAAGTTATGACAGTAACATATCACAGAGAAAGGAAATCCATAACCATTTCCTGTAGACAATATTGGTAACCACCTCTCTTCATCTCAGATGCATCTGTCAGTCTCTACATACACACACCGATCTGTCCATCCAACTGTCCATCTTAGACATGGTTATTACATCAGATAACTTTGATTATTTTTCTTGGTGGGCACAAGTCAACAAATAATTCATAAAAATATCTGTGTATCTAAGTTTTTTATTCATAGAATCATAGAATGTTTTAGGTTGGAAGGGACCTTAAAGATCATCTAACTCCAACATCCCGTGACACTAGACCAGGTTGCCCAAAGCCCCATCCAGCCTAGCCTTAAACACTTCCAGGAGTGGGGCATCCACAGCTCCTCTGGGCAACCTGTTCCAGTGCCTCACCACCATCATAGTAAAGAAGTCTTGTCCAGATATAAGACTTTGTATAAGGTTTTGCTAAACTATTTTACTTTGTTATTTTTTTTATTGTTATTGTCTTGTTACTTACCCACATTTTATTTGCATGTTTACTTAACCACATTTGCACGTTACTTACCCACATTTTATTTGCACATTTTACCCACATTTTAATTGTACATTTCCTCTTTGGAAATTTCCTCTTTGGAAAAGACACAGTCTTTTCAACTGTGTGATATATTTGACAATTCAGAACCCCTGTAACAGGCAGTGGTTTCTAAACCAAAAGAAACTTTTACTTATGAAAAAGAGTTTCTTCCAGACTTTTTGTCTGGAAATAAAATATCCAATATAGTATAGGTATTTTACTAATATACCAGTATAATATTAAGCATATCCCATGACTTCAAATATATCTGTAATTTTATACTGTATTTTATAAAAGAAAAATCACATGAACTTTAGTCTGTTGAGAGAAAGTTACAGACAGAGCATGGTTATCAAGGGAAATCAGACTTTTTAAAGTGTCTAATAAAAATATATGTATGACACAATTATAACCACTTCTGTAACAACTTTTCAGGGCTCAAACTGAAGTCCTGGACTGGAGAATTTCCACTGACGTCTTGGGAGAAATTTACCACTTTTAAATTACTTCTTTCAGCTCCATTTTATGCAAAAGTTACAAAGACCTGGGTTCTGCTGGCCTCCAAATCACTCTGAAGTAAGGAGACAAATCGTCTTACGGTCTGTTCTAGTTAAAGACAGTATAAGATAAATTACAGTATGCTGCAACAGATTATCATTTCAATAGTGACAGCATTTCAATCATTATTTAATGTGCCACTGATACTTCTTTTGATGAAGTGTGATGAAGTAATACCTGCTACTTTGCAATATCTCTTAATTACCCTTTTCAAAATATTTAACATATCCTTTGTGTGACTGCCTTGTGGCCAAAGCATTGCCCAAATCTAGCAGTATGAGTCTTAACATAAGACTTCAGTGAAGGAATAATAATCCTAAACAGATTTTAAAACACACAAAAACAAAACAGTTAGAGAATGGTCACTACCTAAACCAATGTCATGAAAAAAAGAATTAAATACACAATTAATAACTTTATTTTCATTAACATCCTGCTTTTGAGACCTTAATACTTTTGCTTTGTATTTAGTTAAGTGATCGAGTGAGTGACTTTTAATTTTGTGCAGCTGCAGTAGAGTACATAGCCAAGACCCTTGAACAGTTAATGCTACCTTTTATCCTATATCATTTTCTTTTATGAGCTAAGGGATTGTTCATTCAAATTCCTCTAATCCTCATATTATCTTGGCCATTATTACAAATCCTAGCTTTCCAGACATCGTCTAATTTCATATGAATCTCACGGGTACAGAAGGAATCTTGGTAAACAAAAATGGAAGTAATACATTTTGCCTAGGATTTCATTTGTAATTCAGTACTTTAAGTGCCAAGATATAGAGACGATTAGCTGTAGATTCAATCTGCATACTCTAGTTATAGGCCTAATTTTTTTCTAGGTATGTGTTGTATACTAATGCCCATAATAAGTCGCAACAGGCAGCAAAATGCTGCTTATTAAATAAAACTTTCTTCCTGGCAAAAAAATAAAATACTCATGGCATAATAAACTATTTTACAACACAGCAGTTAGCGTATAAGTAACCTTTTTTATTATTTCCTTGTACTTACAATACGGAATGTTCAGTAGTATTCATTTAGTAATTTTAGTTTAGTATTACCGTTTTATACATTTTTCCCACTAACCTCATTAACTCATCTCCTTTACATTTACTCAAAAAGTAAACCACACTAGATCTACTGCAAGCACAGCTCTTCATGACCACAGAGATGTGAATAATTCTCTCTGTTAGTGAAATGAAGCTCATATTTCTTTTGCAATCCAGAAAGTCAATGGAGATGCAATGAAGTTTGAATTATTATTGAATTATTATTATGTTTTGGCCTTAAAAGTATCTATATTTTTTATTATTATTATTATTTTTTATGTTTGAGCAGGGACTAATTCTCCAAAGACTATTAAGAAGGGAAGTATGATGTGACAGCTAGTACATTAGAAAAGGCCACAAGTCACCCACGTTTAATTTTCTATTTTGAAACAGCCTCTCTGCACCTCTATTGTCTCTGTTTAGTGATAATGACTGCAAGGCATTCAGATTTTGTCCACACAGTCTTGGGAATTTAATCCCATGACATTCCTTGTGTAAAATCCTTGACAGTTCTTGACTGTGCTTACAAACTTGAAGAACTATCAAAGACATTCGGTTAAACTGCCAGGCAAAAGTAAAGGAGAACAGTATTTTAAATACCCATGTGGAGCAGGCAGCCCTATGGTGGTGCCACACTCATTTCTCCCCAGCTCTGTAAATGGCTATGCAAAATGACATTATAACAAATAAATATCCCTGCTGTAAAAGAGCCAGACATATAACCCATCTATAACACTTTCACCACAGTGAATCACCAGGCACTATTATCTGATGAAATGGTAGAAGGGAAGAGGGGGTGGCACCCTCATGATGAGGGAGCCCAGTGACCTGGGAGAAAACATCTAGGTGCTGAACTCCATGTTGCTTCTACACAGGTGATTCATTTTCCTGTTTGCCTGTAAATCCTTCCTGTGCCTTTTAGAGCTTTTCCAATCTCACAGATCATTACTAGAAGCCAAGCTGAAATCTCTAAATGTATCACTGGCCAAGGATCCAAACAGATAGCTGTTCATTATGATGATATCGCAGACTGGTCATAACAAATATGTGACAGGCATGGAAAGCTGCTGGAAGAGTCCTGCTGGCAGGGTTATGGAACAAGGTAAGTTGCATGAACAAGGACATCACAGCTTTACACAGGCAAAAGTAAAGAAGAGGTTCTTATATGCCTGCAGTGAAGAAGGAATGCTCCCTTTTGTGCCACCTTCCCTGAGCTATTTTCCATTTTCTGTTGAGTAGTCTGTTCCACAAAAAAATGGCCTTGAGATGAGGAAAGATACAGTACAGCAGTATAAATATGACCTTAGCAATGTCATACAAGTAAGGTAAGGTGACTATCTACCTTTATATATCCTTAAATATATAGTGTCAGTGTAGGAAAAATAAATAAATAAATAAATAAATCAAACCTAGTTTATAGACAGAAATAAAATGCCAGTGTTCCCATTGGAAGGCTTTTATGTTTAAAAAAAAATGTTTAATTTTTTTTTTAAAAATGCTCTTTTTTAAACATTCTCTTTTTTCTTCCATAAAATAATTTGCATAATAAAAGAAAGATATGAGATGAGGTTGCAGGATCCATTTTTGGGTTTGTTCCTTCATCTATCCATTTCATTGCATGTTTTCTTGATCACTTCTTCTAAATTCATCCAAAAGCTTTTCACACCTTAGCTACCATTTTTCTTACAATTAGAGAATAACGAAGATGGGACCTGCAACTGGGAAAATGTATGATTACTGACTCTTCTGATTTAATAGACTTCTTAAAAATCCTTACCATTACATTTGCAATTTCCCTTGACAACTGTCTCCCCTATTTAGAAATGGAGATTATCCTTCATTTCTCCAACTCTGCTGTTCTCACCTCCTGACCTGAACACACTAATGTCTTCCAGTTTTCCTTTTAACTTTGGTGTAATGATTTAATTTCTACAAACTATTTCAAACTATGTCAACCCAGTTTTCAATTTTATAGCCATACTTCTGTGCCTACAGGTAAATCCAAGTACAGATAAAGGACCAAATCTAACATGCAGATATCTATTTACATAAGTTAAAGGTTTGATTAACTTGCAGTTTAAAATTGCACCTAAAATTATTTTTAAGTATCACATGATTATAATCTTAAAGAAAATAATGACACCCATGCAAGACTAAAAGAGTAAATCTGTTATAAGAATTATCATTTTCTTTACATTCTTAATGTTATATTGACTTCTAGCATATGACAATCATTTTCTTCTGTTGCCACAACAGACAGGTGCTGATTCAGTCAGTTCAGTAGACAGTCATGAGCAGAAACCCCCATAGGTTCATCCGTCAGAATTGTCAATTATTCTCTGATATAACTTCAAGAGCCAGGGTTCATGTAAAATAATCCTATATAAAGTCAGGACACTTGGATTGCACTGAAGTCTTTACATTAGTCTTCTGGCATTTGTTTCTTGTTACCATAACAGAGATATCCCACCTGTCTAGTAAGGACCTTCTAGATACTAAAAAACACTAAATGTCTTCTAGCAACCCAATACTAAGGTTTCTCTATAAGAGTGGAAATAAAGTACAGAAAAGATTTAACTTTTGCAGAGAATAAAACATAACACTTTTTGCTCATGAATTTTTGAACTACTTTTCAAAAATCATAGAACATGAATAAGGAGGAACATTCACCAGAGCAGAAATTATGACAAGTTTTCCCATCCTCAGAAATCCCTGCATTCCAATATAAGTGAAAGGCTAGAAGGAGTGATAATAGTACTGTCCACAAAGGCAGCAGCTGGCTTCTTAAGGAATGGAATGATCAATGGTCACTGATTATATAAGGATTTATTTCACAGTTTCTTTTTCACCTGGTTTTATGTGCTCCCATTTCCTAGTTTTGCTACAAATTAACAGAAGTTTAGGACAAGAGTACTGTTTTGTCAGGGTTTGCAGTATGTGTATTGTCCAGTTACTATATCTATTCATAAGAATAAAGGAACTTTATCACTTTCTTTTTCAGTTGAGGTATGTAATCAAAGATTTTTGATTTTTTTTGTTTGTTTTTGTATTTTTTCATGTTTTGGGGCAGGAGGGGTGTTAAATTATTTTAAAGGATCATTTCTTTCAATATCTAAAACAGAATACCTTGGTGATGCACTTGGAAACTGTTTTTTTTTTGAGGTGTGACATAACTATAGTGGCAAATAAGAATCTGCAGAATTATCTGCTTAGAAAAGATCAAATTGCTTAAAAGTGGGACTACATCTTTACACCCAGCCTTTGAAATAAGAGGATAATATTTTCCAAATACAACACCTCTGTGTTATCAAAGGATCGGGTCTCCTATCTCTGAGTGGTAAAGAAACATAACCAGTGCAAAACTCAGTTCTCTGATGCAAGTCTAGTGGCATTCTACTGAAGTGCTCATTGAGAAAATCTGCAGGAAGTATTAGCTAAAATCAAAAGTGTGATTTCTTCAGGACCGTGAGTGCAATGATTTGTTTTGATAAAAAACATCTATGGACCATTGGAAAGATTCCTTTAGACTAAGCCAACAGTTAATAATTAAAAAATAAAAACCAAAGAGAAATTGTTTGTAGAATTTAAAACTGGACCCTAATTATAAATGCAAACTTAAATTTCATGTTACCTATCTAAGAAACACAGTTATGCTTCACAAAAGAGATCACCAACCCACAGAATAAAATAGAATAAGAAAGATATCAGCGTATTCATGAGACCTGTCACTAGTGGAGTCCCCCAGGGCTCGGTACTAGGACCAGTCCTCTTTAATATCTTTATCAATGATCTGGATGAGGGGATCGAGTGCACCCTCAGTAAGTTTGAAGACGACACCAAGTTAGGTGCATGTGTCGATCGGCTCGAGGGTAGGAAGGCTCTGCAGGAGGATCTGGATAGGCTGGACCGATGGGCTGAGGCCAACTGTATGAAGTTCAACAAGGCCAAGTGCCGGGTCCTGCACCTGGGGCACAACAACCCCAAGCAGAGCTACAGGCTGGGAGAGGAGTGGTTGGAAAGCTGCCTGGCAGAGAAGGACCTGGGAGTATTGGTTGATAGTCAGCTGAATATGAGCCAGCAGTGTGCTCAGGTGGCCAAGAAGGCCAACAGCATCCTGGCTTGTATAAGAAGCAGTGTAGCCAGCAGGGCTAGGGAGGTGATTGTCCCCCTTTACTCAGCTCTGGTGAGGCCGCACCTCGAGTACTGTGTTCAGTTTTGGGCCCCTCGCTGCAAGAAGGACATGGAGGTGCTCGAGAGAGTCCAGAGAAGGGCAACGAAGCTGGTGAGGGGTCTGGAGAACAAGGCTTACGAGGAGCAGCTGGAGGAGCTGGGCTTGTTCAGCCTGGAGAAGAGGAGGCACAGGGGTGACTCTATCGCACTCTACAGGTATCTTAAAGGAGGCTGTAGTGAGGTGGGGGTTGGTCTATTCTCCCACGTGCCTGGTGACAGGACGAGGTGGAATGGGCTAAAGTTGTGCCAGGGGAGGTTTAGGTTGGATATTAGGAAGAACTTCTTTACCGAAAGGGTTGTTAGGCATTGGAATGGGCTGTCCAGGGAAGTGGTTGAGTCAGCATCCCTGGAGGTCTTTAAAAGACGTTTAGATGTAGAGCTTAGTGATATGGTTTAGTGGAGGACTTATTAGTGTTAGGTCAGAGGTTGGACTAGGTGATCTTGGCAGTCTCTTCCAACCTAGATGGTTCTGTGATTCTGTGATTCTGTGATTTAGACTTGTTGAATCTCATTAGGTTCACATGAGCCCAATTCTCAAGCCTGTCCAAGTCCCTTTCGATGGCGGCACTCATCTTGGTGTCATCTGCATACTTACTGAGGGTGCACTCAATCCCACCGTCTAGGTCATTGATAAAGATATTAAACAGTACCGGTCCCAGGACAGACCCCTAAGGGACACCACTCGTCACTAGCCTGAAGGTTTAGGGGTTAAGATTAAAGAGTAGTTTCTGTTTTGGGGGTTGGTTTTGGTTTGTTTTTGTTTTGTTTGTTTGTGTCATGGTTTAGGATGAGAAAAATGTTGATAACACACTGATGTTTTAATTACTGCAGAGCAGTGATTACACTAAGTCACAGACTTTTCGGCTTCTCATTACCACCCTGTCAGTGAGGAGTGCACAAGAAGTCATGAGGTGACAGAACCAGGACAGCTGATCCAGACTGGCTAAAGAAATATTCCATACCATGTGATGCCATGCTGAACAATTAATATGGGGTGGCTGTCTGGAGGAATGGGTTGGGGTGGGGGTGTGGATGAGCTAGGCATAGGTCATTGGGTGGTGAGCAATTGCATTGTGCATCACTTGCTTTGTACATATTACTAATTTTACTGTTTATTATTATTATTGTCATTATTATTATTTCTCTTTCATTTCTGTCCTATTATACTGTTTTTATCTCAACCCACAAGCTTTTAATATTTTTTCCCCCTTGTTCTCTCCCACATCCCACTGTGGGGTGAGCGTGAGCAAATGGCTCTGTAGTACTTATCTGCCTACTGGGTTAAACCACAAGAGTTTGGTTTTGTTTTTCCTTTAAATACATCTTTAATTGAAAAACACATATTGTCATGGAGAACATGTCAACAGGCTGAAGATCCTATTACCCAATAAGGTAGTGAGAAATATATCTGGTATATGAGACTGTCACTCCATGTGGGTGGAGTGACTGAGTTTTCTAATGGATTTCACAGCTGTCTCCTAAATAACAAAATAATGTTCCTGACAAATGGATTTGCTTCCTGAGATACTTGGCATATAAATCAAAGTTTCACAGTTATAGCATCTAACTGGGAGTTATACAATAGAGTACCTTATTTGAGAAAACCGCAGTCTGATTAGCAAAATAACGAAGCTTCAGGGTGCAACTGAAGTCAGTGGGTGATCTGCTGTGAACATATAAAGTACAAGCACTATAAAATGCTGAATAATCTGATAAAATCAAGCACCTCCAATTTGACTTAGAATAGTGAATATACCCTTCCAAGGAAAACTCTCAGTGCTGTGCCTTCCCTCTTAAAAACACAATATCATCGGGCTTTTAATGATCTATTGTTTTATACTCATCCAAACATACACAAGTAAATATTAAGAAAAATTTTAAAAGGTCAGTGAATTATTCAGTGAGTAGAGCACTAGATTTGGAATCTTAGAGCACAGTCTTAGTCCCAGTCACATGTGCTTTCGTTTCTCATCAACTCTACAAGTATCCAGAATGCATGTTTTTTATAACAGATACTGACTCTTATTAGGTTGCATTATTGTATTTATTTCTACTGTCATGCAAACAAGAAATTGGCAAATAGCAAATGTAATCACTGTTTAAAATCTAGAAGTGACCAAGAGATGCTAGCAGTATTGCATACCTGAGAAAAGATAAGCGATAAACAAACTTCACAAGAGTAGGGGGCCTTACTACAAGGATTCTTTGTTTTGGGGAGAGGGGGGAGAGAGAGAGAAACATTAGATTTAATGCAGTAACTTAGGAGGCTGTTGAACTTCACAGCTGGATGCTCCTACCTGTTGGCATCCAGATAGCAGTGGAAAATGGCTATTTGTCAGAAGCACTTTTTTCCCCATACAGTGAAAAAGAAGTTGAAAGTGTCCTATAAGAGAGAAAGAAGATTCAAGAACAAAACATCCTACTTGCTTGTCACTCATTTCAGTATAAAATGCCAGGTATTATTTTGCAAACAACAAACTCTGACATAAATTATGCCAACACTATGTCAATGAAGGCTATTTGGCACTCTTTTTTTGTTATTTCCAAGCCACTCTTGAACTATCTCAGATATTGCTGTTCTACATTTCTGTCACACAATTCACATAGGTGATTGCAGCTCAAGAACAGAAGCTTTTCAAAAGCCTAGGATATAATTTGAGTGATATCTTTTTTCTTCAGTAACAGCATAACTTAAGTTTTAAGAAAAGTATTTTATTTTTCTAAAGGTGTGGTGTTTTTTTTTTCTTTTTTTTTCCTTTTTTTTTTAAGAAATTTAATCTGTTTTCTTCCTTAGGTATATAAGAAATAGGTTACACAAAAGGTGATATCTCAACACACTTTGTCTACCTACACTTAGTTTTTCAGATTAAGCAGATGAGGGAAAATATTTACTGAATATCCTAGGTATGTCATTCTAGAAATAGACTTATGAGCTACTGAACATTCATGATACAATTCTTCTCCCAAATCTTTCATTTTTGTATGGTGTTTAATACTATTAGAGACTAAAAACTATCCTTAAAATTATACATCATAAAATTAGTTTATTGTAAAGGTACTGTATTTATATAGTTACAATCATTGCTTTATTTGTTTTAGCTCTGCCATACGTAACTTATATAGCCACTGTAAATTAGAGAATACAGCTCTACAGCTTCATATCTAGCTGTCAATTGCTATCCATATTTTTTTTTTTCTTTCTCATTTTATGAGATGTTACTCTGATGATGCTGTGGCTTAACTTCAGAAGGCACTATGTTTTCTGAGACTCCATTCAAATTATTTTCCTTTCCAATTTTTTTTGGGGGGGAATATTAAGTCAGCCTACCACATGGTAAATGATTATAAATAGTCTTATGAAATTTAGCTAGAATTTTTTTGGATCATTTTTTGATTTGTGTTTTTTAACTTCATAAAATATTGTACTTTCCACCTGTCTTCACTACTCATCTGCATTACTGTAGATTATTACAGCATGTACGTTAAATTAAAAAATCAATATGGTTATAGGTTTAGAAATATTTCCTTAGAGAAAACTTCTGAGATCACTTTTAGTATTATCTATTGTCATAATTATCTCCCTCTGGTGACCACTCCGTGTAAATGACAAACTGTCAACTACTATAAACTAGCTATGCAGATTAATATTTATTATTATTAATAATTTTATTATTATTATATGAAGTATATAAAAATTGTATTGTGTGGATGAAAGGTTCTGATCTCCATGTTTTTGGTATGTGTGGACATGATACATAATTTTTTTTTACAGATATTATGGACAATTTGACACCCAGAGATTGATTCTCACATAAACTAGGATCATATTACTATGCTTTATCAAAGCAAAAGGAACATGAAAATATTAGAGTGAAAATATTTGATAAATATCATCACTAAAGAACCTTTAAGTCATCTACTCAAGAACCTGTACAGTCCAAAATCAATATCAATGATGGAAGCATAAATGAAGAAAAAATAATTCTATAAACATAGTTCTAAACCCACCATATTTTGTTGTATTGATTATTTTTCAACAATTATATAGTAAAAACAAGAAAGTAAATTTCACAGTAATGTGAAGATTAACTCAATGAGATATTTTCTATTTGAAAGAATTAACAATATCTTCTATTAAAGTTAGTAAGGTGAAAAAAATAAGATGACAAACAGAATGACAGATACTCGTTTACCTTAGTTTAAGAAATATGATAAATTTGATAGATAATCACAGAATCACAGAATCATCTAGGTTGGAAGAGACCTCCAAGATCATCTAGTCCAACCTCTGCCCTAACACTAACAAGTCCTCCACTAAACCATATCACTAAGCTCTACATCTAAACGTCTTTTAAAGACCTCCAGGGATGGCGACTCAACCACCTCCCTGGGCAGCCCATTCCAATGCCTAACAACCCTTTCGGTAAAGAAGTTCTTCCTAACATCCAAACTAAACCTCCCCTGGCGCAACTTTAGCCCATTCCCCCTCGTCCTGTCACCAGGCACATGGGAGAATAGACAAACCCCCACCTCTCTACAGCCTCCTTTAAGGTACCTATAGAGAGCGATGAGGTCTCCCCTGAGCCTCCTCTTCTCCAGGCTAAACAACCCCAGCTCCCTCAGCCGCTCCTCTTAAGACTTGTTCTCCAGACCCCTCACCAGCTTCGTTGCCCTTCTCTGGACTCGCTCGAGCACCTCCATGTCCTTCTTGCAGCGAGGGGCCCAAAACTGAACACAGTACTCGAGGTGCGGCCTCACCAGAGCCGTGTACAGGGGGACAATCACCTCCCTAGCCCTGCTGGCCACACTGCTTCTTATACAAGCCAGGATGCTGTTGGCCTTCTTGGCCACCTGAGCACACTGCTGGCTCATATTCAGCTAACTATCAACCAGTACTCCCAGGTCCTTCTCTGCCAGGCAGCTTTCCAGCCACTCCTCTCCCAGCCTGTAGCTCTGCTTGGGGTTGTTGTGCCCCAGGTGCAGGACCCGGCACTTGGCCTTGTTGAACTTCATACAGTTGGCCTCAGCCCATCGGTCCAGCCTATCCAGATCTTCCTGCAGAGCCTTCCTTCCCTCGAGCAGATCGACACACGCACCTAACTTGGTGTCGTCTTCAAACTTACTGAGGGTGCACTCGATCCCCTCATCCAGGTCATCGATAAAGATATTAAAGAGGACCGGCCCCAGCACTGAGGCCTGGGGGACTCCACTAGTAACCGGCCTCCAACTGGATTTGGCTCCATTCACCACAACTCTTTGGGCCCGGCTACCCAGCCAGTTTTTAACCCAACAAAGCGTACGCCAGTCCAAGCCACGAGCAGCCAGTTTCTTGAGGAGAATGTTGTGGGAAACGGCGTCAAAAGCCTGACTGAGGTCAAGGTAGACCACATCCACAGCCTTCCCCTCATCCACCAAGCGCGTCCCTTGGTCATAGAAGGAGATCAGGTTCGTCAAGCAGGACCTACCTTTCATAAACCCATGCTGACTGGGACTGATCACCTGGTTGCCCAGCAAGTGCTGTGTGATGACACTCAAGATAATCTGCTCCATGAGCTTCCCTGGCACTGAGGTCAAACTAACAGGCCTATAGTTCCCCGGGTCTACCCTCCGGCCCTTCTTGTAGATGGGCGTCACGTTTGCTAGCCACCAGTTGACTGGAACCTCCCCTGATAGCCAGGACTGCCGATAAATGATGGAAAGCGGCTTGGCCAGCTCCTCCGCCAGTTCGCTCAGTACCCTCGGGTGGATCCGATCCGGCCCCATCGACTTGCGTGCATCCAAATGTCGTAGCAGGTCGCCAACCATTTCTTCATGGATAGCGAGGGCCACATCCTGCCCCCCATCCCCTTCCACCAGCTCAGGGTACCAGGTATCCAGAGAACAACCGGTCTTGCCACTAAAGACTGAGGCAAAGAAAGCATTGAGTACCTCAGCCTTTTCCTCATC
Organism: Cygnus atratus; assembly: GCF_013377495.2. Classification (NCBI taxonomy): domain Eukaryota; kingdom Metazoa; phylum Chordata; class Aves; order Anseriformes; family Anatidae; genus Cygnus; species Cygnus atratus. Next base: position 100,423,386 of record NC_066363.1, on the reverse strand, counting down.
CCTTGTAACTAAGTTTCCCCCCGCATCCAGTAAAGGATGGAGATTCTCCTTAGTCCTCCTTTTGGTGTTGATGTATTTGTAAAAACATTTTTTGTTGTCTTTAATGGCAGTAGCCAGATTGAGCTCCAGATGAGCTTTGGCCTTTCTAATTTTGTCCCTGCACAGCCTCGCAACATCCTTATAGTCCTCCTGAGTAGCCCGCCCTCTTTTCCAAAGATTATAAACCCTCCTTTTTCTCCTAAGCTCGAGCCACAACTCTCTGCTCAGCCAGGCCGGTCTAGTTCCACGTCGGCTCGTCTTTGGGCACGTGGGGACAGACCGCTCCTGAGCCGTTAAGATTTCCTTCTTGAGGAGCGCCCAGCCTTCCTGGACTCCTTTGCCCTTGCATAAGCATGACATCTGCAGAAATGTGAATCATCTGCAGTTAGCTTAAAATGATAAGAGCTGAGGGAGATAATTTTATGCTTTGGGATATAAGTGATAACAACTGAATCTCAGGAAAGAACGTCCTTTCAAGCTACAATTCTGATGAAGTAGGTGTGATGTGAGTACCATATTTGCCACATTACCAGCTGCTTGATATCTATAAGGACATCATGCCATAAACTTACTTTTTAGAAAACTGACAAAAATAAATTTGTTCAAAAGACAGAACTGCAAACAATTTGATGGATTTTTTTTTTTTCTTTTCCTTGCGTAGCTCTGACTGTGCAGGTTGTACTTTCTGATCAAAGGGACACCATAATTCTTAATGGCCTGGATGCTGGTGTTTTACATATATAAAGGAGAATATGTCTGATCAGACTTAACAGGAGGAACAAATTATCAGGAATTAGAGCTGGCCAAAACAACTGCATTATTCTAGTCTTTCTAACCTGGTATTATAAGAGATGTACTCTCCAGAGGGCTCCAGATTGGAAAAACTCCTCATTAGACATCAGACATTAGGCCTGGCCATCTTGTGTAAATGCTCAGTGAACAGCCTCTAAAGATTTACTTACAAACCTACATAAAACTTTACATTTGTTATTTTCTGGGGTTAAAAAAAATAAATAAATAGTGGATATAGCAATGTATACATGTCTGCAGGGCTATGACTCATTGGCATTACAAAGTTGTGGTGGGATGGTTCCTATAATTGGAGTGTGGGAATGGAAGGATACAGGTTCTTTAGGAATCACAGGCAGGGGAGAGACGAGGACGGGGCATGGTCCTTTATGTCAGTGACCAGCTGAAGTGCAGAGAGCTCCACCTGGGGCTGGACGAGGAGCCAACAGAGAATTTATGGGTCAGGATTAAAGAGAGGGCAGAAACAGGTGACATTATAGTGGGAGTCTGCTATAGGCTGACCAAGCAGATAGACCCTCTATGGATGGAAAGGAACAGCCTCACATTCACAAGCCCTGGTCCTCATGGTGGTCTTTGACCACTTAGATATCTGTTGGAAGGACAACACAGCATGATATCTGATGGAGAGACAGCACAGCAGGGCATAGGCAATCCAGGAGGTTCCTGAAATGCACTGATGAAAACTTCCTTCTCCAAGTGAGAGAGGAGACAACAAGGAGAGGTACTATGCTCGACCTCATTCTCACCAACAAGGAGGGGCTGGTGGGGAATGTGAAACAAAGGCAGCCTTGGCTACAGTGACCATGAAATGGTGCAGTTTAGGATCCTGAGGGTAGCAAGGAGGTAGCACAACAAACTTACAAACCTGTACTTTGGGAGAACAGACATTGACTTCTTCACGGATCTGCTTGGTAGACTAGATGGGACAAAGCCCTGGAGGGAAGAGGTGTCCAAGAAAGATGGTTAATATTCAAGGATCACCTCCTCCAAGCTCAGGAGCAATGCATCCTGACAAAGACGAAGTCAGGCTAAAATGCCAGGAGGCTTGCGTGGAAGAACAAGGTGCTCCTGGCCAAACTCACGCAGAAAAAGGAGACCTACAGAGGGTGAAAGCAAGGACAGATAGCCTGGGAGGAATACTGAGAAATCATCCAAGTAGCCAGGGATCAAGTTAGGAAAGCTAAAGCCCTATTGGGATTAAATTTGGCCAGGGATTTCAAGGGCAACAAGAAAGACTTCTATAGGTACGTCAATGATAAAACAAAGACTAGGGAAATTGTGGACTCTGTCCAGAAAGAAATGAGAGACCTGGTCACCTGCGATATGGAGAAGGCTGAGGTACCTAATGACTTTTTTTCCTCAGTCTTCACTGACAAGAGTTCTAGCCACATATATCAAGACCCAGAAGCCAAAGGGAGAATGAAAGCTACCCACTGTAGGGGAAGATATGTTCAAGACCATCTAAGGAACCTGAAGGTATACAACACCACAGGACCTGATGAGATGCATCTGAGGTTCTTGAGGGAACTGGCAGATATAGTCATTAAACCACTATCCATCATATTTGAGAAGTCATGGCAGACCAGTGAAGTTCCCGCTGACTGGAAGAGGGGAAGCCAGCTCAGTTTTCAAAAAGGGAAAAAAGAAAGACGGGGAACTACAAGCCAGTCAGTTTCACCTCTGCATCTGGCAAGATTATGGAGCATATCCTCTTGGAAACTATTCAAAGGTACACAGAGAACAGAGAAGTGACTGATGACAGCCAACATGGCTTCACTAAGGGCAAATCATGCCTGACAAATTGTTGGTCTTCTACAATGGGGTTACAGCATCGGTGGATAGGGGAACAGTAACTGACATCTTTTACCTGGACCTGTGCAAAGCATTTGACACTGTCCTGCACAACATCCTTGTCTCCAAATTGGGGAGACATGGTTTTGATGGATGGGCCACTCATTGGGTAGGGAATTGACTGCATGTTTGCAGTCAAAGAGTTGACGTCAACAGCTCAGTGGCCAGGTGGAGACAAGTGGTGTTTCTCAAGGGGTCAGTACTGGGACCAGGGCTGTTTAACATCTTTGTTGGTGACATGGACATTGATAAGTGCACCTTCAGGAAGTTTGTTGATGACACCAAGCTGTGTGGTGCAGTCGACGTGCTAGAGGGAAGGGATGCCATCCAAAGGCACCTAGACAAGCTTGAGAGGTGGGCCTGTGCAAAATTCATGAAGTTCAACAAGGCCAACTGCAAGGTCCTGCACTGGGGCTGAGGCAATCCCAGGAACAAATACAGGCTGGGAGGAGAATGGATTGAGAACAATCCAGATGAGACAACCTTGGGGCATTGGTAGATTAGAAGCTCGACATGATCTGGCAATATGCACTTTCAGCCCAGAAAGCCAATGGTATCCTGGGCTGCATCAAAAGAAGCATGACCAGCAAATCAAGGGAGGTGATTCTCCTCCTCTACTCTGCTCTCTTGAGAGCCTACCTGGAGTACTGTGTTCAGCTCTGGGGCCCGCAGCAGAAGAAGGACATGGCCTATTACAACAAGTCCAGAGGAGGACCAAAAAGGTGATCAAAGGGCTGGAATACCTCTGTCTATGAAGACAGGCTGAGGGAGTTGAGGTTGTTCAGCCTGGAGAAGAGAAGGCTCCAGGGAGACCTTACCTTTCAGTAATTTAAGTGGGCCTACAGGAAAGCTGAGGAGGGACTCTTTGTCAAGGAGTGTAGGGATAGGACAAGGAGTAATGGCTTTAAACTAAAATAAGGTAGATTTAAATTAGATATAAGGAAGAAATTTAGTTTGAGGGTGGTGAGGTACCGGAACAGGTTGTCCAGAGAAATTGTGGATGCCTCATCCCTGGAGGTGTTCAAGGTCAGGTTGGACGGGGCTTTGGGCAACCTGGTATAGTGGCAGATTTTGCTGTCCATGGCAGGGAATTTGGAATTAGATGATTGTTAAGGTCCCTTCCAACCCAAACCATTCTATGATTCCATGATTCCGTGATTCTGTGATTCTATGATTCTATGATTCTTTAATTCTTTTGTTCCCTCCCCAAACCAAAGTGGGTTTATTGTGTTGTATAGTAACTTTCTTATTTGTGTTGGTATCAGGGTGCAAGAAATAAGGGTCTGCTCCACGTGGGAAACCAAACTGTGGCCACAGCCAAGGCAGAACATTGTGCCACCAAACATGGCACAGACCCACAATACCTGAGAAAAGCCAGGTTGGTCACAGTACCAGATTGTCACAAAGGTGAGATATGGTCAATCTGCAATATTCAGTCAGCAAGTCAGAACCAGCAGAGACAGGGCTACCTACTTCTCAGCTTAGGCTGTTTTTAAGCCCCTGGGTCCATGGGCAGGAAGCACTTTTTAGAAAGTGCCAATTGAGGCTGGCAATGAAAACCTGTTGGTGCCCACAGGTCCCTGAGACTTGGCTTTGTGGTCTAAAAAGTCATTTATCATAGATCATGCATAGACTTGTCTTTGCTGATTTACCCTTAAGTAACATTGACATAATTCCATTCTATTGGCTGAGATAGTTTTAGATTTTATTACTGTGATATATACTTCACTTTTAACTGAAATTATAGAAAGGGAGCCCACATAGGTGGACCAGTGGTTTTGTTTTAGCTTAGGACTGCCCTGGTCAAGGAGGGTCATGAAACCATAAGAGTTCAGTAGATAACAAGCATACACATGCCTGTATATACACAGATACACACATCAAATTTATAAAACAATTTCTAATTTTCTTCCAAGACACAAGCTGGTTACTTACCCACTGTTCCAGCCACATATAAGCAATAGGGAATACAAAATAAGACATTCTCACTCCTTTTTTTTTTTTTTTTTTTTCTCCTTTCACAGAAGCTTCTCACTGGCCATTTTTTAGCTCTGTGTGATCAAAATTTCTTCACCAACCACTTTTCTCATGAACACTTACTCACTTATTGCCAAGTTTCCAAGAAAACTTGCTACAAATGTTTATGTGGACAATATAGGGAACATTTAATGGCTTTGCAGCTTATTGTAGGTTATAGTACAGTAGTCTGGAAAGCGTGCCTATTTAAAATTCCTGTATTTTGTGTTGATAACTAGACATGATTTTGTTGTTAATTTCATAATTAAAATATATATATATTTTTTTACCTCAGTGATCTGTTTGTGCTTCAACCACACAGCCTCTAGATTTTGCAGAAATTAGATGTTCATGCTTCTGCTTCATCATGTGTTACTTGTAATTAACTTGATTGTTAAAACCTGTCAGACTCATGACCATCTTTTTGAACTAAAAATAATATTTGGCACATGTAATGCAAAATTTATCCTTGAAGTGATTTGGATTAATCTGGCATATGGCCAAATGCCCAATAAGTTTAAGTCAGCATAAAGTAATTTACACCAGTGAAGGGATGGCAGTTTATATCAGCCAAAAATTCAACCCAGATAGACTGACAACACAATTTTGAAAATATTTGACCCTTTTGATGTGTGTGGTAGACTCTCACAAGCCTCTCTTTTCCAAGTGTAAGCTACATACATTATTTAATTAAAATGTAAGTGCAGTTTCTCTACTACTGTTAATACATTTCCCTTCCCTTCCCTTCCCTTCCCTTCCCTTCCCTTCCCTTCCCTTCCCTTCCCTTCCCTTCCCTTCCCTTCCCTTCCCTTCCCTTCCCTTCCCTTCCCTTCCCTTCCCTTCCCTTCCCTTCCCTTCCCTCCTTCCTTTTCCTAATGTCTCTCCGTTTTAGGTAACAACAGACATTTAAACCTTTTTTACCATAAAAGTAAATCTGTGAACTAGGCACTTCTTCACTGAAGCACTGATACTTCAAAATGCATAGGATTTCTGTAGGTTACACAATAGTTATTTAAATAGAAAATAAGAAAGCATCTTCTAGTTTGTTGTTGTTTGATTGTTTGCTTTTTATCTGAATGATTTGTGTTTAATCAAATGCAGTTTATGAATATAGAGATGAATTCTTCAGGTTGTGCTGGTTTCTTTTCACACCAAAACATTGCTCACCAGCCAACATATATAAGTACATCTCCAGAAAAAAAAATATATATATATATCTGTAGCAAATTAGATTTTTATAGTAAACATTGAAAATGGACCATGTTTCACACATCTTCATTTAGCATTTATATTCCAAGAGAGATTGTTTTCCCACAGCTGCTAGTCAACTCAGCATCCCTGTACATTTTTCTACCTCTGCATTTCCTATGCCTATTTCTATTTCTATTTTTTTTTTTTAGCTACATTGCTTAAGGGTTAACTTCTGTACCCTTCCCTTCCTCTTTATTTATCTCACTGAAGCAGCTGTGATAGTTGCAGTCACCCTACAAGTGAAATGGCAGGCAGACTCCTCTGAGATTGCTTTACCACTCTGTAAGCAGCTGCTGGGGGAACACAGAGACACAGTGCACTCTATATATCGTTTCCCTGAGTCTCAGAATATTTTCTGTATGATAGTCTCTTTTCCAGCTGGTTTGAGGGCTGAAAGTCCCAAGGCAGGTCCAATAGACACACTTGTGGGCTGATAGACCTATTCATTGGACTATTAGTAGAAGCATTATTTTCTTTAATCGAGTGTTAGAAATGATAATAAATCTGACTAAAGCTATATCTTGTAGTGCTTTGCAAAACCTCTCAGTTTGAATTCATTACTCTAATCTGCTTCTGTGATGAAATAAGGAGAAAGGAGAAATAAAACCATCTTTACTTAAGAAAATATAAATATTTTACCCTAAATTTCGTCCTGTTGCTAGACAAAAAGTTATTCAAAAATAAACTTATGCATATATATATACACGCATATAAAATTGTGTCTCACAAGAACTGGCAAAGACTTTGTCAGTTTTACTTTAAAAGAGAGAATAATTGTGTATAATAGTGCTAAATAAGTCATCTTTATTCTTGAAAGATAACTACTCAGTTTCTACAGCTGAAACGGAATATCAACTATGTACTCCAGAGGGGTGTTGTCTGCTTCTTTTCATCTTCAGCAGATGAATTTTGCCTCTGGTGCTTGATTCATGACTCAAGGGAATCTAAAATGCTACTATAAAATAAAAGATGTCTAGAATGAAAATACAGTTATAGATTATTGCATAGAATTGTGATGCTCTTTAGAGGGCTTTATAGAACAGAATCTTCAAATCCCATCTTTTTCCTGCAATGAAAAAGGAAACTCATAAGAAGACTTTAAGTTGACTTATAAAAGAATCAATCTTATTTGAAAAGTTTGTGTATGGGCTGTTTTGTCTTTTGTTCCCTTAACTTTATGCTTCTGAGAGACAGATCCTCAGACTATTTTGAATAGTTTAGCTGGGACTGGAAAAATATAAACCAGGATTAGAAGACTAGAAAAATTTCAGATGAAATTTCAAATTCAGATCTAACTACCTGTTCCAATGGGGGGCTAGCACAAGATGCTTCAGAGGAAGACTAAAGAAGCCTGTAGTAGACAGCATGCAATAACCTGTTCCTGCCTTTAGTCTCATCCCGGTGTTGAAAAGGAGGCAGGAGTATGAAATAAAAAATTTAGCAATCCTCACTGATTTTAAATATGTAGACAATCCCCATTCTTATTATTTCTAATAAGAATTTTTACCATTTTGTACAAATTTATAGTTCCTACTTTCTTTACTTTGCTCACTTTCTGTGGCAATGAGTTCTGCGTTTCTTGGAACACCAAATTATATTAATTTCTTATTTTTTTGGTTTTCAGGTCTATTATGGATTCATATTGTTCTTATGTCATTACAAATGAGAGCAAACAATCTGCTTTTCACAGCTTCACAGACTTTTGACCCATTTCCTTTCTTACACATCAATTTCCTTGGCTAAGTGACTCTAATCTTTTGTCTCCATTTTCATAATAATGCTTTGTCAATTCCTAGCTAATCTCTATTAACACACCTCTGGTGTGGAAGTGATTTTCTTAATACAGTAATATCTGTATATTACGGGAGAAATCTCATTATCATTTCACTTAGTGTTACTGCAGCCATTTCCCTATTGTGACTGTACTTCATATTCTGATTTCTACACAGCATGCACAGATCATCACTGAAGGTGTTTCTTTTTTTTTTTTTCCTTTATTTATTTATTTATTTCCAAACAGACATTTTTTTTTTTAATTATTTTTATTTTTTTTTAGTTTGGAGCAGACTAGTGGTTTTTTATACAACACTTCAAATTTGTAAATATGAGAATTACTTTGTTTTGTATGTTCTGTCTTTGTTTCAAAATTGGAAGAAAGACATGTAAGAATATCTCTACGGTCTTAGTTAAATCCCAAAGCCCTGGTCAAGTAGTCCTTATGTCACTGTAATACCTCTGTCCCACTGAAGGGTCAGAGTATAGTGTATTGTAGGCCTTTTCTCCAAACAGTCAGTCTTACAAACAGGAAACATCCAAAGAGGTAAAGACTACAAAACACACAAAAAAGTACTGCTTTAACTTGTGGATTCTATAGCAAGTCTTAAAAGTCCTATGTGTAGATATATATATATATTTTTTTTTCCTTTTTTAACTTCTATTTATCAAGAGAAACAGACTGTTGCCATCTAGAAATGCTGATAATATAGCTTTGAATACTAATGACTTGTACACAGTAAAATTTATCTTACTATTGAAAGTTTTGGCAAAGTCATCCATACTGCTCAAAGTCAGAAATGATAAAGTCTCCAAAATTCTCTTGCTATAAGGTTGTGACTATGAAACAGTTGAGTAAAGAATCTAAGAATCTTGTGCTCTATCTCTGAAATAATTGAAATTCAGGAATTGAAATTCAATAAAAAAGAAAACCAGGTTGGTGACAATCATTAATATTTCCCATAAGGTAGATACATTTCCAAGAATTTCTGCTTTATCTCTTCATTTAATGGTTGGGGGGGGGGGGGGGAGGGGAGGAAGGAGGAGTAGATGATTAATAATAATAGTAATAATAATAATAATAATAATCTGCTCTTTTTCTCCCATAATGTCTGACCAAAAACTTCATCCTTTTGCTTATTATAGGTAAGTATTATACTTTCTTCTATATCTATCACAATAATCCAGGCCATCTCTGTGGCAAGTCAGGAATAATAGCAGATAGAAAATGGCAAGACAGGTTAGCTGCTTGCTACCTTTAATCTTGTTACCCCAGCCACTGTTGTTCCTCATCATATGTACCACCTTGAAACAGCAGCAGCAACTCCTTCACCTGTGCTGTGCCAGAATCCCGGATACTGTACTCAGTGCATAGCATGAGTTGCAGAAACAGACATTTAATGATTTTAGATTTTTGGGTGTGGAGTGATAGAGGGGAAAGATGAATGAAATTTCCTTGCCCTCTTATGTGGGGTTTCTGGAAAGAGGGGGAGGGGAGATGTAAATGCACATTAAAATTGGGAATTAATCTAAATAAAAACACAAAATAAGTATATTCATCTACATTTCTCTTTAAATCTCAGAACTCAAAACGAAACTCCAGAAAGGATAGCATATATGTTTATATTTGTACGTAAATATATGTACGCATACATATATATACACATTATTTACAAATCAACAGTTATTTATTACATAGTGAGCTTGTTTACTTAGTCCCTACCATGCTTAATCTCCATAGTTCACTCCACAGCTAATATATAACTTTTTTAACTTTACACATGTTCATAATGTTTACAGGAATAAAGACGTAGAACTTAACTTTGTTTGTTTGTTTTGTTTTTATTTTTAGGCAGAATATGCTTTGTTTTTTGTTTTTGCAGGGTTTGAGAGATGCAAACTGTGTTGACACAATTTTCATTTCATGAATAATAAAATTATTATTGGAAGAAGTTTAGTTTTGAATTAAAATTGACTGAGAATATATTGATGGGGTTAATTATTGGCATTATTTATATTTATAATTATAATTATAATTATTATTGTTATACTGAATAATGACAGTGAGGGAAATTATTTTTCCTAAATTGGTACCTCCAAGCCAAGACTAAAAAATATAGTTATAATTAAAGACTAGTAAATGATGAAGATTTTTAACCACCCTTTCTTGTTACATGACACTTTTCCATGCCTAATGAAACAAGTGATAACACTAGCTGTGATTACGACACCAGGTTATAATAATAATAATTATTATTATTATTATCATAGAGATGTATGATAATTATTGACTTTTTCAGACATATTAGAAGGTTTATTTTCAAGAACATTGTGGAGTATATATAGGCAACATGAATCTCTTATTTTCCAAAAGCATAATTCAGAAATGTATTTACACTGCATTATTTAGGCAGATATTGTTGAAATGACTGTTCTTTTGCCAAAAATTAACAAGGTAAGAGGAAAACCCCAAAAATGAAAAAAAATGCACATAGCCACAGTTACTGTCAGCTTTTCAGGAAGCACAAAAACATGCTGTTTAAGCTATCTAAGCTGTAGCTCAGCTCAGCCTCAGTCTATGGGTTTAGAAACAGAAATGGAAAGGAGGAACTGTCCAGAGAATGACATGGTGGAGAATGTTCTCATACCTGCCCTGGGAAAGTAGCACAACCAGCGTGCCCAGCTCCAGTGCCTGCACACAAGCATACTCACAATAGGAAAAAAAGCATAGGAGGAACTAAAAGTTTGCACACAGTCACAGAGTTGAAAAGGAAGCTGTGTCCTGTTTTCTACTGGTTAATGGGTGGCTACAGAGGAGACAGATTATTTTCAAATTGCACAGTGTAAGAATGAGATGCAATGGCTGTCTTGCAAGAACAGAAATTCTTACCTGACATGAGGAAAAAATTCTTCATGAATGAGGATGATCAAACACTGAACAAGTGCCCAGTGCAACTTAGATACTACTGTCATTACAGATATTCAAAACTCAGCTGGGCGAGGGTCTTTTTTCAGCCCTGCTTAAAGATGGTGTTTTGATCACCTGACCCCCAAAAGTATTTTCTGATATAAATGATCCTACAATCCTATATAACTATAAGAGCTAAAAAAAAGATAGATTCAAAGAAAAGAAGGCCATTGTTTATAACTGGCATACTTAAAATAAATGACAGGAAATCTCATTTATTTTTTTCTTCCCATGGGATTAAAACTATCTGAAAACAAATTCCCTGTCACTGGGTTTTATTTAACTCCCTGTTTACAGTTCTTAACTAGCCATCAGCAACTCTTCAAATTTAATTAGTCTCCTTGTTCTCCTCATGAAACCAAATTGCCATCTTCACAAAATGGTTTTTATTATTCTATACAGTATTTTTGCTAATTCTAAAATGCAGGAAGGTCCATTCTAGTGGGTTTCAGCAATAATTTTAGAAACGTAAAGCTTACATCACCTGAGTTTACTGTCTCAAGAGATGAGACATTCTGGCATTTAACCCAAGAGACTTTATCCATATTGAAAGAACATTCTAAATTAGACACCTACTGTTGGATTGGATTGAATGCTACCTGGGAATGGGTATTCACTGACTACAGAGGGATAGTGAATGGCTAGATAATAAATATCTGATTTCTACACAGCTGTAGTTTAGGTGAAGTGATTGTCATGTTTACTCCCTACTTATTTCTTACTCATGTGTAGCTGTACTCTTGCGGGCCTAAAGCCATAAAGAAACAAGGCAAGAATGAGCATGGGCATGCACTGTGTGGAGTCCTTCAATAGAGTATTTAATTTACAAACTATGACCCAGCAGGCAAGTACTAGATTTCATTAAGCATTTGTTTGTTTGCAGGTTTTTGCCTTTTTTTTTTTTTAAATTTTAATTTTGTTTTTAACTTTTGCATCTCTAAGAGCCTGTTGTAGTGTGAAGCTGAAGTGCAAAGAGGCATCTATATGGCATTCTCTTGAAGCTGGAAACCTGCCAGAGAGACACACAACCCTGCTACCCATGTGGGAGCCCTTCCCAGTCGGGTGGTGAGGTGGTGCTACCACTCACAGTCACTGATGGATAGAGATGTGGTGGCTGTGTAGTGAGGGGTCACTAAATGTGTTAAGGTACTGACATGTGACTGTGTGTTGTCATAAAACTATTAAACAAGGTTTTTATGTGAAAATGGATAGTAGAACTCAATATCCCTTGTGCTGGCCAGCACCTGATTCAAACACCAGTTTCTGTGCAAATTGTTCTTTCAGTTTCAGAGATTTAATTGCCCTGTGACAAGCTGGTATCAAGGGCAGGGAGCATATCAGCTGGCTTAATGAGTACAGATAGCACTGTGCAGCTTAAGTCTCAAAAGCAGTATAAATGAATTAATTTGGCGCAATACCAAAGTTAGAACAAATAGCTTCAGACAGCTCCTCATACAGAGACCTCTTAACCAATTCCAAGGCTACTAGTTATGTGATTACTGCCAAGCTAGGAGTCAGCACAATCACTTCACTAACCTGTAATGCCGAGACACTCTTACAATATTAAAAAAAATAAAGTAAAATAAATAACATAACATAACATAAAACATAACATAAAATGTGCCTGAATCTAAATGTTTTGATTTCTGTGATGATTTCCTTTCTCCGATATGCAATTTCACATAGAATTGTGTAGATTTTTTTCCCTCCCTTGTTCTAGTATTTCCTGTTCCCCATAAATTTTGCTGAGCAAGAATGGGTTTCTGCCAAATTTTTGATAGTGTTGTTAAAATGAACAGAAAATTCCTTTGTGAAAAGCCTGAATGAATGACTTCAGGTAGATCACTTAGAAGAAGGCATTGCAGGAATTTGGCTTTCATTCAGGGCAAATCTGAAGGACTTCATAATAACTAGTTGGCTTGATTCCTTGGAGTGATTACACATTTATTGCTTTTTCCAGATTGCTCTTAGTTTTGCTTGTTTATGCAAATTAATCATGTTATCTGTACATTAGATTTTATTCCACTAGTTCAGTACATCACTAGCCAATATGAAAGTCAGGTGCACATGAAGCTTTTGGTAAGAAAAGTTGTATAAGCAGTATGTCCATTCACATGTTTGGTGAATAACATATATATAAGCCTGGAGAAGCTGGCAGCCCATGGCTTGGACAGGTTCACTCTTTCCTGGGTCAAAAACTGGCTGGACGGCTGGGCCCAGAGAGTGGTGGTGAACGGACTGAAATCCGGCTGGTGACTGGTCACTAGTGGTGTTCCCCTGGGGTCGGTGTTGGGGCCCATCCTCTTTAATATCTTTATTGCTGACTTGCATGAAGGAATTGAGTGCACCCTCAGTAATTTTGACACCAAGTTGGGGGGAAGTGCTGATCTGCCAGAGAGTAGGAAGGCCCTGCAGAGGGACGTTGCCAGGATGGGTTGATGGGCAGAGGCCAATGGGATGAGCTATGTGGCTAAGTGCTGGGTCCTGCTCTTTGGCCACAACAACCCCATGCACACTACAGGCTTGGGGCAGAGTGGCTCAAAACTGTGAAGAGGAAAAGGATCTGGGGGTGTTGGTCACTGCTCACCTGAACATGAGTCAGCAGTGTGCCCAGGTGGCCAAGAAGGCCAACAGAATCCTGGCTTGTATCAGGCATAGTGTAGTCAGCAGGACCAGGGAGGTGATCGTTCCCCTGTACTCAGCTCTGGTGAGGCCGTGCCTCGAGTACTGTGTTCAGCTTTGGGCCCCTCAGTACAAGAAGGACATCGAAGCCCTAGAACGTGTCCAGAGAAGGGCTATGAATCTGAGGAAGCGGCTGGAACACGTCCTGTGAGGAGGGAACTGGGGTTGTTTAGTCTGGAGGAGGCTCAGGGGAGGCTATACGGGTCTCTACAACTACCTGAAAGAAAGTTGTGTGGAGCTGGGTGTCAGTTTCCTGTCACAGATAACTAGCGATAAGACAAGAGGGAATGGCCTCAAGTTGCACCAGGGGAGGTTTAGGTTGGAAATCATGAGAAATTTCTTCTCAGAAAGAGTAGTCAGGCATTGGAACAAATTGCTCAGGGAGGTGGTGGAGTCACCGTCCCTGGGGTTGTTTAAGAAAAGGTTAGATGTGGTGCTTAGGGGCATGCTGTAGTGGGTGGTAGTAGTGGTAGCGGTATGGTTGGACCAGATGATCTTGGAGGTTTTTCCAACCCTAATGATTCTACCTATGATTCTATATCAAATCTCAGTGTTCTGACCTGTTGTGTCTATGGGCATTATGCAAAATGCACATACAGAGTACTAGAACAAGAAAATATGGGAAAAATATATTTTGGAATTATTTGCGTATGCCTGACAAAGAACATGTTTTAATGGCTTTTTCCTAATTAAAAATACAGATATTTTAACATATCAGCTAATGAACTCACATGGCAACCCATTGTGGGAATAAAAATGTTGTTTTTGAAGAGTTAAATTGTTTAAAGGTAAGGAATGGGGTATTGAGATATGCTTGCAGTGATAAGAAAACTTAGCAGGTGATCTTGTAAAATGCAGACAACCAGACTCCTTAGAACAATTAGGTGAAAATCATGGTGTTAAGTCAAGTCAGATAAGTGAAGAAACATTACCACTTCAAACAGTAAAAAAAAGTCAAAAGAAATTTGAAATTTTACAGGCTGGCAACTGAAGGCCATGCATTGTCTGTGGAGCATCAGATAGATCGTGAACCTGGATTACCCACTCAGTGGGGAAACAGGGGAGGGTCCTGTCATCAAAAAGTATATAAACTGTGTTTTGGAACCAGTAGGTGCGCTTCTGCTTGTGGGACGCCCGCCATTGCAATCGCGAATAAATTACTACTTCACTGAGATCCTCGCCTGAGCCTAAGTTATTGGCTACAGAGTGTTTCTCACACCATTATATTGAATATATTTGCTATTGGAAAGTTCAGGTTTTATATGTTTCTGAGTACAGGAAAGGAAAGAATTTTCTTGCTGCATGAATACAGAACATGCTTATTACAACTGACCTAATCTGTTTGTGAAAACAGTTTAATATGTTTTTTAAGTAGTTGTCCTGGTTTCAGTTAGGACAGAGTTAATTTTCCTCCTAGTAGCTGGCAGGGTGCTATGTTTGGGATTAGAATGAGAAGAGCGCTGATAACATGCTGATGTTTTAATTGTTGTAGAGCAGTGCTTACACCAAGCCAAGGACTTTTCAGCTTCTCGCTCTGTCCTGCTAGCGAGCAGGCTAGGGATGCAGCAGGAGCTGGGAGGGGACAGACCCAGGACAGCTGACCCAAACTGGCCAAAGGGGTATTCCATACCATCTGACGTCATGCTGAACAATATATAGGGGTGGCTAGCCGGGGTGGGGGGCCGGCTGCTCAGGGATAGGCTGGGCATCGGTCAACGGGTGGTGAGCAATTGCATTGTGCATCACTTATTTCGTACACATTATTATTATTAATACTATTATTATTAATACTACTATTATTATTATTATTATTATTATTGTTATTGTTATTATTTTTCCTGTCTTAATAAACTGTCTTTATCTCAACTCACATACTTCACTTTCCCGTTTCTCTCCCCCATCCCGGAGAGGGAGGGGGGAGGGTGAGCGAATGGCTGTGTGGTGTTTGGCTGCCAGCCGGGCTAAACCACAACAGTAGTGTTGTCTAAACTTAATAGGGCTATCAATGCCAAAAGGGTACAAACAGAAAGAAGACGTGAGGTATTTAGCATAATACAAGACAACATTTCAAAGAGTAAAATACTAAGAAATATAAATATAGTCTGTGTATAAGCAAAAAAGTCTTCTATAACTATAGAAGACTTCTATAACTAATTCTATATTCTTTGTTGTGGTGTGGTGGTTCTACTCGGGTGGGCGGCCGAGCTCCACCACAACTGCTCTCTCACTCCCCCTCCTCAAAGAGGAACGGGGAGAAAATACGATGAAAAGGGCTCAAGGGCTGAGATAAGGACAAGGAGATCACGCAGTAATTATCATGGTGGGCAAAACAGACTCAGCATAGGGAGATAGTAAGATTTGTTACTTATTACTAATAAGCTAGAGAAGTGAGAAACAAAGGAAAGAAACCAAAAGCACCTTCCCCCCATCCACCCTCTTCCACCTCCTCCCCCCGAGCGGCACAGGGGAACAGGGGAATGGGGGTTATGGTCAGTCTATAGTGCTTCTTCTCCACCGCTCCTTCTCGGTCACTCTCGTCCCCTGTGCTGTGGGGTCCCTCCCACGGGATGCAGTCCTTGCTGAACTGATCCGGCGTGGGCTTCCCACAGGCAGCAGCTCTTCAAGAACTGCTCCAGATATGGGTCCGTATCATGGGGTCCATCCCTCAGGAGCGAACTGCTCCAACCTGGATCCCCCACGGGCAGCAGCTCCTGCCAGGTCACCTGCTCCTGCATGGTCTCCTCTCCACAGGCTACAGGTCTGGCCCGGAATCTGCTCCAGCAGGGGTATTCCACAGGCCACAGTCTCCGTCAGTGCAGGTCCACCTGCTCCACCGTGGTCTCCTCCACGGGCTGCAGCATGTAACCCTGCTCCACTGTGGTACTCCATAGGCTGCAGGGGAACATCCTGCTTCACCATGGTCCTCACCACAGGCCTCAGGGGACTTCTGCTCTGGTGCCTGGAGCACCTCTCCCCCTCCTTCTTCACTGACCTTGGCACCTGCAAGGCTGTTCCTCACTCCTCTCACTCTCCCAGCTGTTACGTGGTGCAGCATTTTTTTTTTCCTGTCTTAAATATGCTCTCACAGAGGCGCAAAACAACATCACTTATTGGCTCAGCTCTGGTCAGCAGTGGGGCCCTTACCAAACATGGGGCAGCTTCTAGATTCTTCTCACAGAAGCTACCCCCATGGCCCCCTGCTACCAAAACTTTGCCATGTAAACCCACTACATGTGACAGTTCTCTAATCTTCATGCACTGCAGTCCCTCTTCTATGAGGTGGAAAGACATGAGAGAAAGGCGTTATAGCATTATTTTTTCTCATTCACATATTAAAGAAATAGACAGCAAGAAGACCAACGTCTCCAGTTATCTTTATCAAGGGACCAATTCTGTTTCCACTGTAATCAATGTGAATAGAAGGACAGGAGAGCATGAAGACTTATTTCAAATGTGAAAAATTGGAAATGTACTTTATAAAATGTTTTTCTTTCTATCAAAAAAATGAACATATACAGGATCCCCAATGTATCTGAATTTGTATGCAACCATTCGATCCAATACTTAATAATTAGTTAAGGATATTGCATTTACAATAGCCTATGAATATTTCAACAAATAGATCATCACAATCCCTTTAAGCAGTGCAAGGAAGTCAAGGTGTACCTTATTCTGCTTCCTCTCTCTCAACTGGTTAGTCTGGCATGGAGAATGGGATCAGTGTCGCACGTGTATACAACTTTGAACAACCTTATACTTCCACCTTCTTAGCCCATTTGACTTGGATACTGAGCTGCAGACAGGCTTATGTTCAATGTGAGGTGTGGTGAAAATTCATATTTCCTCTCTAAGGATGCTGTGTTGATAACACTCCCCTTGTTGTGGCAGTTCTCTAATGTTCATGAGCTGTAGTTCATCTTCAATATTCAGATGCACCACTGAAGAAATTAAAGATTTTTTTTTTTTAAAGTAGAGGTACGCGTTCTGGAAATCAGTAAGTTTATTATTCAACAGGTTTGGCCTCGACTCTGTCAATGTGTGGATGCATGTGCACAGACAGCCTCAACTGAACAAATAGCTAAAGTAGGGATGTGACACTAAGATTTGGATAACACTTTTGAATTCACTGTAATGTAGGCAAGGAGGATCTTTGTGTCTATGTGCTGCAAAGATGTATAAAATAAAAGTTAGGGACACAAGGGAATCTATTTTAATTTCAAAGTGTGGTTGAGGAGCTTGCGATCTATGAAAACAAACTGAAGATTGTGCTTTACTGTTTCTGCACAAGCATGGTTTATCTAATTACTGAGGATCAGCATTTAACTACATATTGGGGTGGGGGAGGGGGAAGTAGAGTTTCAAAGAGGCTGGAGAAGAAGAAATCAAGAAATTCTTCAGGGAAGAATTTTTACTAGTGCAGTGACTATAAATAGGGCTTTAGAATGATTGCTCAGAAACCTTTTAATGAGGCTACAGGAGAGTTCTGTTCCAAACTGTACTGAGAGTGCAATTGTGTAACCTTGTCAACACAATGAGATCCAAACAAATGTAACCTTGAAAGAAAAATAGGTGACTATGAAGCATAGGTCTTATGCAAGGTTAATCAAAGCTATTTTTAAAACATAATCCATTACAAATACTTAAAGGCAGAAAAATGCTATGTATAAGTTCATTCACATGGAGCATGTACTGTTACTAGAATTGCTGGATAACTGTAATAAAAATTAAATCACATTAGTCTGCCACCATAGGAAGGAGAGAGAAAGCAACATCTTTAGATACAGTCAGATAGATATTGTCAGCACAGCTGCATTTGTGCACCTGTACGTGCATGGATAAATGGTATTTTGCATTTCTTTCTTGAAAACGTGTAATATAGGATGTTCTTTCATACTGTACAAATGTAAAATTACCTGGCTCGGACCTGTATTAATTTTTCATTAAATTTAACTGGAAATTTTGTCCATAATAGTGCTATTATTTTAAAAGGAATTTTACAATAAAATGCAGAGACCCCTGGTTCAGTTGGTTATAGAGCTCTACTGTTACTGGTTTGTCAGGCACCACCAGTTAAATGCTAAACTCTAACCTGCTGCATTTCAGAGAAACTGTGTATATGGAAGATGCAAGTACAATATTGTTCTCTCTGATTACATGAGAAAAAGACCAGTGATTAAATGTCCTGAGACTTTTCTTGCAGAATGTTTTTGCAAGATCTTTGTAAAGAGAAGTCATCTATAACTGTTGCAACATAAAAAACTGAGGTCAGCTTCAGATAAGTATTTTTAAAAAAAAAAAAAAAGGTCTTTTTTAGAGTATGTTTAGCCATACTTCAAATGTAGAGAAGCTAGTCATTTTCTTAGAGATAGACACATGCCAAAAATGGCTTGTTAAGATGGGAAAGTAATTAAAATAATTTTTAAAAGCATCAGGAAAATGCCTTGAACAGTTATATACAAAACCATGGTTGGTAGCTCTGTCCTTGTCCACAAAATGACACTCAAAAAGCCAACTGTTCTGTGATTAGGTGTAAGTTATAGAAGCACACAGTGTTAGTTGTGGAAAACTCTCTACTCTTTCAGTATTTCTTCCCCTTTTCTGTACAGGTCTCCATTCAGAAGACTGAGTTTTTGAATACAATGAAACTCCACAGACTCTTTGCTACTTCACTGCTCTTCCTAGTTTGGCAGAAGATGATAAATCAGAGAGCTATATGAAAATCAGGAGCAGAGAAGAGGCCTTGTTTCTTGTTACTATATGCATCTTTGCAGCTTACAGAAAAATGGGGAAATATACATGATAAAGGTGTCAAAATGGTGACTAATGCTCAGAGCACAGGACTGGACAGTTTTGAAGAGAAGTAGAATAATCTGGAAGTGGGTGTGATAAAACCGCCAGATGACGGCATTCAAAGATGCAAGATGTCACCACTGGAAGTAATACTAGTTTGCAGTAGAGATGTTGGACCAGTGACTTGTGGTAGGATAAAAATGTGAGTGTGATGTAAACTGAAGCAGAATATCAGAAAAAAAATAATAGTGAAATGCTAATGTTACCATTCTAAATGACTACAACTGCAAATATGTCATATTGCTACCCTTCCTTTAATCATTCTTCATTAAAAATTTTCATTCTGAATGGTGCATGCAAAAGCTTTAAATTATCACCAAAATTACAAAATCTATTTCCTACTAATTTCACAGTTATCTTCTGCCAGATGGATTTCTCACTGTTAATGCACACACTGAAAAGTGAGAATGTTGTCATTTTTGAAAATGTTCATATGAGCCCTCCTACTTAGCTTGGAATCTCTGTGTGAAGTTGCTCGTCCTGCATGTTTCAAATTGATTTCTTGCCTACCAAGGAAGAGAAAAAGACATCATCATATTACATATACACTGGGGTAAATAAAGTGTTTAGCATTCCTATGGAAATATTCTCATTTCAATTTTTCCCCCCAGTATTTATTAGAATGAAATAATGGACTACCACTCCCCACTCCAGTCCCACTCCCCCCACCCCCTCTGTTCTGGGCAAGCTTGTTCTGCAACTATCTGAATAAGACATCATAGGGTACTAAACAATTACCCCCCTGCATCCCAAATGCAATCCTAAAGTACTGTTCTATGAACAAATAGAAAAACATTGTATTGAAAAGTTGCGTATCTCCAGTAAGGTTAATTAAAAGAGACTTAAAAGACTTGGAGTTCAAGGAATCTAAGGAATTACCTGAACTGGGTCAAGCAGTGACTTGTACCTTCAGCCTGTTGTCTCCCAACCAAGTACCTTGAAAAAATAAAAATAAAAAAAAAATCATGGTCCAAAATGTAATCATAACGAAAAATATTTAATTAAAATATTAGTAATTCAATCCAGCAGTTAATATAGTGAACATCTGTGCTTCCAATATGTTTTTTAAAACCTACCAACAATTATGTCTCATATTTCTGAGATGATTGTAGAGGTTTGGAGAGAAATTTTAAACACAATATTATCTATTAGTAGAAGCTGTACAAGTCAGTGTTAAAATAGTTCTCAGTACAGTAAATTTTGGAAAAAAAAAAGTGCACTGTGGCACTGCTATTATTCAGTCTGACTAACCCCTGATTTCTTCAATTTTTCAAGACAATATCTATAATATAATTTGACTGCAAAATAATTCAGATGACTTAGCAGTAAATGAATGAGCCTTGTGGCATAATATGGAGGATGTTACTTGCCTTAAAATTTGATGTATGGCCTTTCATTGGTATTGTACAGCACATGTAGCAATTCCACTATAACTTAGTGAAAAAGCAAACTTATTTATTTACTTATTCATTTATTTAGTTATTGTGCAACCTACTTATGTATAAAGGACCAACTAAATGGGAATGATGAAAGCAATCTGGAAGGAAGCTCTTCCACTTTCCTATCCTGCTTCTCTGTTCCTTAGGCTGTGGTCAATCTCTTTTGCCCGCCTGTTCCAAATTCCCTATTTTACTACAAGCCTTCTCTCAGGGTTTGATGAGCGTATCCTCATTAAGGATGGGAAATCCTTTCTCTTTTTGGTCTTCCTTTCTTTATGGAGAAGTTGCCACTGTTTCCATCTCTAACCTGTGACTCTATATAGTATCTATATTCAGAACCAAACTACATTTGTAGACAATAAGTAAAAATCCTTTAGAGCATGTTATTCAATAGAATACAAGCTATAAATTAAGTTAAAATATAACATTTACAGAAAATATTTTGTTTAAACTGATTTCCTCTGGAACAAATATTTACTATTTTTTATGATTTTCTGTTTCCAAGTTCTAGTGAATTTAATTCTGGTATAAGATTGCATATATACTGTTAAGTAAGATAAAGATCACAGAATCACAGAATCACAGAATCACAGAATCACAGAATCACAGAATCACAGAATCACAGAATCACAGAATCACAGAACTGAAGGGGTTGGAAGGGACCTCGAAAGATCATCGGGTCCAACCCCCCTGCCAAAGCAGGTTCCTTAGAGCAGGCTGCCCAGGTAGGCATCCAGACGGGCCTTGAATATCTCCAGAGAAGGAGACTCCACAACCTCCCTGGGCAGCCTGTTCCAGTGCTCCGTCACCCTCAGTGTGAAAAAGTTCTTTCCCATGTTGGTGCGGAACTTCCTGTGCTCTATCTTGTGGCCATTACCCCTTGTCCTATCCCCACAAACCACTGAAAAGAGGTTGGCCAAATCCCTCTGTCTCCCACACCTCAGGTATTTATACACATTGATGAGATCCTCTCTCAGTCTTCTTTTCTCCAGGCGGAACAGACCCAGGTCTCTCAGCCTTTCCCCACCACAGGGAAGATGCTCCAGGCCCCGTATCACCTTTGTGGCCCTCCGCTGGACTCTTTCCAGGAGATCCCTGTCTTTTTTGTACTGGGGAGCCCAGAACTGGACAGAACTCCAGGTGAGGCCTGACCAGGGCAGAGTAGAGTGGGAGGATCACCTCCCTTGATCTGCTGGCCACGCTCCTTTATATGCATGCCAGGATCCCACTGGCCTTCTTGGCCACGAGGGCACACTGCTGTCTCATGGCCAACCTGTCGTCCACCAGGACCCCCAGGTCCTTCTCCTCAGAGCTCCTCTCCAGCAGGTCGTCCCCCAGCATGTACTGATACGTCTGGTTGTTCCTTCCCAGGTGCAGGACTCTACACTTGCTCTTATTAAACCTCATTTGGTTTCTTCCTGCCCATCTCTCCAGCTGGTCCAGGTCTCGCTGAATGGCAGCACAGCCTTCTGGTGTGTCAGCCACTCCTCCCAGCTTTGTGTCATCGGCGTACTTGCTGAGGGCAGACACTATTCCCTCATCAAGGTCGTCGATGAAGATGTTGAACAAGACTGGACCCAGCACCGACCCCTGGGGAACGCCGCTAGTCACAGGTCTCCAGCTGGACTCTGCGCCACCGATCACCACCCTCTGAGCTCGGCCAGTCAGCCAGTTCTTAACCCACCTAACTGTCCACTCCTCTATCCCACACTTTCTCAGCTTTGCTATCAGGATGTCATGGGAGATGGTATCAAAAGCCTTGCTAAAGTCAAGGTAGATGACATCCACTGCTCTCCCTCCATCTACCCAGCTGGTGATGCCATCATAGAAGGCAACGAGGTTGGTCGAGCACGACTTCCCCTTGGTGAATCCATGCTGACTACTCCTCATAACATTCTTCTCTTCCAATTGCTTGGAGATGACATTGAGAACAAGCTGTTCCAACACCTTTCCAGGGACAGAGGTAAGATGTGTTTGCTTCCTCTAGATGCTCTAGCCCAGGATAACTCTGTGCAACTGCTCGGACCCAGCCCAGTGCCTGGGGACCCAGGGTCTCTGTCCAGGCTGGAGGAAGCAACTACCACTTTCCCTTTTGCATGTTCACCTGGCAGCTGCATTTAGTTTATATGGCAAGGGTTTGGTAGCAGGGGGGCTGTAGGGGTGGCCTCTGTGAGAAGAGTTCAGCAGCTGCCCTATGTTAGTTAGACAAGAGCCAGTTTCAGTCAGCTCCAAAAGGAACCCACCACTGCCAGAGCAATGTTGGCTGTGCCTCTGTGAGCGCAGATTTAAGAAAGGGAAAACAAAACAAAACAAAACAAAAACAACAACAACAAAACTGCTGCAGAACCGCAGCTGGGAGAGAGGAGTGAGAACCAGTCCTGCAGACACCAAGGTCAGTGCAGAAAGTAGGCAGGAGGTGGTCCAGGCACGGAGCAGCAGTTCCCCTGCAGCCTGTGGAGAGGCCCTTGGTGGAGCAGGCTGTCCCCCTAGAGCCCATGGGTCCCATGACGGAGCAGATCTCCACGCCGCAGCCCGTGGAGGAGTCCCCGGTGGAGCAGGTAGATGTGGCCTGAACAAGGCTGCAGTTCATGGAGAGCTCCTCCAGGAGCAGACTCTGAAGTGTAGGTGTAGCCTATGAAGAGGAGCCCATGCAGGAGTAGAAGACCCCACTCTTTCAAGTAACTGTTACTAGGACGCCACTTGCTCCACTAGCTGGCACCACAGGCCATGGGGTCTACATCTCTGACCTGGCTCCAGTAACTAACACCAGTTTCACTTGCACACACACACAACTTGCCAGCAACTGGTGCTGAAACCCCTGCACTTGCTCCAATAGCTGGCAACACAGATTGAGGTGTTCGCTCCCATGGATTTACTCCAGTATCTGGCACCAGCCTTCACTCACACACATATTTCTTGCCAGGAGCTATTGGATAGTCCTTCAGCACACATACACACAGGAGAGAGTGTGAATATGCAGAGAGATACTTGAGAATTTAATGAGAAAATACAAGAAGATAGGACAGATTACCAGGATCGGATTCAGGGCTCAGCTACACCAGCACATTGGCTAGCTCCGTTTTACATGCAACTGGCACTTTATACCCGTTTCTACCAATTCCCACTCTTTTTTCCTCCTGCTGCCCATTTTCCCTGCACACCTCCGTGGGTTTGCAGAGCTCTGCAGTTTCTGCACCCTCCCAGTCTGGGGCCTCCAGTACACACTCTTATCAGCTGCAAGGCCCAGCCTTACTGGAAGTGGCATCTGTATTTTACCCACCAAGTGGTGTGACTGGGAGGTTTGTTTCTTGTTATTGTCTTCCCCTTTACAAGTCCTCAACCAGATAACACTGTTAGAATAAACTTCCTACATTCTCAAATGCTCTTATTAATTTGTGTGAATGACCAGACTTGGTTCCCATCACTTCCTCCTTTTCTTATTTTCCCTTGTTGGATTGGAAAAGGTCCTTGACCAGATACCCTTAAATGAGTATACATTCTCCTACATATACTTCAGCATTTAAATTGGAATATCATTTGAGGTTTAGAAGGTAACTTCACAGAGTTGACTATTTTCATTCTGGGATAGCTATTCAATCATAACTATTATCAGCAATGACAAGGCAATTCAGAGCATGTGTATGTGGTGCATAAATGTGCACGGAAGTCTTTATTTGCCAGAGAGCGGTCATGTCTACATCACCTCTGTCCATGTCACCCAACAGACATAATTTGACATAGGCTAGATGTATTACAAGAGATGACCTACCTCTTCACAGAATAACTTTCACTGTAGTCCCTGCTGTATTGTCCCAAAGAAGAGCATCAGGGCTGGAGCTGCCACACCATTGCTTCTCCCAGTATGTTTAAATCTGCCCCCTTCCTGTGGTGTCAGGAGAAGCTGAAAAAGGGCTTGAATAAGGTTTCATTCTCCTGTTTATATTTTCCTTCTTCTTTATATAGTCAGTGTTGTAAAGTGTCATGTTTTCCCTGTGAGCAACATTTGCTAGAAAGTCTCTTGCAGCCAAGCAGTCTTGTGCACTCCCACACATGCTGTATGACTTCTTGGCTCTTGTTTAGCAGCATTCCTGCCATGGCAGATGCTCTATCTCTGTTTTTTACCATAATATTAGATGCAGTTATTCTCTCTTCAGACCAACTCTAGGCATAAGGAGTTGTTGACCTCTCTGATGGCTGTTGGCGTTTGTTATTAATCCATTCCATACTGTGACATACCTTGTGTCTTCCTCAGCCATTTGCTTCCAAAGATATGTAGACATCTGCTTGTGGCTTTGGTAGATTTCTAACTTTCAAGTCCATGTGCCAAGACAGCCACAATACTCAAGCTGAAATTGATGGGAATTGGTTGTGTTATAAAAATCCCACTAGGAACCTTTCTGCATTGATAGGCTTCTAAAGCAAAATACCCTTCAGGGAGTTCATTGCTATCTTCAGCATTTGGTGAAATTCACTATGGCTGAAGAAAAGTTACTGAGTTCTCAGTTTTATAAACACCTTATCCTTGATTTTTCTTGTCAATTTTCAAAATTCATTACTCCTTAAATATTTCATATCAGCTCTTGCAGTCATTCATATGCATGCAGAAATGCTGGTTAAAGGCATAAGTGGCCAAATAAGTGTTTTCCTTCCTTTGGGAAGAGAATCTGAAAACAAAACCAAAAACGAACAAACAAACAAGATTTAAAAACAAAACAAAATAAAACATCCTTCAGTAGTGAGACGCGGATGTTACAGAATTCCAGTGATTCCATTCAATACATGGGTATCAGTGGAATTATTTCTAATGAGTATCTTCTCAAAAATTCCCTAACCTTTGTGGCTTGCATTTGCCAAAATAAAAAGAGACATCACGGGAGGAAAGAAAAACAAAATCAACAACCAACAAACAAACAAACAAAACCAGCAACAAACAAAAACAATGTCTAAATACTGTTAAACATTTTAAAAATAAAACATCATTTACAAATATTGTCATCACTTTTTTATAACCAGTTTTGAAAACTAACCTTATCATAGTCTCATCTGATTATCAAATTACCTTTCTGATGTGATTGTAACACAATTTGTAGGCTTTCTGATAGAAAACACTGAATGTGATTTTTTTTTTTCTTGAAGGGCAATCTGTTTCTACAAAAATATGACTCTGTCATAGAAAGGTTTATAGTCAGTTAAAATCCCACCATGTTAAAATCAACCCTAGCTGTGAATTTTTGACAAAGTGCCTGACTGTGTTTTTGTTTCCTTCATAAAATCACATAACACCATATATATTTCAAATTCAGTTGGATGTTGATACTGGCTTTCCAAAAAGTGTACACAAAAGTGGGTTTTCAAGTGCAGAAAGAGCAAAAGGAACTGTGAAATTGTAATTACCTGTAAATATGACCAGTCATGAGAGAATTGGGCAGAAAAGAAGTATTAAAAAAAATATAAAGGGCCTGATTTAACCAATTTTTCTTCACAATTAAATCAGAGTTACTGATGGGAAAGGGATAAGAACAATTTATATGAAATGAAGAGCCAGAATTAATCTGTGAAAACTTCCAAGAGAATACAGTGAAGTCAGGATTTTATCTCTAAAATACAAATATTCAAAATGTGCTTCAATGGTACAAAGACTAAATTTGTTCCACTGAACACAATGGAAAAAATATATTTATTTTTGGACTCAGTAGTTTTGATTAGTCTTTTCAACATAATAAAAGGAACAAAGGAACAATGCCCTAGAATTCAAAAAATACTTGTTATTTTTACATGTTCAGGCTATCTTTTTCATTTGATAAATTGTTACAATAAACTTTTTTTTTTTTTAATTTTCTTTTAAAAATGAGAAAGAAATAGTAGAGGACAAAAATTCTAGAGAAGATAAAGCTTTCTTTAATAAGAATAAAAGTTTCTAAGGGTCTACAATGATTTTTGTTTTATATATATATATATATATACTTTTTTTTTAAACTACCAAACTTAGGCACTTAACAACAAAAAAGACTTGCAAAATCCCGTGCATCTTCTACCATCCTTGCACCAATTTTCCAATATATTACACCAATTTTAGAATAGTCCATGTAGATTCCTGCAATTCATTGCTTATTCCCAATTTAGTCTTGAAAAGAGAAGAGAATCAGATTCTAACTTTTAATAATTCAAAGAAGTACATGTTTGAAGCAGAATGAATACGCAACTATGATTTATCTTGCTTAAAGTAGCAGATCAAGTAGAGTTTGACCATTAAATTAAACTATTAAAAGCAAATAACAATGATTTATTGTTTGGAGGGCTGGGGAATGTCTCGTATGAAGATAGGCTGAGAAAGTTGGGGTTATTTACCCTAAAGAAGAGAAAGCTCCAGGGAGACTTTATTGCAACCTTCCAGTACCTAAAGGAGGCCTACAAAAAGACAGGGAAAAACTCTATGTAAGGGAATATAGTGGTATGACAAAGGGCAATGATTTTAAACTGAAAAAAAAAAAAAAAAGTTATCTTTAGATTAGATATAAGGAAGTAATTCTTTACTATGAGTGTGGTGAGGCACTGGAACAGATTGCCTGGAGAAGTTGTGGGTGCTCCATCACTAGAACTGTGGAAGGCCAGGTTGTATGGCCCATAGCAGAGGGGTTGATATTAGATGATCTTTAAGGCCCCTTCCAACCCAAACCATTCTATGATTCTAAATGCTAGTAGAAATCACAGAGTTTGTAGACTGTATCATTTGCGAAGTTTAGATACTTAATCCTTTACTAAAAAGCATATGTATAAAATAATCAAATATATTGAATGATGTACAAGAAAAAATATTTTAAATACCTATTGTTGTATAGGTTGTATTTAATTTCACTATTTGTGTGTAGTTGCAATGTTACATAAATACATCTTAATATGATATGGTCTGAAAATCTTTATTTTCCTAAAATGTGCAATTTTCCAAAAAAGTTTAATAATTTTCTCTGGAATTTTTAAGCTCTATTTGAAATTTTATTTTTAGACATCTATTCTACTTTCTGATTTGTTGGTGGTAAAGCATATTTACTATTGATACCATACTTTATTCAATTTGATTTTAGCTATTTTTTGGATCATCTTTCCATAAAATGCTTTTATTATAGAAAAAGGAGGAACATTTTGATATCAAAACCCTGCTTCATCTACTGTTTACTTTAAACTATTTTTTTATTATTATAGTATGCATTACCATTACAGTAGATATGAAATCTGAAAAATGAAAGGGCTTGAAATTAAGACAATATAATTTTAAATTAAAAGATTCAAAACTCTGGAATCCAGAAATGGAAACTTTTTTTTTCCAATATTTCTCTTTTACAGAGCCAACATTCTTATTTACTCTTCTTTCTCATTTGAGGGGAAATAAAAACATTTTGCTTTTGTAATTGTGTTTTTATGATTTGAAAATATGTGTGACAATATACAAAATGATTTTGATATAAACATATCATCCAAATACATAAGATAGTCAAAACCAAAGATCAAAGGAAAACAAAATTAAGATAGCAATACAATTTTATGTGGACATTTGACTAGAAAGTTTTCCATCTTAGTCTAATAAAATCATGTGGTTTGGAATATACTTCACCTAATCTCAGAAGTAGTTCACAAACATTTTACTTTGGGGGGTCAACATATTCTCATTATTTATGAGTAAAAATCAAACAGTTCAGAAAGTGATTTAAATTAGGATGCTTCTGTTACCTAAGTAAATCACTTGAGACAGTGAAATGCAGGTAGTATTCTCCTGAGTAAAGACTATT
This sequence comes from Cygnus atratus, assembly GCF_013377495.2. Taxonomy (NCBI): domain Eukaryota; kingdom Metazoa; phylum Chordata; class Aves; order Anseriformes; family Anatidae; genus Cygnus; species Cygnus atratus. The sequence goes on along the minus strand of NC_066363.1, from coordinate 100,394,923 downwards.
TTGTAAGGCTGCCAGAATGCCTGTTTCCTGCCAAAATAAGACAGATTGCTCTTTCTATTTCTCAGTTGGACTAAGAAGATACAGTGGATACAATGGAGTGCTGAAAGATTGTTACTCAAAATACTGAAACCAAAAAAGGTGTGAAGTGTTAGTATTCCTATTTATTTCTAAAGCTGTAAGTATTCTGGACTGAGTAGAGTACATTCTGCAACTTTACTTTTCTTATCTCATGCCGAATAATATTCCATGAAACATTTAGAAGTAAATACCGCAGTGTGTATACTTACAGATGTTATGAATATTCAGGAATGGAAAAGAGATAATGTATAATTTTGATACAGATAAACTTTACAATTGTGGACCCTGTCATATTTTTGTGGTTTATGCTAAGGTATCTATTAAAAATATTGAAACAGAAAAGACTTCAGAATTCATTTCATCCAGCGCTTCCCAGTCACTGGTCTGATGGTGTTATATGAGGCCCACAAAAAGATTAAAACAAAAGAAAAATTCCACAACCAAGTTCACATGTATATACTTCTATATGTAAAACCAACTAATTAACTGACTATCTAAAACTAGAGAGAATCAAGCTAATAAACAAACCTCAAAACTTATTTCTAAGTTTTAGGTGGTTCAATATGACAGCTAGTTTTTTGTATGAAAAATACAATGGTTTTCGAAACTCCTATGCCCATATTATACCACATGGTACATATTAAAAATAATAAAATAAAATAAAAGTGCAATCATAGAATTCAAAAGTATGGAGAAAATGTTTACCTAATTCACTGTCCTCACCCTAATACTCCTTCATCTATATTCCCATAATTTAGGGAATATAGTATGCAGGCAGGTATCCAGAACTGGGTTCTGTTGCTTTCATGCTTTTGCTCTCTTGAATAGTGATGTTGCAATGTTTTCTGTCAGGAGTAAATTGGATTTATACAGAAAAGTAGCTCAGAACTTCTTTAGTGAAAATTAAAAACAACAACAAACAGGGATCACAAGAGCAGTTAAAAACACAATTTAAAAGAATCGTTCTGTTCTTTTTTGAATAGCTTAATATGCTATGTATAGTTCTATAACTGAAATATTTGGGTGTAATTTGGAGATGAACTTGAATTATTTATTTTAAACTGAAATAAGGCTCCTCTGGCTTTGTAAAAAAAGTGTTAATGACAGGGGCACAGTCCTGAGGCTGAAATAGTGTATATTCTGTTGCCCTGGTTTGTTTCCTTCTATTTTTGACATTTGTTTACACTTCAAAAATCAAGTGAAATATCTGATGGAGAAAGTGATTTTTCTCTTTTAAACCTTTATGACCCCACTGTGCATGTCTTGAAAATAGTTTTCCATAGGAAAGAAAAACAATCTTATTTTTTATTTTTTTATTTTTCCTCTCAAAATAAGAGACTAGTTTGAGAAAACAGCTTCTTTCAGGACTTTTACTTTCCTAATACAGGCTGTGATCAGGTTTTAATCTCTACCTAATTCTATCATGATCATGCATTGTTATGATTTGCACACCTTACAGCTTTACACACCTTTATTCTTTGATGGCCAGATGCTTCTTTTATTATACGGAAAGGGTAATGTTGCTCATGGTAAGGACCTATGGAGGTGAATATATCAAGAGGGAAGTGGCTGGTTGGTTTAGTTGTCATGTGGCTATGTGTTTATTATAGGACCCCTGATTGTAAAGATTGGTTTAGAAAATGTTACCAGATTATATATAAAGAAATATTAAAAGAAATATTTATCTTTTTCTTTTTTTCTCCCCAAAATATTATGCCACTATTTTCTTTATTTTGTCTGTGTAATCAATCTTTGCATGAATTTTGGCTCAATTCAGTTTGCAAAGGTTTCCAAGTGAGGAAATTGCCATGGTCTGCCTTTTTTTTTTTTTTTTTTTTTTTTTTTTTCCTGCTTGATAAGAACACTAGTTCTTTAAACATTTTAATCCTCATTCATGCAACTATTGAAATGAAGATACTCAGATAACCTTGGTGAAGCTGCTGGAAACAGATCAACCTCTCTTTTATTAAATTTCACCAGGGTTTCCCCATCTCCAGTGACCTCTCCATCCACGCTGCTATCAACGTTTCTTTTATTTCTGGATGTACCTTTTTTGGTCATCTATGTTGATTGTGATCACTCTAAGCACAAAGTCTTCATCAGCCCACAGATATAAGATAATTAAACAAACCATTTATTTCCAGGTAAATCCAAACTCATCAAGTAGGTTCATCATTTTTCTACAACACAGTCATTTTTCTATGACTACAAGTTTCTTCAAGAAGTGGAAAAAATATTGATTTTTTTTTTTTCTTTTTAAAGGGTAAGATTCAAATAAAATTTTTAAGGATTAAGAAACTTCATATAGCTTCCTAGATAGTCCCTTCCTTTTCACTTGCTAAAAATGAATTGACTTCCACTGAAATGAGCTGCTTCCGATAAAAACAAACAAAAAAAAACAGATAATATTCTAAGTACACTTTAGACAGTACGTCTATTACTTTCTGCTAATGATGAGAGTAATGGTAATGAAATCCACCTGACAAATGGATGTGTTATTTACTAAGATGTCAAGGTTTTCCACCACATATAGTTTGTGGCATAAACCTTTATCAAAGATATATTCAGAAGAACAATGAACAGCATCTGTGGGAACTGCAATGAGAAATGGTATTGCCATTGGTCCTTACAAGTGTGGTTCCACTGTAAAGGCTTTGAGACACTTTTTGCATTCTCACCTGCGAGGTGTGGCTCTTTCCTTCAGTAGTCCTGCTCCATGCTCTCTGTGTCTTCACACAATACCTTCTACGCACACTCCAGGAAGTTCTGTCCTGACGGTAACACAGAAGGTCAGAAGAGAATAGGCAAACTCCAGACTGGAGTCTGGCAGATGGCCAGGCTGCTACTGTCTCCATTTGAGGCAATGCATGTAGGTGCATACCTTTTGAAATAGAAACAGGAAATGAAATACAAAAAGAGGCCCCTTAGACAGAGACAGCAGCACAGTGCAACTGACATGGTCCACATGGACAAAAGTGGTCCCACCACGCAGAAAAACACACAGTTTAGGATATGGGATATAATGGCAGTTGTGGAACTCAACAAATATGATGCTGCTTGCTGCTGCACATACCTGAGATGTCAATACAGTATGACAACACTATATAGTATGACTATATAGTCATCAGCAGTGTGGCCAGCTTGATAGCAAATATTGGCAAACAGTTAATGTTGCTGTACTCAAATTAAAATAAATGTCTTTACTTTGGTGTTCCTGCCAATATTTTGATTCTCTTTGCACTTTTTATTTATGCATCAGTACTACAAAACTGCATGGGGTGATTAAACTTTAAAACATACTATGCTAATCTTTCAAAAAGATTTCATTAACTTGCATACTGTAAATTAATAATTTCATATAGCTCAAAATATTGCAATGAAATGGCCTTTCAGTAGATGGTGTAGTGTCCTGCTGAGTATCAGCAGTAGGAAATGTATCCTTAATGGCCTGTGCATTAAATTTATAGGTTTGCAGTATTTGCTTTGAATGTTTCAGTCTATATGTCTGTCTGTCAGCCTTTCAACGACAACAACAAAAAACAAACAAACAAACAAACTTATAATTACCTCAGATGACTGTTCTTTTTCTTTGTTTAGAAAGATAAGAACAATTCAAATTTAGTTTTCCAGAAGAATTTCAGGGAGGTTGTGTTTCTATTTCATTTAAGGTCTTCATAAGACTGTAGTGTCAGTTGGTAAGTACCTATTCTTTGTGCCATTATAAAATCTACTTTAACGTAACATTTTGTAATACATTTAATTGCCATTTCATTTAAAGTAATTTCTTACAGAAAAGTGCTATAAAATTTAACAGGCAATGATAACTTACTATAGTTTCAGTTAACCAAGTCATGAAATTTGAGTTTAATCTCTGTTGTATAATTAATTGCCCTTAAAGCTGGAGAAAAGGGAGTGTAAAAGGAACAAATTTTTAAGGTTGTATGACTTCATTGTATTTAACATCCAGGAAATATAAGGTGGTATATCAGCTAGCACAGGTCATTCCTCCTTCATAGTTTATCCCAAAGCAAGTCTCTGCCATCAGCTTGCCTCCTTCGTCCTCCAACTCAGGAGACAGAAAAGCTATGGTTGAGTTTCTGTTTCTCGCATATTGACAGGGTTGGAAGGTCAAGGCACAGGTTGTGTTTTTTTGCTAAGTATTAACCATCTCTTCCACTTTTAGAAGATGTCTTCTCTGGCTCCTGATAATAATCCTTTTTCTGATATCTTAAACACATTCACGTGCCTTGTAAATGAGCTGTTGGTCAGTGTAATTCTACATACACTTGCAAGTAGGAAACAAGCAGACATTTCAGGACAAAAATCTGGCTAAACAGAAATGACATGACTGAGCTCCAATGCTATAAAGCAGTACACATGTTGTGGAAGCAGTGACGAGCTACAAGAGAGGAGTTTAGAAGCATTGTCCAGACATGTAGGGTTGTTAGGAAAGTTAAAGCTCAGATGGAATTGAGACTTACACAGGACACTGAGAACAACAAGAAGAGCTTCTACCACTGCATTAGTTCGGAACACTGAGTAAGAAAATAGAGTTCCACTGATGAGTGAGGTCGGTGATACTGTAACTGTGGGCACAGCCAAGGCTGAAGTACTCATTACCTTAATTGCCTGAGCTTTTGCTAGGAAGGCCTCCCAGATGTCTGTGATCAGAGGCAGGATTCAAAGAGAAGGATAGTGACTAGCAATGGATGAGAATTGAGTTAGAGGTTTCTGGAGAGATCTCAGTCAATGAACTCCCTATGTGTGTATCCACAGAATAGACAATGTCTTTGCAAATCCACTATCATCTTTGAAAGGCTATGAAGATTGAAGAGACCCATGGACACTGTAGAAAGCCAAATGTTGCACCCATCTTCAAAAATGGTCAAGATGACCCAGGGAACAAGATCAGCCTCATTTCAGTCATAGAATTGTAGAATCATAGAATGGCCTGGGTTGAAAAGGACCTTAAAGATCATCTAGTCTCAACCCTGCTGCTCTGGGCAGGGTTGCCAACCACTACGATAGGCTGCCCAGAGCCACATCCAGCCTGGCCTTGAACACCTCCAGGGATGGGGCATCCACAACCTCTCTGGGCAACCTGTTCTAGTGCCTCACCACCATCTGAGTGAAAAACTTTCTCCTAATTTCTAACCTAAATCTCCCCTGTCTTAGTTTAAAACCATTCCCCCTTGTCCTATCACCATCAACACATGTAAACAGGCCTTCCCCCTCCTGTTTATACTCTCCCTTCAAGTACTGGAAGGCCACAATGAGGTCTTTCCGGAGCCTTCTCTTCTCCAAGCTAAACAAGCCCAGTTCCCTCAACCTTTCTTCACAAGAGAGGTGCTCCAGCCCTCTGATCATTTTAGTGGCCCTCCTCTGGACCCATTCCAAGAGCTCCACATCCTTCTTGTGCCAGGAGCCCCAGGACTGCATGCAGTATTCCAGGTGGGGGCTCACAAGAGCAGAGTAGAGGGGGACAATCACCTCCCTCTCCCTGCTGGCCACCCCTTTTTAAATGCAGCCCAGGACATAGTTGGCCTTCCAGGCTGCAAACACGCACTGCTGGCTCATGTCCAGCTTCTCGTCCATCAGGACCCCCAACTCCTTCTCTGCAGGGCTGCTCTCAAGTTCTTCTTCTCCCAGTCTATATAAATACCTGGGAATGCCCTACCCTAAGTGCAACACCTTGCACTTGGCATTGTTGAGTCTCATTAGGTTCTTCTGGGCCCACTTCTCCAGCCTGTCCAGGTCCCTCTGGATGGCATCCCTTCCCTCTATTGTATCGACTGAACCATTCAGCTTGGTGTCTGATCAGGTGGCAGTAGCAGACCCCAACTACTAGATGTCCTTTACTGGACTGATCCTTGATTTTCACCCACAAGCTCTCAACCCAGTCATGGCTGTTTCTCAGGCACAGCTTTTCACAATCTATACACTTCCTAACACAGATGGCAACTCCTCCTCCCCTCCTTCCTTGCCTAACCCTTCTGAACAGTTTGTAGCTATCAACAGCCACACTCCAGTCATGGGAATCATCCCACCAGGTTTCTGTGATGGCAACTACGTCATAGTTTCCTACTAGCACAGTAGCCTCCAGCTCCTCCTGTTTGTTGCTCATACTGTATGCATTAATGTAAATGCACCTCAGCTGGGCCACCTTTTGGGAGGGAGATGCCCTAATACCCCTTGATCACACTCAGGTGTTTCCATAGTAACCAACCTATCACCAACTCTTGTGTCCTTCCTGCACAAAATGTTATGTCATTCTCATCCTTCACCACGACACAAGACTGCAAGGTCTTGCTAGCACAATCCTCACCCACAAGAACTTGCATGTTACATTCAGGCTTCTTTTTAGTGACCCCGATTTCACCCCCACCCCCCTTCATACCTAGTTTAAAGCTCTGTCAATGAACCCTGCCAACTCCCTTCCTAAAACCCTTTTCTGCCGGTGGAAAAAGCTATTCCTGTCTGTTGTCAGCAGGCTTGGTCTCATGTAAATCGACCCAAGGTCAAAAAAAAACAAACCTCTGCCGGTGACACCAGGCTTGGAGCCAATTATTAATCCACTGGTTCATCATGTCCAGTCCCTCATTACTTCCTATAACTGGAGGAATAGAAGAGAACACGACTTGTGCTCCCGAACCCTTGACCAGTCTCCCCAAGGCTCTGAAGTCCTTCTTCATAGTCCTTAGGGAAGTTCTTCCTATTTCATTACTGCCTACCTGAAACAACAAAAGAGGATAATGATCCGAGGGCTGTACTAGTGAAGGAAGTTTCTTCCTTACATCTTTAACCCAGGCCCCTGGGAGGCAGCAGACCTCCCTGTGTAGCAGGTCTGGTCTGCATATCAGGCCTTCCACTCCCTTCACCAGTGAGTCACCAATGACAATGACCCATCTTTTATTCTTTACTGAGGAGGTTTTAATGTAGTGGGTAGTCTTATTAGACTTCGGAGACACCTCCAAGTAGGAAGAACCATCACCCTCGCCATCGTCCAGTTGTCTTCACAGAGCACTGTACCTGTTCTGCAGGGGAAGCTGGAGAGGTAGGGGAATCACCAGGCAGGTGCACCTGCTATGCAGGTAATGCCAAGCAGGGACCTTTTTCCATTGCCCCCCATCCCCCAATTCATCACCATCAGAGGGGGAAGGAGAGGAGAAGGGGTTCACTGTAGCAGGAACTCTGTCTGCCTGCTACTCCTATTACCTGCTCGCAAGACGGTAGGGGGTGATATATTTCTCGTGGAGCTTCTGCTGGCTGCCTAAGCCTTAGGGCTGGTAGGGACTGGCTCCGCCAATCTATGTCCCTCTCATTCTCCCTAATGCTCCTCAGCCTCTCCACCTCTTCCTTCAGGTCAGCCACAAGGCTGAGTAAATCATTTACCTGGTCACATCTGACACAGGTGTTGTCTCTGTAACCCTGCACTGCATGGGCCAGGCTCTGGCATTTGCTGCAACCAGAGACCTGTGCGCTTGCATGTTTGTGTGGGGCCTCTGTCTGGGTCTCCACACTTTTCTTGACAACAGCCTTCTGCTGGGGTGCAACCATGGCAAACCAGCAGGCTCGCTAGTACTCTCTACAGTAGCTTCCTCGCTAAAATTATAAGTTGTAAGAGGCAGAGTTCCCAGAGGAGAGGAGAGGAAGAGAAAGGGATGAGAGGATTCTCCCCGCACTCCTCCCTGCCCTGCCTGAACTGCCTGCGCTAACTGCTAAGCCAGTCCCGTTTGCGTCTCCTGTTCGTGGCGCTCCCTAGGGACTGTTTTTATACAGTCAGGGGGTGGCTGCCTTGGCGAGTGGCTGAAAAATGGCGGCGATGCCCGATGTAAACGGCTCGCCCGCCACTGCCAGCTCTGCCCGCGCCTTGTCAGCCTCCCTTGTGAGGGCTGCTGGGTCCTGGTGGCTCCCCCGGCTGCCTCGAGTGGCCTCGATGCAGGAAAAAAAAAACCCTGCCCGCCTCTATCCCCCGCTCCACTGCAGAACGCGTCTGCCCTGGAGCCAATCGCCTTATGGAGAGAGCGCTTCCGAGCATGCGCACCTAATGGAAGATGTAGAGAGAAAGATAACACATTTGATAAAACCTTTTGTGATCAGGATATCCTTCAAATGTGTTGTGGTTTAACCTGGCCAGCAGCTAAGCACCACGCAACTATTTGCTCAGCCTCTTCCCCCCACTCCACCCACCCCGACCCCAGTAGGATGGGTGAGAGAATCGGGGGAAAAAAAGTGAAAGATTGTGGGTTGAGATAAAGTTTATTATGACAGAAAAATAAGAAAAGGAAAAATAATAATGAGAATAGTACTACTACTACTAATGTTAACAAAACAAGTGATGCACAATGCAATTGCTCACCACCTGCTGACCGATGCCCAGCCTATCCCCGAGCAGCCGGCCCCCCACCTCAGCCAGCCACCCCATATTAATTGTTCAGCATGATATATAGTATGGAATATCCGTCTGGCCAGTTTGGGTCAGTTGTCCTGGGTCTGTCCCCTCCCAGCTCCTGCTGTACCCCTAGCCTTCCCGCTGGCAGGACAGACCAAGAAGCTGAAAAGTTCTTGGCTTAGTGTAAGCACTGCCCTGCAACAATTAAAACATCAGCATGTTATCAACATTCTTCTCATCCTAATCCACAACATAGCACCCTACAAGCTACTAGGAGGAAAATTAACTAGCTGAAACCAGGACAAAATGCACTTCTTGTTCTTCAGTGAGAAACAAAATATCTTAGAGGGGTTATTTTTAATGAACAATTGTAATAGCAACAACAACAAAAAAATGATTTGGCTCCCACTAAAATAATAGTTTTCCTACAGCTATCATTGGCACGCTAAGGAGGAGATTCAAAGAAGTATTACTTAGTTGTTTCAAAGGTAAGCAGGACTGTGTGCATGCTGTGCCTGACCAGGCTCCTTGCTGCCTCTGTCCAGTCTGCCTTGGCACTTCATTAGCCTTATGGATTTGGCTAGTGGTGGCTGGACTGTCTTCTGGACCTGCTCTGCTCTCCATGCTCAGGTGACTCCAGGTCAGTGCCTTCGGCACAGCAGCCCACTTTTGCTGCACCCAGCAGATATCTTCCCTGGTGTTTCCTGGTGCTCCTACTCTGGTATTTCCTTGTTTCCAGGACAGAAAGTGCAGGGCGTTGCAGGACCTGATTTGCAGACCCAGGGAGATTCAAATGCCAGATAGGGAAGCAGTTCTGTGATATAAGCCTTGTCCTGAGAATTTATTATTTTTTAAACTGATATTAATATTAATATTAATAATTTTATTTTTTGGTGTGGAGGTGGCCATACATTGCACATACAGATTGCAACACACTGCTGAATGACTGAAGCCACATAAGCTAATGCACAAGCTAGTGCACTAGCTAGGTGGACAGTGAAGCAAGCTAGTGGCGTAAAGTTGTTAAATAATTGCATTTCTAAAATGTTGAGTAGAGACAAAAAAAGATCCTATGTGTTTTATTTTAAATGAATAAATAAATAAATAAATAAATAAATGTCTCTTTGTATGTAGCACTGTTAAGACCACACATCAAATGTTGTGTTAAATTTTGGGCCCTTAAGAAGGTTGTTGAGTTGCTCAAGAATGTGTGGAGAAGAGCAATGAAACTGGTGAAAGAACTAGAAAATAACAGTTATGATAACAACTAAAGGAAATACAGTTGTTTAGTCTGGAGAGAAGGAGGCTGTGGGGAAACCTCATTATTGTCTACAACGACCTGAAAGGAGGTTGCAGCAACGGTGTTGGTCTCTTTTCTCAGGTGACAAGTGATAGCATGTGAAGAAATGGTCTCAAGTTGTGCCAGAGGAAGTTTACATTGGATATTAGGAATAATTTCTTCACAGAGCAGGTGGTTAAGCACTGGATGGATTGCCAAGGGAAGTGATGGAGTCCCCATTCCTAGAGGTATTTAAAATGTTGATGTAGTACATGGTTTATGTTGCACATGATGTAGGACATGGGTTAGTGATGACAGTCAGTAGGCCAGATAGATAGTTTGATTTCATGATCTCGAAGGTCTTTTCTAACCTAGATGATTCTATGATTTTAAAAAGAGGAAAGGTATTTTTTTTTTTTGATATCATCAGCATCTTACTAATCATTTTCTTCATAATAGAGCACTATATAGTATTCACACCTCAGGGATTCTTCTGCTCAACATGGAAACTTTTCAAGAAATGGTTCACTTCAAACATCTCTAATAAAATATGTTTGATACAACATTACCCAGTTACACAGGAACAAGTAGACCATTTTTTTTTGTATCTAACTAAAATGTAATACTAAGATGTCAGGATTATGCAGATAAAATTATGAATTTCATTTGCTTTCTTAAAATTAATAAAACATGTTTTTTCCCTTTCAAAGTACGTTGAATTTAGTGCATTATAAATAGGAAACACGAAGTCTGAAAGTCTGATTTATAGCCAAACAACAAAATACAACAAAATAACAAAATACAGATTTCTTTTTTATAAGGTTTTAGTTCTGCCAATGTTCTTGTTTCCAGCAAAATTTTGAACAATTTTTTGAACTCTCACAGTTTAATCCTCCCTAACATTTCTTTTTTTTGAACTGAAGCATCCCTTCTCATTAAATAAATAAATAAATAAATAAAAAATCTAAACAGTTTTAGCAGAATTAAAGAAGAGTTTAAAAAACTTTGGAAAAAAAAAGTGAAGAATATCAGAGAAAATCTGTCTTTTCCTAAAGATTTACATAAATTGCAACAAATATTTTTTAGCCAGTTCTTCTCAGTTGTCAAGATACAATGTCAATATATTGAAACAAAGCATCATTAATATACTATTACAATTAATTCCAGATCAATTAATTTTGCCTCTGTTGACCTTGCCAAAGCTACTGGCTTCTGCCCTGGTATTTAGACACATAAGAAAATTTATCAATGAATATGTTTCCTGAAGACACTCACATAACTCTTACATTTGCAACTCAGAAATTACACTCTTCTGTTCACTCTTTCTGTATTCCTGCTTACTTTCTTAATGACAGAGAGCTATTTTCACATTCTCTGTAAAACAGCTTTCGCGTGGACACATAGGCTAACAATAAAGCTTTAACACATAAGTCTCTGCAGGAATTAAAGCAAGCTACAAGTAGTGTAATTTCTTTAAACAAGTCCATAGCACCAATACAGTAAGATTTTTGTGACAGTTATAGGTCAGAGAATGACCATCATGAGAATAATTTTAAATTCATACATGTGGCTGCAAAAGTGTTTTTTTGTTTTGTTTTGTTTTGTTTTAATGGGGAATCGTGTTTTATAAAACAGCAACAGATTTTTAGCAGATTTAAAAGCATTTGACTTATCTTGCATATTTTCTAAGTTAATTGAATTCATGGTGTTACATTTTAACAATCAATTTAATGTAAAAGTGTTATAAGCACAGACACACAGCTAAGACATTTTAAAAAACATGGTAAATGTATTGACTGAGCAGTATTACACTATGTCAGATTTTGAACAATGTCCTAGCTGAGTTGTTGAGCCCCCAAAAGTCAAGATATCTCTAACTCATCATTGACAAAAATAAAAATAAAAAATTAAAAGGTTGCCTTCTGAGAGGAAAAACTGCGTCACTAGGAGAGCTGCAGTAGGCATCTTTCCCTTCTGATTTGAGAGCTCTGAAAAATAAAAGCTCTCCGAGCATGAGAGTTTGCTGCTACTTAACCTGGCAGGCCTGGAATGAGGAGCAATTCAAATTAGAAACCTATAAAAAGAAAAATAAATAATATCAAGCTACTCCAGTCAGGGGAGGTAAATCAATTGGAATGATAATACAGAGATCATGTTTCAAATTATGATACATTATTTCATTGCATATCTGTGTCTGTATGTGAGTCAGGTGGAAAAGAAAATGAGTGGTGAAGGCTGAGTAGGTCTGAGAAGCATGAAATAAATCTCTAAAGAGCACATCTAAATTGTCACCTTACTGTGGGCACCAAAAAGTGTTACATATGAGTGGAAACTCATATGTAATGGAAATGTCTGACTTTTTTTTTTTTTTTTTTTTCGTTAGCTGACAATATGGGCATTCAGCAAAGTGTAAAAAGGGGTGGAAGAAATAATGCTAAGAGTTAGAAGAATTTCAGTGTTCTTATCTAATTGTTTCTGTGTTATTTTCAACCAAAATTTTATTTTAAAGAAAACAAGCAAGTAACAGGAAATTTACCTCTGTTTTGTTCCTCTCTCTGCCCTCTGCCCCCCAGCTGCCTCAAGAATGTTATGGAGTACCTTTAAGACTGGGCATATCTCTCATGGAAATAAATCTTTCCTCTTAAGAGAATCAGTCTTCACATATGCAGTACATTAAGGATTTATTTATTTTTTTTTTAACAAAAAGAAAGATTTTATTTCATTTCTTGTGGAGTCTGGAGGCTCTGTATGAAAAGACTGCGTTTTAGAAGAATGTCTTTCTGGAGGAATATAGTCTCTGCTATGGATTCCTCTGTGATAGAAGACAACACATAAAATATTTTCACAGGTTGTTGCTATTTACTTTGAGAATCCTGGGGTATAACTTACAGAAATGATACGTGTTCTTATCTTTGATGTTGGTCACTGAAAACTCTGCACAGAATACCAAGTACGGTATAATGCTCCTATGGACCCTTTGTGTCCAAAATTATTAGAAACTTTTAACAACTTGAGATTTAAACTCTCTTTGGTTTATTTCCCCTGTTACAGAAAATGGGAATAATAATCCTTCACCTTATAGGGGTATTTTGAAGACAGTTTTGGAAAGGAATAAGAACACTGAATATGTCGCATCAGAGAAAGATGATGCCTTGAGAGAGAGAGAGAAAGAGAGAGAGAGAGATTCCAGTTATTCAGTATTTTGTGTTGGTTTATATGAAGAAAAGAAGGTAATATATGAGAAAGACATGAAGAAAATAAATATAAATACTGAATAATAATTATTCTGTGAATGACACAGTGCAAAATATACTATGGAATCGTATCACAGAAGTGTATCGCTAATGCAAAAACATAAGCAATCAGATACATGAAATTATCCTGAATTCTTAACTTTCAAACTCTTGATTATCAGCATTCTAAATATATATATATATTATTTTTAATTTAAGGTAATCGCAATTAGAATTAGAAGTTATGTAAAAATATGTAGCAAAGTACTGTGCAAAAATATTGAGGGTATTATTTAAATGGGATACCATTTCAAGAAATTCATACTACGTATTGTTATTCAGTATTCTGAAGACCTTGTTACAAGACTCCAATTAAAAATAGAGTTCATTTATAAAATAAAGATGCACAGGTAAGACGCTCATCACAACCACTGAGCTTATTTTTACACTCTTGGTTATTCAGATAGCCAAAGGATTGTTTGTTGCTCATTCATGAATAATTTATTCAGACAGACATAAGCTTAATATGTGGTGAGTTAAAATTGTTGTACAGACTTTTAATAGGCATTTGACGGAGAGGACTAAAGCATAGAAGCAAACCAAAGTGATAAACTGTGACATGTCAAATCTCTGAAAATGACAAAAAAGACAAAGTGGTTGAAACAAAGTACTGGAAATACCAAGTTTGTCATCAGTACGTATCAGTATGATGTGCGACATGTAGTATCTACAAAAAGTCAGAAATAGTCTCTAAAAAGATTCTAAATCTAACAGAGTTGTTACTCCAAAGTACACATGTAAATGGTTTTCACAAAACCAAAGAATGGCTAAGGTTGGAACGGACCTCTGGAGGTCATTTGGTCCAGCCCCGCTGCTGAAGGAGAGGCCACCTAGAGCCAGATGTAAAAGACAGCTTTTGAAGATCTGCAAGGAGGGAGTGTCTACAACATCTACGAGCAACCTGTGCCAGTGCTCAGTCACCCACAAAATAAAAGCTTCATGATCACATGGAGCCTTCTGTTTCAGTTTTTGCCCATTACCACTTGTTTTGTCGTTGGGCATCTCTGAAAAGAGCCTGTCTCTGTCCTCTTTACACCTTCCCTATTTATATACATTGATGAAATCCCCCTGAGACTTAGCTGAACAACAACAGCTTTCTCAGGCTTTCCTCATAGGAGAGACACTCAAGTCCTGTCATCATTTTTTGGCCCTTCCATTGACTGTCTTCAGTAAGTCTGCATTTCTCTTGTTCTGGGGAGCCCAGAAGTAGTCATACTGTTCCAGCTGTTGCCTCAACAGTGCTGTACCTCCTCTGACCTACTGGCAATACTTTGTGTCATGCAGCCCAGGATACCATAAGTCTTCTTTGCAGCTAGGGCATGCTGCTGTCTAATATTCAACTTGGTGTTCAACAGGACCTCTAGGTCCTTTTCTGCCAAGCTGCTTTCCAGCTATGTGGCCCCAGCAAGTGCGGGTGCCTGTGGTTATTCCTTCCCAGGTACAGGAATTTACACTTTTCCTTGTTGAACTTCTTATTGGCCCATTTCTCCAGCCTATTTAGGTCCTGCTGGATGGCAGCATGACATTCTGGCATATCAGCCACTCCTTCCAGTTTTACGTGGGTACACTGCCCCATCTTGCAGATTATTAATGAAGATGTTAAGCAGGACTGTATTAACACCTGGAGTACATTGCTAGGTACTAGCCTCCAACTAGACTTTGCACCACTGATGACCACACTCTGGGCACAACCACTCAGGCATTTTCAATCCCCCTCATGATTTGCAATATTTATCAGTGTACTTTGATGAAGAAGAACACCGTTCAACCCAAGAGGAGTGATTGAATAAATAATGAAAATGATGGGACATATAAATTTAAAGAAGTCTCAGGAAGGAGAAAAGATCACAATTCCTGAATAGCAGCATAAACCAAATTACAAATAAAACTACCTGAGAGAAGACAATAATGACATCATAACAAAATAACAAGACAAAAGCAGAAGTGAGAACCAATGCTTCATTAATCTTCATTACTAAAGAGCAAAACCTGGAGGAAGTTTATATTAAACTTAATACAGACATAGAATTACACATGCTTGGTTTGTATTTCCCCAGTTTTCAACTTAGTCATGACCTTGACAATGCTTTATTAGTTTTTTTTTATTATTATTATTTTTTCCCCTGATGTTCACAGTGAATTCAGGAGAGAATGGAACATACCAAATTAAGTACTTTTGTTTCTTTGGAGATATAAATCTGAACTCAGAGTCATATGAATGGATCAAAGCAAAATCTAGGGAAGCCTGAAAATCACCATGGTTCAAAAACTGAATTCAGATTATGCAAGTTTCATGAATAACATCTTCATTACATATGTTATTAAGTCTAATTTCCACATCTGGAAAGTTTTGTAGACATCATATTGCTCTTAAAAGCAATATGATGCTCTAAGTAAGAAATGGTTAGTGGGATGAAAATCCTAACACAAGCACTCCACGTGGGAAATATGAAAATGTTTCTGTGCCAAATATAAAGTCTTGGTGATAACTTCTGTTAAAGGGATAGTCAGATTAATTTTAATAGATGAGATAATGAAAGGAGAAAATGTGATAAGGAGACAGATCCACATCTGTAAATACATTACATTTAGAAGTAAACACACCACCCTCAAAAAAAAATATTGTACTAAAAGGCAGTATAAACCATATTCCCAAGCATAAGAACAAAAACAAGACAGTGGAAGTATGTAATAAATGAATCTATTTTATGTATTTTTGTATATACATACATATATACACATATGTATATGTGTATATGTATATGAGATTATGAGCAAAATTTTGTACCATAGGTCATGTGGAATAGTGATAAACTCACTGAAATTTCATTGTAAACAGTCAGAAATCAGAAAAATCCAATGCTAAAAGATGTGAAAGAGAAATGAGAATGGATCATACTGATGAAAAGTAACTGTCATATTTGGATAGAAGATGGTCTAAGCTTTTTGGAAAAGGGCTAAAATAATCTGTGTCTCAAAAGCTTCAAAATGAAGTCAAATGAAGCCTCAAAAGCAGCTATAGGCTCCAGCTATATTAACAAACACACAGGTTAAATGTCAGGGTAGAGACCATCTATGGCAGTTGGGACACGTAACTAATGGAAAAAATTGCCATGAGAGGATATGAAATCATCCCTATAGGGGACAATAAAATCTAAACTGGATCCACATCTCCCAGAGACTGCTGTACCATAAGATCTGTGTACCATAAGATCTGCCCAGATAAAAGATGGGACAGTGATCTCTCAAATGTTTTAAATACAACGCAATGCTGTGTGTTCTACATGACTTTCTCGCCTCACCATCAAAACAGGCAACCACATAAATGAAACATTTAATTTCCAAGTTGACTAGAATATTAAAGAGAGCTACCTTTTTCCAGAAGCTTTCATTCTTATTAGTCCAGAATTTGCATTGCATATTTTATGGCTTATAAGAGACAAGATGGCAAATTGAGATGCAAAAAGTGGCCCCTTTTTCATAAAGTCAAGTGAACCGTGATTTCACACTAAAAACTAAGAAATAAAAAATACAGTGACAATTTCAAAACTGCATCTATCAACCATTTTAATAGTTATTAGTTCGGCTGTATGGAGTTTAAAATGTATTTTAAGTGAAAGAAAAAAAAATACGATATTCTTAAAGTAAACTGTAATGCAAAAAAAAAAAATCATGATTAATGTTTTCCTTTTTTTTTGTAAGTATATTGTAGGAACACTGAAAAAATCCTGTTTCTTATTTCCTTGCATATTATACACAGATTTTTTTTTTTTTTTTGGCTTTCATTTAACAATTGCTTTATTCTTAAACATGGTGAGCAACATTTGCACAAGTTTTCTTTAAGTTTTTGATTATTTTTTTTCTCTTTCCCTACTATCATAAAATCTGAATTTTTCCGGAAGTCGGGTTTTGTGAAATATGTTGTTTACAAGTAAACAAAATTGTTATTGACTCCTCAGAAACAGACAGATAAGATAGTGTCTAGGAAACCATTTTCATTGTTGATTGGTTGGTTGTTTTTTAGCAGTTCTTTTAAAATGATCATCATTTCCTGATAAATGTAGCTCCTTAGCGGTAGGCTTTTTTTTTTTTTTTTTTTTTGTTAGTTTGTTTTTAAACCCACACTCAATACTCCCTTTCTCTCTTATGAGATAGATGCTTAAATAGACAATGCAATCTGTGCAGTCTGATTCATAGTGTCATTTCTTTAATGACTTTCTTTTAATTCCAAGGAACACAATGACCTTGTCTTCTTCTGCTGAAAATAAAAACAGTGAAAGTAGTATTAAGAGTGTACCCATCCATTGAGAAATGGCTTAAGCTTCAACATCATTATTTTAAATGGAATCCCACTTTGAGAATTTATGTTAAAATTTATCTTAATATGAAAATGTATTTGTGTAATTTTTCTTTTCTCTTCAAAAACAAAATTGTTTGGGATAAGCCTTATACTGCAGAATGAACAAAGGTTCTCTGAATTCAAAAAAGTAATACTTTGTTTGGTTTCTATTTGATTATATTTGTCCATCTATTTTATTTATTTATTTATCTATCTATCTATTTATTTATTTATTTATTTTTCTCTTTTCTGAGGCTTTCATCCTATGTTTCTTCATCTCCACCCATGAGGAAAAGTGATACCTTCCCAGATGTAAATGGCTTCCCTACTCTTTCCCTGTTTTCCTGTCTTGCATTGAATTATATTCTCTTTTCTCTCTTCCCAAGTACATCACATTTTCTTATTGATCAAATTACACATTTCTGAAACCTTGCAAAAAATATAGTAGGACTTAAAGAAAAGACAAAACGCTATATTAATTATATGTTAGCTATATTAATTATATATTAGGGACCTGGACAAGCTTGAGAAGTGAGCCCATGTGAACCTAAAGATGTTCAACAGGTTAAAGTGCAAGGTGCTGCACTTGGGTCAGGGCAATCCCAGACATGAGTACAGACTGTGTGAATAACTTGCTGAGAGCAGCTCTGCAGAGAAGGACTTGTGAGTTCTAGTGGACATGAGCCAGCAGTGCGTGCTTTGCAGCCCAGAAGGGAGGCTGCATCAAAAGAGGCAGGCCAGTATGTCAAGGAAGTTGATTGTCCCCCTCTACTCTGTCTTTGTGAGGCTTCATTTGGAATACTTCATCCAGATCTGGGGCCCCCAGCACAAGAAAGATGTGGAGCTGAGAGTGGGTCCAGAGGAGGGCCAGGAAGATGATCAGATGGCTGGAGCACCTCTCCTATGAAGACAGGCTGAGAGAGCTGGGGCTGTTCAGCCTGGACAAGAGAAACCTCATTGCAGCCTTTCCATGCTTAGAGGGGGCTTATAAAAAGGATAGAGGTTAACTTTTTTCTTGGGCAGATAGATAGGACAAAGGGGAATGGTTTTAACATTCTTAATGGAGCACAGGAAAACCAAGGTGATGGGTTTGCAACCTGAGAGAAACAACTACTATCTAACCTATTCCTTTCAGGTAATTATTCAAAAGTAATTATTACTAATCATTTTTTCACCCATGGGGAAACAGTAAGCCTGCCCAATAGAACAGAAGGGAAAACATAAAAAGTGCTCTTATATAGACTCCATTAAAATTAGAAGTTGTTGGTTTGGGGCATTGTGTGCACTTGCTTTCTCTTTCAATGTGCATGCGGTCTCAATGCCCTCTCTCTCAGCTCTCTCTCTCTCTCTCTGCTCTCCCTCAATGCCCGCGCTCTCTCAACACCCCCTCTCTCAAAAGTCTCCCCCCCAACACCCAAATTTCTCTCAACGTGCAATTCTCTCGCAACACTCACTCTCTTGCAACGCCCAGAGCTCTTTCAATGCCCTCTCGTGCAACGCTCAACCTCATCTCTCAACATGCTTTCTCTCTCTCAATGCCTGCTCTCCCAATGTGCTCCCTCTTGTAATGCCAGCTCTCACAATGCTTTCCCCCTGCCCTAACGCCCACTCTCTCATCTCACTCTCCCCCTCCCCAGTGCCTGTGCTCTCAATGCTCTCTCAATGCTCTTCCTCTCTCCTAAAGCCCACCTCCCAATGTCCAACTCATTCTCAATATCCAACTCTCTAAACACTCTCTCTGCACCCTCTCACTCGCTCCCTCTCTCTTGCACGCTCCCTCTCTCCCAATATGCTCTCTCCCTCTCTCTTTCCCTCTTTCTCTCTCCCTCTCTCTCAATAATCTCTCCCTGCCCCCTCCCCCCTTTTCTCTCTTAATGTTCTCAATGTTCTCTGTCACTTCATAATTCTAGTCGTTCAGTAGAGTTTTTATTTTGAAGGAGTTTTAAGGATGAGGAATGTGGATTTAAGCTATTGCTTTATTGGCAATCAAAATTAAGGAATTAGAGAAGCTGCATCACACTAAATACAAAATTTAATGATGAAACATACCCCACATTAACATTTTAAGAAGAACAATGAGGTTAGCCAAACCATAGTATTAACAGTATTAAATAAATAAATAAATAAATAAATGAAATTAATTGTGGAAATATCAAAACTTCTGGTGATTTGGATATTAAACAGGACAGGATTAATTTGTCCATAGGGTTTCCCACAAAGTCTTCTTACGACTTCAGATCCACGGACTTCCAGCTTCAGTTCAGTATAATGTGTGTACTTAGAACTGATAGCTCAGGGCTTGTGCTGCGAGCCTTCCCAGATCTGATGGCAGTGCTCATCTAGTCAGTTTGGAAATGACTTTGTCAAGCTGGATTATGTGTGTGACAGTGACTTGGCTACCTTTCTCCATCTGTTTTAACACTCACAAGAAAGTCCTTTTTCTTGTGACTCCCATGCACTGAACCTTGGGTTGATCTTTTGTTTTAGTTTATTTTTCTTTTTGGCAAAAGCGGATACCAAGCAACAATCTTACATAGGCCAATTTCTGGGCAGAAAACAAAAACATTCATATTCATATTGGGGATGTACTTTAAGTAAAAACAAACAAACAAACAAACAAAAAACCCTAGTGCTTCACAGTTCTCTGCAGCAAAACTGTCTGGATAGCTTGATGGAATTTGAAGATAGTAAGAGAGCTGTACTGAAACAGGTTAGTGAGCCTACAAGAACAGCTAGACCTGCTGTTCACGAACAGAGAAGGACTGGTGGGAGATGTGGTGGGAGGGAGCTGTCTTGGGCAGAGTGACCATGACATGGTAGAGTTCATTCTTGGTGAATTCAAGAGGGGGGTCATTAGAACTGCAACCTTGGACTTCCGGAGGGCAAAATTTGAATCGTTCAGGACACTGTTAGGGAGGGTTCCTTGGGAGTCAGTCCTGAAGGGCAGAGGGGTCCAGGAAGGCTGGACACTCCTCAAGAAGGAAGTCTTAAAGGCTCAGGAGCAGGCTGTCCCCATGTGCCGTAAGATGAGCCAGTGGAGAAAAAGACCAGCATGGCTGAACAGGGAACTTTTGCTGAGGGTTGGGGTGAAAAAGAGAGTGTATGTCTGGTAGAAAAAGGGGCAGGTAACTTGGGGAGAGTACAAGGGAGTTGCCAGAACATGCAGAGAGAAAATCAGGAAGGCCAAAGCCTAGCATGAGCTCAACCTGTCCACTATGCTCAAGTATAACAAAAAGTGTTTTTAAAATATATTGACGGTAAGGGGAGGGCCAAGGAGAATCTCCATTCTTTACTGGACGCAGGGGGGAATATGACTACTGAGGATAAGGAAAAGGCTGAGATTCTTAATGATTTCTTTAAATCCGTCTTTACTAGCTGAACCACTTATCCTCAGGGTACTCAGCCTCCCGACCTGGAAGTCTGGGACGAGGAGCAGAAGAACCCCACAACAGTTCAGGTGGAAACAGTTAGAGACCTGCTGCTCCACCTGGACTGTCACAAATCCATGAGGCCAGATGGGATCCGCCTGAGGGTGCTGAGGGCATTGGTGGATGTCATTGCTGGGCAACTTTCCATCATCTATCAGCAGTCTTGGTTATCCAAAGAGATGCCAGATGACTGGAGACTTACTAATGCGACGCCCATCTATAACAAGGGTCAAAAGGAGGACCTGGGGAGCTACAGGCCTGTCAGCCTGACCTCAGTGTCAGGTAATTTTGAATGCAATCATGCAGCATATGCGAGACAGTTGGGGTTCAGGTCCAGTCAGCATGGGTTCATGAAAAGCAAGTCCTGCCTGACCAACTTCATCTCCTTTATGACTGGGTGACCCGCCTGGTGGATGATGGAAAGGCTGTTGTTGTAGCCTACCTAGACTTCAGCAAGGCCTTTCACATGGTCTCCCACAGTATTCTCCTGGAGAACATGGCAGCTCATGGCTTGGACAGGTACACTCTTTGCTGGGTCAAAAACTTGCTGGACGGCTGGGCCCAGAGAGTGGTGGTGAACAGAGTGAAATCCAGCTGGCAACTGGTCACCAGTGGTCCTCCCCAGGGGCTGGTGTTGGGGCCCATCCTCTTTAAAATCTTTATTGATGATTTGGATGAGGGAATTGAGTACACCCTCAGTAAGTTTGCAGACGACACTAAGCTGGGGGAAAGTGTCGATCTGACGGAGGATAGGAAGGCCCTGCAGAGGGACCTGGACAGCATGGGTCAACGGGCAGAGGCCAATGGGATGAGGTTCAACATGGCTAAGTGCTGGGTCTTGCACTTGGGGCACAGCAACCCCATGCAGTGCTACAGACTTGGGGAAGAGTGGCTCGAATGCTGTGCAGAGGAAAAGGATCTGGGGGTGCTGACTGATGCTCGCCTGAACATGAGTCAGCAGTGTGCCCAGGTGGCCAAGAAGGCCAATGGCATCCTGGCTTGTATCAGGAATAGCGTAGCCAGCAGGACCAGGGAGGTGATTGTTCCCCTGTACTCTACTCTGGTGAGGCCGCACCTCGACTACTGTGTTCAGCTTTGGACCACTGACTACAGGAAGGACATTGGGGCCCTGGAAGGTGTTCAGAGAAGGGCTACAAAGCTGGTGAAGGGCCTGGAACACAAGTCCTATGAGGAAGGAACTGGGGTTGTTTAGTCTGAAGGAGGTTCAGGGGAGACCTTATTGCTCTCTACAACTACCTCAAAGGAACCTGTGTTGAGCTGGGGGTCAGCCTCTTCTCACAGATAACTAGTGATAGAACTAGAGGGAACGTACTCAAGTTGCGCCAGGGGAGGTTTAGGTTAGAAATTAGGAGACATTTCTTCTCAGAAACAGTAGTCAGGCATTGGAACGGGTTGCCCAGGGAAGTGGTGGCATCACCATCCCTGGGAGTGTTTAAGGAAAGCTTGGGCCTGGTGCTTAGGGACATGGTTTAGTGGGTGACATTTGTAGTAGGGTAATGGTTGGATCAGATATCTTGAAGGTCTTTTCCAACCCTAATGATTCTATGATTCTATTCTATGATTCTAGTGGAGCAAGTGGGGTTCTAGCAACAGCTACTGGAGTGAGTGGGGTCTTCTACTCCTGCACAGGCTCCTCTTCATGGGCTGCAGCCCTTAATGATTCTATGAAACTGCAGATTTACATTCATTTTTAAGTGTGGACTGTTTTCCTTGGTGAAGACTGAATGCCAGCTTACTGAAATTGAACAACAAATATTGGTGAGTTACAGTCAAAAGTGAAACAAAGTTAAAATTCCAAGTGTTATGCTTAATCCTCTTTAGAATGATTTTTTATTCACTTTAGTCAGAAAGAGGAAAAAAAAAAAGGACCTCTTTCCCCTTTTATTTTTACTCATATTTTCAATTAACCAATGAATTACCACTAATGAGCTTAAGAGTTGCAGTTAGACATCTGTGTAGGCATAGAAAAACATCCAAGATAGTTGATCAATATGAAGAAGATCATACAGAAAGACTGAATAAGTGATAGTAATTTCAAAAATCTATCCGTCATTTTGTACAATTATACTTAATTTTAAAAGTTTAACTAAGGAGACCGGTACTGGGATATTTCTTAATGACAATGAAACAGCTTGGTTGCTTCTTCAGCCATTCAGGAACAGTTCTCAATGTGTTCAATATGAGTTCAATACAACCATTGGACTGAATTAACTATGTAGGAGGTTGCAGTAAAATTATTTGTTAAAATTTCAGTTTCACTAAAAAAATAAATTACATACATTTTAAATTTGTTGTGTACACCTATAATTGTAGAGTGCTACAATCCAACATGTAAAGGGTTTTTTTAGTTGTAAAGAAATCCGTCAAAAATACCTGTATTATGAATCTTTTGTAGTGTTTGAGGCATGAGTGAAATTATTACAAGTTTTGTTTCTTAAAGATCCATTTGAGTACTAGGGCTGGGTAACATTGCTTGTGATGATTTTCTTTTTTTATTATTATTATTACTATTTTTTAATGGAGGGTGACAATGCTGTAATTTTTAATTCAAGTTGAATTCAGTAAATCTTGCTGTCCCACATCCCCAGTTAAACCAATCCAAATGCAGCTTTCAGATTTTCTGGCAATGTTTTTCAGAAGAAAATTTTGTTTACTTTTTTTTTTTTGAAAAGTTGAATTTCAAATTCAATAATAATGAAATTTTTAGACATCTCATATCAAGATAGCTTAAAAATTCTCAGTCAGAAACAGGACTTTCTATTTTGGCTTGAAGATAATCATTTTGACTGACCTAAACCAACTTTGTTTCTGTCAAAATAAAATTCTTATCTGTACTTATAACCATATATATATATGTGTGTATATATATATTTATGATGCACAAGTGTATACACATGTATCAACTGTACAACTATTTCCCATCACCTTTCCCAGTTTAGCCACTATGTGGCTTAAAAGCTAATAGATTTTTAATTTATAATATAATATTAGGACAATTTCTGAGCAATACCAAGTAGCTGGTATAAATGGGATCAGCATATTTTAGTTGTCTAACCTGCTTAGATACACATCTGATGAACATATTAGAGAATTGTCTGTATTTGCAAGCATGCAGCACTATTTTAAATTTGATGTGTAAAGGAAACACCAATGTCTTCAGAAACAACTAATGAGCAGAAGAATAATATTATGAGTTGATATGCTCTACTAATGTTTTCTTGAGATAATAAAAAGCATGGAAAAATAACATATGAAATTGCAGTGAGATAATGAGACGACAAAAGGAGATCTAAGCTCCTTAGACAAAAAGTTTGAGTAATACCATGTGGGGTACTTTTCAACTAAGAAACGTGACAGTAAAACACTTTGATTCTCTCATTTCTTTTAGTAGATGAGAAATGCTAATATATAAACAGAAAATAAGCTCTAAGATCTCCCTGTCTGTTCAAAGCTTTCCCCTCATTAAAAGCCCGATGTGAATTTTGATCTGTTGACACAGTATGAATAGAAGCTATAGAGATCACAGCTATTTCTATTATTTATTTTACTAGTAACAAATGGACTTAGATATAAAGAACACAGATGCAAAGAACAAATAGATTACTCAGGGGTAATAAATTAATATGCATATTATGAGTGACAATGGTAAGGTATTCCCCTCTGGAAAAATAAACATTGTTATTCTTATTTTTCTCAGTCTAAAATCAACAGTGAAGCTGCCAATTTAAGTTTTTTTTTTTTTTTTTTCCCCACCTTTAAAATTCTTCTTTTCAGCAGTTCAAATCCCCACAAAATACATGTTTATCAAACTCAAACTTGCCATGAAAGGTCAAAACATTTTAAACTTATTTAAACAAACAAACAAACAAAAGTTGTGGGTTTTAGTTTATAAAACAAAGTTAAACAAATTTTCAGTGGCAAGAGTTTTATGAGTAAAATTCCATGATCTTAAGTAAATGGTTCCTTCTTTACAATTTTCAGAGAATAAAGGGCTAGCCTTCTCAGACTGTGCTCTTTGAGTGAGATCTATTCAAGTACATTTTAAATTACTGAAAGTTATTGGTTGTTAGCAGTGCAGATGGTTCTTGGTAAGATCTAACACAACGCAGAATTTATGTCATTGCTCTGTAAGCTTGCTCATGTTTACCAAAAATGCTGTAGCTCAATGAAACAAAGACAAAATTTGTGCCTGTATCTGCTGATTTACAGTTTAACATTGGACTCCCGCAGTTTCCTTTCGAATCAAGTACGTCAATGTGACAATGACATTGAGGAATTTCTTTCCAATCTCAGAATATACGTATAATTTAACCAGTGTCTTCACCCACACTGAAAAGAAAATATTAAAATTTTTTGTAGCCTGAGAGCTGACAATTCAGTTTATCAGATTGTAATGGCCTTTACAACCTTGGAGATGTAATGGTCTTTCCCTTTCAAATCTCTGAAAGTAGTGTCTTCCAGAATAATTTGGATGAGGAATTTCAATTTCATCTTTATAAAAGACAAGGCAGGAGCTTTATTTATGAATGAGTTATTATTATTGTTGTTGTTGTTATCATTATTTTCAGATCATAAAAAAAGGAGGGATATATATGTATATATATTAACTCACCTGGAGTGAGTTGATGAAATTTGGTTATAACCCAGTGAGAACCTGATTTATTTCTAGGGTGCTGTTATAGACCGCCCAACCAGTATGAAGAGGCAGATGAAATATTTTGTAAGCAGCTGGGAGAAGTCTCACAATCACTAGCCCTTTTCCTCATGGGGCACTTACTTACCAGATGTCTGCTGGAAAAGCAATGCATCAGAGAGGAAACAGTCTGGGAGGTTTCTGAAGTGTGTCAAGATAACTGACACAGTTGGTGAGTGAAACAACTAGGGAAAATTCCCTGTTGGACTTTTTGCTTGTGAACAAAGAGTGACTTGTGGTTGATGTGAAAGTTGGAAGTCGACTCGGGCACAGCAATCATGAATTAAAAGAGTTTTCAATTCTTGGAAAAGTAAGGAGGGAGGTTAGCAGAACTGTCACCTTGAACTTCCGGATGGCAAATTCTGGCCTGTTTAAGAGGCTGGTTTGGGGGTACTCTTGGGAGGCGATCCTGAAGGGCAAAGGAGTCCAGGAAGACTGGACACTCTTCAAGAAAGACATCCTAAAGGCACAGGAGTAGGCTATCCCCATGTGCTGAAAGATGAGTTGTCAGGTAAGAAGACCAGCCTGGCTGAACAGAGAGCTTTGGCTAGAGCTCAGGAAGAAAAAGAGAGTTTATGACCCTTGGAAGAAGGAGCAGGCCACTCAGGAGGACTATAAAGATGTCATGAGACTGTAGAGGGAGAAAATTAGAATAGCCAAAGCCCAGCTTGAGCTCAATCTAGCTACTGCCATTAAGCTAAATAAAAAATATTTTTATAAATACATAAACAAGAAAAGGAGGACAAAGGAGAATCTCCGTTCATTAGTGGATGTGGGGGGAAACATAGTGATAAGAGATGAGGAAAAGGCTGAGGTACTTAATGCCTTCTTTGCCTCAGTCCTTAGTAGTAATACTGGTTGTTCTCTGGGTACCCAGCACCCTGAGCTGGTAGATAAGGATGGGGAGCAGAATGAAGCCCTTATAATACCAGAGAAAATGGTTAGTGACCTGCTACACCACTTAGATATATATACAAGTCTATGGGACCAGATGGGATCTACCCAAGGGTAATGAAGGAGCTGGCGGAAGTGCTCACCAAGCTGCTTTCCATCATTTAACAGTAGTCCTGGCTATCAGGGGAAGTCCCAGCTGACTGGTGACAAATGTGGTGACCATCTACAAGAAAGGCCAGAAGGACGACCTGGGAAAGGTACAGGGCTGTCACTCTGACTTTGGTGCTTGGGAAGGTTATGGAGGTGATCACCTTGGGTGCCATTATGCAGCACATACAAGACAACCAGGTGATCAGGCCCAGTCAGCATGGGTTTATGAAAGGTAGGTTCAGCTTGACTAACTTGATCTTATTTTATGACAAAGTGACACCCTTCGTGGATAAGGGAAAGGCTGTAGATGTGGGAAGACTTCAGTCTAAATAGACTTTTAGCTTTTGACACTTTCTCACAACATTCTTCTGGAGAAACTGTTCAAGACTTGGATGGAATCTCTATAGAGGGATCCGGATAGGCTGGATCAACAGGCTTAGGCCAACTGTATGAGGTTCAACACGGCTAAGTGCTGGGTCCTGAACCTGGGGTACAACAACTCCATGCAATGTTACAGGCTGGGGGGAAAAGTGAATGAAAACCAGCCAGGCAGAAAAGGACCCAGGGGAAATTGGTCGACAGCTGTTGAACATGAGCCAGCAGAGTGCTCAGGTGGCCAAGAAGGCCAACAGTGTCCTTGTTTGTATTAGAAATAGTGTGGTCAGTAGGACTAGATAAGTGATTGTCCCCCTGTACTTGGCTCTGGTGAGGCTGCACCCTGAATACCGTGTTCAGTTTTGGGCTCCTCACTACAAGAAGGACACTGAGGTGCTAGAGCACATCCAAAGGAGGGCAACAAAACTGGTGAAAGGTCTAGAGAACAAGTTTTATGAGAAGTGGTTGAGGAAACTGAGATTATTTAGCCTATAAAAAAGGAGGTTCAGGGGAGACCTTATTACTCCCTACAACTACTTCAAAGGAGGTTGTGGAAGTGTGGGTGTAGATCTCTTCTTCAGTGAAGAAAAATTTCTCAATTCAAGTAGCTGAATTACCATCCCTGGAGGTATTCAGAAGTCATGTTGCTGTGGTGGTTAGGGACATGTGTTAGTAGTAGACGTGGCAATGCTAGGTTAAAGGCTGGACTTGATGATCTTAGAGGTCTTTTGCAACCTAAATGATTCATGTATACCATATGTTACAATATTTATATTTCTCCTTAAACAGGAGTATTCTGAAAATAAAATGATGAAGCTTTGCTTTGTGTAATGAGTGAAATTTCTTAAGTCTGTGTTCTAAATATCATATTGTTAGGAAACACTAAATATTATGGCTATTCAGTTAAATTGCTAAAGGTGAGCAAATAACTTTTTTATTTGCAATGGTATTGAAAGATGTGTGTGTGTCCTGATATTACTATTCCAAAGTGGCATGGCGATATGAATCCCTCCCCTCCCCTCCCCTTCCCTCCTCTCCTCTCCTCTCCTCTCCTCTCCTCTCCTCTCCTCTCCTCTCCTCTCCTCTCCTCTCCTCTCCTCTCCTCTCCTCTCCTCTCCTCTCCTCTCCTCTCCTCTCCTCTCCTCTCCTCTCCTCTCCTCTCCTCTCCTCTCATTAATTTTCATTATTTTCATTTTAATTTCTTTAAAAGATGAGTGGACATTTCCGTTTACAAACTGAAGGGAACAGTTAATTAGAGATGACAATATGAGCTCAAATTAAATTGAGACCCTCAAATGCATGCATGATAAATTGTCAGATGTTACAAAATATTTCATGCAAATTTTCAGTTAATTGAGGATGTTTGTTTGTAGAACACAATGATTGAGTTCAAATCCATTTCCCATGAAATTGGTGCTAGCAGGAGTAAAAGTCTTCATGATGCAGCAAAGAAGGGCACATCATATTGTGTGCTCAGCAATACGGTTTATCCAAATAACAGTAGGGTATTGACAGGTTTAGAAAGCTTGTAGCTTGTAGCTTTACAAAGCAAGATTCTTTACTCAGCTCCTAAGTTGCTTATCTTTTCACTCTGAGTTAGGTGGGAATATCACTAGCACAAAAACCTGTTGCCACTACATTGAAAATTACCTAACTAGAAAAATTTTATTACGCAAATTAAGAAAAAGTTGGAAAAACAACCGAAAATCAAACAAAACTAGGAAGAAAATTTAAGAAAATTGAAAGTAGGGAAATGAGAAAAGGGAATTAAGATCTCTATGAGTTATTAATATTATTAAAGAAAATAATTGTTTACTGTTGCAAGACTTTACCCTGTCTTACTGATTAAACTGCATATTGGATCCCCAAGATCTGTGTAATATAAAATTATGACAAACTGATGCAATGTTCTCCTTAATTTGTTACAGTGCACGTCAGCTTAGGTGGAAGAAAAGTGTGTTAAGTTATCAACTAGCAATGTAACTTTTGTTTTTCAACCTGAAAGTAAGAATTTTTATATTAAATGTTATATTAAAGAACTTTTTTTTTTTTTTTAACAGATTAATATTCAGAGGCATTGACAAAGCATCTCAAAAAGCCAAGATCTTAGCATCAGGTCTTTCAATAAGGAAACAAATCATGTGCTTACCTTGGACACCTGAGTTTGAGAATTAATATTCTCACATGGTATTCAAGAGAGAATTTTTCTATTCTACAGAAATTTTGAAGGTTGTTTTATTTCTGTTTCATTTGTTTGTTTGTTTGCTTGCTTATTTATTTTAGGTTTTTCCATTTTCAGATAACAAAAGGAATGTAAATTTCCAGCTATGTCACTGATGACTACTGTAGTTTGGTCACACCGCCAGTTGGGAACCTTCTTATTATAATATAAGTAAATAAACATTAGATGGCATATTCATATTGTGGATGTCTCTTACTTAGTGTATATTTAAAAATTTAGCAGGTTCACTGGACTTTTAGTGTTTTCATTCTACAATGCATATGTGATATAGAGTGCTATCCCCTTTATTTCTTCCAGAACTATCCAGAACTATCCATGGCTCTCTGCTTAGCCATTAGAAAAAAAATCTTGATTCTGAGTTGAATAGCATGAAGAACAATTATTTCTTGGAAAATGCGCATTGAAGCATTACTGGTTCCTCATTAACTTTTTTTTTTTCCATAAAATTCTCATAGAAAATACATAAATATCATGTCTGAAAGAGGCACATTTTCCTGAGATTGCATGGGTGTCTTCCTTCCCCAAACATTCTACATTAATATTCTAAGTGTTTGTAAAATAGGGGACTTATAAAAAAGATGGAGAGCGACTCTTTGCTCAATCAGATAATGACAAGATAAGGGAGAATGGTTTTATACTAAAAGAGGGGAGATTTACATTAGAGATTAGGAGGACATTCTTCACTCAGAGGATGGTGAGGCACTGGAACAGATTGCCCAGAGAAGTTGTGAATGCCCCATCCCTGGAAGTGTTCAAGGCCAGGCTGGATGGGGCTTTGAGCAACCCAACCTAGTAGAAGGTGTCCCTTCCCATGGCAGGAGTGTTGGAGTTACATGACATTTAAGGTCCCTTCCAACCCAAGCCATTCTACGATTCTATGATTCTATGAGTCTCTATGATTCTATTATTCTATGACTGATTCTTTATTCTGTGTTTTTTTTTTTTTGTTTGTTTGTTTTTTCGGTATTCAGAAGAGAATGAGGAGGAAGGGGTTGAGAGAACAAAATGCTCACACTGCCCTGTGTTTATTGTGGAGAAGACAAGCCAAAAGGTAACACCTTGTATTTCGTGCTTTGTAGTGGGCTTGCTGTCTGTCAGTGACTGTTCCATGGTTTCAGACCAGCTCCTGAGAAAGCTCTGATTTTATCCCTGCTGTAAGAAGTTCCATTCTGCTTGAGGTGTTGTGTTAAAGGGCAGGACCTAATCCCCCTTGAGTTCCAGCTTGTCTTCAGATATCAGAGGGGCAGGGGCTGGCTGGGCTTAAATTCTGAGTGATGCCCAATTCAGCATTGAAGTCCAACTGCATTCACTATATTGAAGTACGACAATCACAGATGCACACATAGTGCAATGCACCTTCAGTCTAGAAGATTAATGATTGGTGTAGTTTATAGTAACAACAGAAGTAGAGGTTCTTTTAGATTGCTAGTGACAAACACTGGCTGCAAAGCAAGTGCAAATACCAAGAATATGACAAACACAACCAACTACATATAAGTTAACTTATGAAACAACTCTACAGAAAATGTCAGGTTTCCCAGAGAAGCACTCAGTATAACCGAGGGTTTGAATCTCACCCAACAAGTGTCCCTATCGGGGTGGAAGAGAGGGTCAGCCTATCGACTGACCCCAGAGGTCATTGATGTCCTCACGACTTCTCTGTGATGATACCTTTCCTAACATTTTTCTTCTCTTGTGACATCTTTATACAATTTTCTTACTTTTAGGTGGAGCTTGAGTGACTCTAGTCATACGTATCTTCCTTATGATTGGTATAAAATTTTCTCACTTTTGCTTTAAAGGTGTAAGCTAAAGAAATTCAGACCGCATACTCAGAGACAGGTGGTGGCACCTTGGAGGCAAGTAGACTTTGGGTCGGAGGTGTGTTTTGGCATTATAAGGAGATTATAAGGAGCAAAGTTCACCCAGAGAACATGATTTTGTTATCTGTTCAGATCAGGGATGGCCATGCAATCTATCAGTTCCATAGTACCATCAAGTTCCCCATCCCTGTGGTGGTATCATAGAGCTTGGTGTCTTCACTCCACTCCACTCTCTGTGCTATTTTTCTTAGAGGCAGCACACCAACACTGGTAGTGCAAATATCTAAGGTTGCAAGGTATGTTGCCAAGGGGACTATCATGGAACAGATTCCTTGCATATCTGCCACATCTCACCCTGAAAGTTTCCTCAGTGCTGAACCTTATCTTAAGATGTGGACACATCTTTAATCTCAATAACTCACCTCCAGCAATTATTCCACACTGAGATTTGTGACGGGCATTTGCACTATCATGACCAAGACGTGCTCTGTTAGGTAAGTGGGATTTGAAACTGTTGTGCTTCTTGAACTTTGTAAGGCTTTGTGTTTTTTTTGGAGATCTACTTGTTGGACTGTACCTAGAGTATATCACATTGCTATATATGCATAGTTTGCTACTTAGAGAAAGTAGGATTGGACCTTTAAATGTTCTTCACAAGTCATTTTGACTCACGGTGTTACTGCGGTATCAATCTTACGTTGGTGTATACACACCTTTAAAATAGTCAGGGATTTAAGTTACTTTAACGCAAGTATTTCTTTAAAAGACATTACAATCAAAGTCAAGGATAGTTTTCTGTTTTGTATCCACTCTTAATTTCTTTTACAGTATTCCAGTGAAATATCTATTTTACTATGTACATAAAGTGTTTTCAAGTTCCAAATCTATTCTTTGCATCATATTGAATAGTCATTCTAAGAAAAGGTGGCTGAGGCTGGGAGATGTTAAATAAATGATGAAAAATGCTTAAGCAAAGCAGTCAAAATCAAGTTTTGTTTGAGAAATTATTGTGAACAGAAAAAACTATTCTTCCTGGAATAGGGCTCTGAGGAATATCAACAGCCAGGTTTCACTCAGATTGGTGAATAAGTCATTTATTTCTTTAGAGAGATTATCATTCCTCCTACCACAGTTTGTCCTTTCTACATCCTTTGTACGTAGTAATCTAATATCTCACACAGTTCCCTGATGTAGTCAAATCTCAGTAGAATGATTCTTTGTTCCTTCTTTCTTTCAGAAACAATTTTTCTATGAGACATATTTCCTTTACCTCATTACTCTTTTCTGTTTAGACTAACATTTGTCTCTTGCCAATTCTTTGATATTTTATTTGTTACACTGCAATTGCAGAATATCTTTATACTTCTGCCCTCCATGCCCATTTTTTTTTCTCATTGTACCCGAAACACCCTCATAGCATTTGTTTTTAGGGGATCTAAATACAACACTGTTCAGAAGCATGCAAAGACCAACTGTAGAACAAGAATATGTTCAGTACTGC
The DNA here is from genome assembly GCF_013377495.2 of Cygnus atratus. Classification (NCBI taxonomy): domain Eukaryota; kingdom Metazoa; phylum Chordata; class Aves; order Anseriformes; family Anatidae; genus Cygnus; species Cygnus atratus. Next base: position 100,362,415 of record NC_066363.1, on the reverse strand, counting down.
TTATTACTTCACCTATCAATATCTTTTCACTTTTGGAGGAAGTGCAGTTCATATCCTCCATTTTAATCATGGGTCAATGACCTCTTATTTTCATTAATTGCCCAGGAGCATACTTAGACCCCACAACCAGCACACTCAACACTCAACAATAGAGTTGTAATTACAGAAAAAATGATTCAAGAATTGTCATAGTTCATCCACAGAGCTTGCTGTTGCTGAGTCTACTCTGGCAGTAGCTTTGCACCACTGTGTCCAAATGTAATGTAATGGTGATGGAAGAATAATTCTATGTACAAACAGATATCTTAAAGAAGCAGTACTACCCTCTTCCTCTTGTGGGCTATTTCATTTCTCGGTGGAAGTCTACTCAATTAAAAATATTATAAAACATTGCTTTGTGTAAAGGGAATTCTAAATCTATAGTTAATTTCATAATAAAATGCACTTTTTTTTTCTGTATTTGGATCTAAATCCAAACGGAATCTGAATCAATACCCTGTATAATCATTTCCTGAATACAAAATGGTACTTTCATATGCATTGTGCATCTCTGGGTAGTCTCTTCCAACAGCCAAAGAACAAACATGCAATTTATCAAGCATGAATGATTAAAGACTAAGAGAAAGAAATTAGAAGAGTCAGAGAAGTTTTTTTCTTTTCATGGGCTCATCCTCTCCATCTTCCAAATAATCTGGAGATAAGTGTATCATATTCAGAGATACTTTTGGTCCATTTGCAGTGACAGCTGGCCTGATGTACAGACTGTTTGAAGTATGTGTACATGTTCAGCTACAAATACTCAAAGAGGGATGGTGAAATAAATGGAAACTGAATTAAATTGTTCTCAAGAGTATTTCATCAGTGAGACTGTTTAAACAGTGCTCTGGTGACAGAATTCATGCAAGAGAAAGCTGTGAGGTCTGTCTCTACCCTGGCAATGCCAACTGTAGGGCACACTAAGGATGCATAGACAGAACTCATCTGAGAAACTTGCAATAACTACAGCAAGACAGTTATGTTTCATCAGCACTGAAGTCCTCCATGGCATTGTGACATTGACTTCTTTTGACTGTTTCATGTTCAACTTCTTTTCTACTTGCGGGTGATTACAAATGGTTTTGAACATTTCTTCTCAGTTGTAAGACTATAATGGAAATGCTTAAACTCAGGCTATAAAACCACGTGAGAACATTTTTTTTTGTTAATTTATCTTAATTATTGCATTTGTTACTTTTTAATGTCTCTGTGTTTCTGATACCTTGAAACAAATTTAACCTTGTAAAAATGCATTGTTTCCAGTGTTAAATTAGGGCACAAGGAAGATACACATTAATATTTTTCTTTTAAATGTTAAAATTACAATTTAATAGTAATCCATATTGATAACAATACATGGTTCAAAACTTAAACTTCTTCAGATTTTTCAGTCTCTCCTTATGTAGCTCAATCCTGAAACAGCAGGCATACAGTAAATTGGGAAATAAATATAGAAAAGCAATAATATTGGCACAAAACTCTTTCCCCACTTCCAGTAGATTAACTCATCATTTTTTCTTAACATATTCAGACTGAACATTTCCTGTTATATATTTAATTGTACTGATCAAAGGTGTTCAGAAACAAAATACAGTATATTTCAATAACTATTGTTCTCTTTCACCTATTTCTCACTCATCTATTTCAGCATGAGTGGTTTGATGAAATTAATACTTTGAATTAAACAAGAACAGCTTTTCGTTTTTTTTCAGGGCTTTGTAAACATTGTCAAGTGTCAGAAGTTGAACAGTTGGGATGGACATCAGGTTGAAATTAGGCACCAGTTCTCTCCTTGCAGCAGGTAACTCCTCTGGCTTCTCACCACCCATACTGACAACCACCTTTATCAGTGAAGGGAAACAGAGCAGTGTTTGTTGAAAGCTTTGTACAGCTGTCATTCATAAGATAATAAAGCACTTACACATTTATTTAAACTTGTGAGAGGCTAGCATAAAGCCAGCTAGCCTATTCCCATATATAAAGACTTTGTTGGTTTGTTTGCTAAAGCCTAGCTTCTAAACCTGTTGAAGTCAAAGAAAAGTCTGTATTACTGGCTTTCAATGGTCTTTACAATTAGTTAGAAATATCTGTTATTCACAGACATCATATAAACTGCCTCCAATGTCTAATGATGCTTGGAATTAAACCTTAAGGTCAAAAAATGCTTTATGACTTTCCGAAGGGGCTAGCTAGTCAGTATCCAAAACAAACACTATTATGAAAGTGGCCATTAGGTGCCTAGCGTCTGGATGCCCCAGATACTGGGCTCCTTCTGGACATTTCCCTTGGTACAGCATCCTTGAAATCTGCTGCAATTTATGGCAGACCTATCTACCTCACATTGGTCCACCTTACTCTAGGTTTTCTGGCACATGAAACATTGTCATTCAATTTCTGGCACATACTGAGATTATCAGTTCCCTGACAGCCTTTGTCATAGCACTATGCAGCATTCCGTATTTCTATCTCTGTGTTACTCTACTACTTCAAATTATTTTCAGGACAACACTGGAGGACACAAGCTAAACCTAGATCACTGGTTTACTACAGCCATATCTCTATTTTTCACAGAATTTTGGAATAAATATTTCAAACATCTGTATCGAACTATTCTGTGATGACCATTTTGCTATACTTCCTTGCAGAGTCAAGAACACAGGTCAGTATTTCCCAGTACTCAACTACATATGTTACTCTAATCTTAATTTATACATAATTATATCCTCAAGTGCAGGAGGCAGAATGAATAAAGGAAGAAAAAATATATATTCATTATTCCTTAAAGCATGAAAGTAAGCATGTGTGATATGTTCTCTTATTTGACTCAGACACAGAAGAGCAATTTAATGTTGAACAATCATGATTAATTCTGGACACTTTCTAATTTTTCTATACTGATGTTGTAACTTGCACATATAATATTGGCATAAAGAATCAACCATACAATATACCTACACGGGAAAATTCAGAACAACAATTTAAAAATCCATTAAGCACTTGTCCACTACTAAAAAAACTACTACCTCTGTGGTGTTTTGTAGGGACAAAGATACTTCACAAGTAGGTATAAAACATGCAGTTAAAGTGATGTTTCTACTTTCTCCTATTAATGTCAAATTTCAATTCTGTAATTAATATTTCTAAGTAAAATTAATTTATGGCCAGACTGTTGGCCTGTTCGTAATGTGATTAAAACAGAAATCTGACAATATTGTAAAGACTACAAATCTTAGTGTGTTTTGGTGTTGACACTGAAAAAGGACTTGATGGAAAACAATTAGAGAGAAGAAAAAAAAAAAAAAGGAATCGTATTTCGGTAAATATTTGTTGGCTCTGGATTAAAAAGAAAAATCAATGACGATTGTGTTTTTGCTCCCTCCAAATCATACTATAAGACCTATTAAAATAAGAAAAGTTTTAGTGCACAAATTCTAAAGCTGCAACCAATCGATGCTGATTAGATTTACAGTTTAACTGCAGTTTTTATAGTTTTCATCTGAGCATTTTCTCCTGCATTATAGTTCTGGACAGATCTATACAATAGGAATTGCTTTAATCTAATTTACTGTCAGGTTGACTACCACCATGCAATGCAATTTAGTTCTCACAAAGCCCAATATTTCTTCTCTCTCATTTATAGAAAAACTCACTTGGTTTCAAGTGAATGACATTGTACAGTAATTCACCACTAGCAGGTCTCAAGTTGTGAATTTTCTAATCAATTTCTATCTATTGGCATGATCATTTGCATCCTGTTAGATCCTTCATGCTCCAGTGACCAATAAAGTTATAAAATGTATGTAACAGTTAGCACCTACATGCATCTTTGCTGAGCCTTTCAGAAACTGTTTGTGAATAATATCACCCTACACAGTAAAAAAGCCCACCACTTAATGTGATTGGAGAAGCATTTCATATTCTAGTACAATATATATTTCTCTTGTGGCATTATCAGGCAAAAGGGCAAATGATACATGCACTTTATTGACATGAGGCATCATTTGCACCTGAGGGTCACAAAACACTGAAAGACTGAAATTAGCTGCAATTTATAACTACTTGAATCTTTCTGAAATGATCTAGTGCTTCTTGCTGAGTTACAAAACAAAATCTTAGCCAGACATCAAAATTCTGCTATGCCTGTCCTTACAGGTGAGACTAAAAAATTTGTTCCCTTAGAGATTTATTTCCCCAGAAAGGCTGCATTAAAAATAAATAAATAAAAAGGGTAAGTAAATAAATAAATAAAATCCTGCCTGTATTCTGAATAATCTGACTATAGGGCTGTGAAACAGTGAAGTACTTTTTAAAATGACTATTAAATTGTCTCTCAGAATGTTGTAAGCATCTTGGGACTTAAGTTTATTATAAAGATCCATCATATCATACCCTAATGAAAAAGAAAAAATAATGAAATTCAAAACATCCCAGTGATTGAAGGTAGATCAGGCCTGAAAATATATTTATTTAGAAATTAAGTTACATAATATTCACTAACTTATGCACAAGCAGTTAATATACTGATTGCTTAATTAAGATTAGCACAATTGCCTGTCAGCAAACAAGGTTTAATCTAGTCTTTCTCAGCTATTTGTAAGCTATCCTGTGCCAAAATAGAACTCTTGAACTTAGTGGTAAAATGCTTATAACACGTGTTTAATTACTACTAGCTATCATAATTACCTTATTTCTTCCTGTTTAATATAAGATTTTTAAAATGCAAGCCACATAAACCTACATCATCGGGATGCCAATAACCCCCAATGCTTGCTGACAGAGCAAGTTTCACCATTCTGTCAGTTTGTCAGCTGCAGCTTGATCCTTGGTAAATCCACAACATACAGGCCCCAGACCTTACATGAGCTCTCTCGTATCCTTTGTCACTGCACACCGCTTGTCCCCTAAGAGTTCAGAGTGTGCTGGAAACCATACCAAGCTGTGCTGACATATGAACGAGACCTGACCTTCACCTTCACCTACAGATGATTTCAGTGACATGCAAGTAAATTACACTATAGCAATGCACAAGTTTTCAAAAAAAGAGGATTAAAAAACAAACAAACAAACAAAAACAGTGAAGTATAAATTGCTGTTTATATGCTATACAGCTTCCATATACAGGGGAGGAAACATAATTAAATTGGTCAGAGTTACTTTATTATTAAAAGAGCAGGTTAAGGATCTACTATACTATCACTGTTATAAACCAGAAAGACATTTCAGGTATTTGCTTCTACATGCTTTTCAGACTGTACATAGAATAAATTGTTCCAGCAAAATCTAGGCTTACCAATGATTCTGCAGCTTGTGGACTTAGGATTTAAATTGCACGATCGTTTCCTGCTTGGAATTTTTTCTTTCACTTCTATTAATTCACTGGTAATTTTCCCAGTCCACATGAAGTATGAGAAGACTGGGATAATAACAAAGATGAAATTGATTATAAGGTTGAGCAAATAAGGAGAAACAGTGTTTGAAAGAAAAGTGATGATTTGAGATATGTTCTTGTCTTCTTTTACTGTTTATCTCCTTCCTGATCTTAAGCTCCTTAATGGAACATTGGGCTAAATCAACTCTGACTTCTTTATGTGCTCAGTTCTGATCAGTTTTGCTGTCAGGAGGAAAAAAAAAAAAAAAAAAAAAAAAAAAGGAAAGGGCATACAATAATATGACAAATGTTGTACATAATATACTATTCGTTCTTTAGAAACTCTATTACATTTACTCCTTAGAGACTCTAGTATACTCATAGAAACATAGAATCATTAAGGTTGGAAAAGAACAGACCCCTGAGCATCCTCTTCTCCAGACTAAACAACCCCAGTGCCCTCAGCCGCTCCTCATAGAGGACTTGTGTTCCAGGCCCTTCACTGACTTTGTAGCCCTTCTCTGGAGCCGCTCCAGGGCTTCGGTGTCCTTTTTGTAGTGAGGGCCCCAAAACTGAACACACTATTCGAGGTGTGGCCTCACCGGAGCAGAGTACAAGGGGGACAATCACCTCCCTGGTCCTGCTTGCTACACCATTCCTGATACAAGACAGGATGCCATTGGCCTTCTTGGCCACTGCTGGCTCATGTTCAGGTAAGCATCTACCAACACGCCCAGATTCTTTTCCTCTCCACAGCTTTCATAGAATCATAGAATCACTAAGGTTGGAAAAGACCTTCAAGATCATCTAGCCCAACCATCACCCTACTAGCAATGTCACCCACTAAACCACATCCCTAAGCACCAAGTCCAACCTTTCCTTGAACACCTCTGGGGATGGTAACTCCACCACTTCCCTGGGCAAGCTGTTCCAATGCACCAGCACTCATCCATGTTGAACCTCATGCCATTGGCCTATGATCTTTGACCCATCCTGTCCAGGTCCCCCTGCAGGGCCTTCCTACCCTCCAGCAGATTGACATTTCCCCCAACCTGGTGTCATCCGCAAACTCACTGAGGGTGCACTCAACTCCTTCATCCAAATTATCAATAAAGATATTAAAGAGGATGGGCCCCAACACTGCCCCCTGGGGAAGACCACTGGTGACCAGTTGCCAGCTGGATTTCACTCTGTTCACCACCACTCTCTGGGCCCAGCCGTCCAGCCAGTTTTTAATCCAGGAAAGAGTGTACCTGTCCAAGCCATGGGCTGCCAGCTTCTGCAGGAGAATACTGTGGGAGACCGTGTGAAAGGCCTTGCTGAAGTCTAGGTAGGCTACAACAGCAGCCTTTCCCTCATCCACCTGGTGGGTTACCCGGTCACAGAAGGAGATGAGGTTAACCTCGTCCATCTCTTCATCCTAGTTTGGCAGGCTATAACAGACTCCCACAAGGATGTCCGAATCGCTGTCAATTCCCCTGATCCTTAACCACAGGGACTTTACCTTATCATTCCCAACCCCGAGTTCAACAATATCGAAACACTCCCTAATATCATACCAACGTCATACCATACAAAGTCATACCAACGCCCCTCCTTTATTGCCTGTTCCTTCTGAAGAGCTTGTAGGCATCCATTGCAGCACTCCAGTCATGGGAGTGGTCCCACCATGTTTCATTGATTGCAACTAGGTCATATTTTGCCTGCCACACAATGGCTTCCAGCTCCTCCTGTTTGTTGTGCATGCTGCATGCACTGGTGTAGATTCACTTCAGTTGTGCCATTGCCCTCACCCTCAACCCTGGCATTGCTCCCCCAGGCTCATCTCTGTCAAGCCTCATTTCATCCCCGTCCCCCTTCATACCTAGTTTAAAGCCCTCTTGATAAGCCCTGCCAGCTTCTGGGCTAGGATCCATTTCCTGCTTTGAGACAGGTGGGACCCATCAGCAGACATCAGGCCAGGTGCTGAGTAAACCTACCCGCAATCAAAAAAAAAAAAAAAAAAAAAAAAATCCTGTAATGGCACCAGCCTCTCAGCCATGTATTGATCAGCTGGGATTTCTAGGTCTGCTCAGTATCCCTCCCTACCACTGAAGGGATAGAGGAAAACACCACCTGTGCACCCACTCCATCCACTAACTGCCCCGATCACCTGAATTCCCTTTTGATAGCTTTCAAGCTTCTCTCAGTGACGTTATCGCTGCCAGCCTGAATTATCAGTAAGGGATAATAATTGGAGGGGCAAACCAGGCCAGGAAGTTTCCTGGCAATGTCCCTGACCAGGGCCCCAGAAAGGCAACAGACTTCCCTACGGGTAGGGTCTGGCCGACATATGGGGCCCTCTGCTCCTTTCAGAAGGGAGTTGCCTATGACAATTATGCTTCTTTCCTTCTTAATGGAGGAAGTCTTGAGGTGTGGAGTTGACATCCTTGCCCTAGACAACCTCTTGTGTGGACCTTCCCCCATATCCTCGTCAACTTGTCCCTCAAGCTCCAGAGCCTCAAACCTGTTGTGTAAAGGCACCTGGGGAGGCTAGGCAGGTAGGGAAGGGGCTTGCCTTCAACGCCGAGCTGCTTCCATTCCTCTCCATCTCTCAGATCCCCTCCCTCTGCCTGACAGCGACAGGGCAGGGGGTCCACCACTATTTGGGGTGTGTTGCCCCGGTGCCTTTCTCTCAGGCATGGCAGGGTGTTGCTCCAGCAGCCTAACTCCTGCTCACATTCCCTGATAGTACTTAATCCTTCCACCTCCTCCTCGCACTCTGCCACCAGGCTGATCAGATCTTCCACCTTCTCGCACCTCACGCAGGCAGTATCTCTGTCACCCACCACTGGAAACAACAGGCTCAGGCACTCCCTGCAGCCATAGAACAGCCACATCTTTGGGCACACACATGGTCTGGATTGCCGTGGTCATTTTGGTGAGCGCTTTGGCGAGCGCTTGCCGCCTGGTGGTGACCATGGCTGGGTTTGCCTTCTGGGAGATAGCCAGTAGGTGAGCCGGTATCCAGAGTGGCAAGGGATCCTCCACCCTGCCTGCTTGCCCTGCCTGCACACACTGCCATGCAAACTGCCATGCCAGGCACCATGCCCTGTTTGCCCGCCCTGTTCACTGTGCTCCTGGTCACCTGGGGCTGTCTTTGTATGACAGATGTGTGGGGGTGTTTCTGGCTCGTCAGCCAACCTCAAGAGGTGGTGCCACACTCACAAGGAGGTGCTTCTCCTCATCAGCCACCCTCACAAGGGCTGCTGGATCCCAGCGGCTCCCTCAGCTGACTCAGAAAACCCCTTGCATGCCACGATACCCTGCTCCACTGCAGAATGCGTCTGCCCTGGAGCCAATCGCCTCGGCAATATTATTCATACTATTATAATCCTTCAAGATATATAAGTAAAAAATATTCTTCTGCTTTAGTGTTTCCTTCTGAATATTGTAAATGGTTTGGAAGTCTTTTCACATACATTGAAACTGGTTTCTCTAAAAAAACATTAAAAAATATATATTTGAAATGCAGTCAATTGGCTATTCTATAGCTCTGTTGGAGCTATAGGTCCTTGTCCACCTTCTTTTTACCTCACTGAAGAAGACAGATGCTTCTCTGAATCATGATTATTATGCCACATAATGGCCCCAGTCCAAAATTTCTTTCAACAAGAATCACAACCAGGTCATATCCACCCAATAAACCTAATTGAAGCTGTAGGCAATGAGAATGCCATTTTAATTATTTTTATTGCCATGGGTCAACAAGCAAATTTTTATTTAAATAGTATCCAAATTACATTTTTGAACACTATTTTATTTTATTTTATTTTATTTATTTTACTTTACTTTGTAGGGGACTCAGAGGCGTTTGGTAAATGATCTCTTCAATACATTATTTTCTTTACAACTATATTGGTCATTTACTACAATTTTATAGCAATGTTCTAGGTTTAATGATGTTTTTAATTGTCATTTTTCAATTTGGTCTCAGCTAAAGTTTATCCATTTAGATTAACTACCAATTACTTCACTGATAGAATTCCAGTTGTACTATGGACACACCATATAAATTAAACTACTCATTGCTTGTGAAAAACAAAACAAAACAAAACAAAACACCCTCAGTTATTAATGTGTTCTTTTCTGAGTCGTTGTTTATTTCTGTTCATTATAAATGATTTATGTGATTCATTAGATTGTGGTAATTATCATTTTAGACTCATAACTGTTATTTATGCAATCTTTGCTGTTGTTGATGAAGTACACTGCTATTTACAAATCAGGTTTGATAAGTTGTAGATAAAGGATAATGAAACCACTCAAATCATCTTTAAAGGACAGAGAAATGTGTTGCATTTTGTTCCTAGATACTGCTTATCTTGATATTAAAAAAAAATGCATTGTCTCTTAAGATGAAGAAAACCATGGAAAAATAAGAGCTTGACTCCGTTACCGTATTGTTTTTAGACTAAGCAAAATAGCTTAAAAAATTAATAATAATATTAATAATAAAGTGAACAGCTGTGTAAACACCGCATTATAATTATTATAAAGAACAGAGTGCCCAGTTTAACATATCAGTACAGGAAGATATTAAATGGTGCATTACCATACTAACCAGTGACCCAATGGTCATCTCCACTCTTTCCCCAATTTATTCAACATTTTTTTCCCTTTCCCTGCCTTCAGCTTGGCTGTGTATCACACTCGAAGCCACCAGCCTGTATTTTAGACTGGGATCCAAGCCAATAAGCCCACTGTTTTTAGCTGATTTCTCCAGTTCCAAGGAGTTCCAAGTGATTCTCCAGTTCCAAAGTTCTATCTGATTTCTTCCTGTTCCATTATAGAAAGCCATTTAGAAACTCTTGCTTCTGCACATCTGTGCCTTTACAGAATCTTTTGAATGGCAAAGCTAAATAATCTGTTTCTCTGTCCTATTCCCTTATCAGGGTTTATGGTTTGAATTTTCTTCACTTTCTTTCTTTGTTTTTTTTTTTTTCCAAAGTACTGATTATTAGTTTTATAAAAAGATGCACAAAAAAGCAAACAAACAAACAAACAAAAAACTTTATTCCATTACCTGTTTGTATTTGTTAATGACTAATTTCAAACACCAGACACAAAACTGACCAAACAGGAAACAAATTTTGTATTCCTTCATACAATCAGAAAAGACTGATAAAATCTTATGAAGAAATAACAAACTTAGCTCAGATTTCGAACCAGCAAAGTGAAACATTTTCTTCCTTTGTTAGCATAACTTTTTAAAATCTAAAACTGAGGGAGATTTTGATGAGAAGACTATTAAGTAGAAAAAAATATTTCTATTGGAATTTAAATTCTTTTTTTTTTTTTAATCATCAAGATGGAAATATAGTTAACAAACACAATGGCTTAGTGCTAGGAAAAGGGATATTTTTATAGCCTATTAAGTTGTAGTGGAGATATTTTTTAAAATTAATGTGAGTCAAACTAATCAGTAGGGAAGTTAAATTCTTATAAAGGCAATTTGGCAAAGAGTTTACAGCTCTGGCAGCAGGGGAAAGAAAAAGCAATTTTTTGTCTTCCAGTTAATTGTCTTGAGTTACATTCTGAGTGTAGCTGACATTTATTGTTTTGCAGACTGGAAATGTGCAATATTTATCATTATTGTTTAGATTTAAACCTACAGCTGACACCAAGTACACCACCTGAGAGATCGGGGAACCAGATAATATTATAGAACATTCACAGAAGATAGTCTTTGAGCATGTTAAGAGCAATTATGAAAAGATTTTTTAAGATGTTGGTCTAAGGCAGTCTCAAATTCAGCAGATTTATTGTTTTTTATTGTGTATATACTTGTGTCTTCTTAAATTTCTCCCTGATTTTGTCTTGCCTTGGTAGAGGGCCCAGGATCTTAGAGCTGAGATATGCACTGAAGCTACCACAATTTAACAAGTCATGCTGTGTCACCCAAACAACAGCATTCCCGATTACTGCAGGAGTCATTCAGCTTCACTTGCAGCAGATGAGACCTAAATAATACCAAACTCCCTCACATCTGTGGTGGATCAGTGGTATCAGTAGGAATCTGCTTATGTGTTTAAGTCTTAATACATGTCAGCACGACTTTCGCAGAGAGGTTACACATATACAGCACAATGTGGGGCTATGAAAACAGGCAGCGATGTCTCTGAGGTTGTATCAAGCCTGACACAATGCATAACAAGCCTTTCTCTGAGCATCAAAGGGCTGCAATCTGCTCCTCTATACACGTACTACTTGGCACGCTATTCCTATGCTTCTCCTTGCCTTCATACTAGCTGTGTATACTGTAGGCAAGGAAAGATTATTCTGTTGTTATGTGGCTGTGAAAGTTTGTGGCACCAATATTAGTAACAATTAATAAATGGTTCAGAAAACTTCAGTGGACACCAGCCTCATCTGCAAACAGTCTGAATAAGGCAAGACACTGCTCTGTGCATGGATAATGTCTATTTTATACCAAACAAGGGAGACTAAGCAGTGATTCTTGGATCAGAATACTCTGGAAATTAAACAGTTACATTTCTCTTGAGTTTTGGTATTTTTTTTAAAAGTATAGAGGTAGATAACAGTTATAGCAGGGAACGTTTCACAGACTGGTATATATTAACGAAAATGGCACTCCATAGTCAAAGGTATCAAAACTATAAAGGTTGTGCCCACTTAACGCACTGCAGTCTGCACTAGTAGTTTTGGCTCTACTTTCTCAGCCTTTTCCTGCCTTAACTCAGTGGAATATATAAGATCTTATTTGGTATATATCCCAAAAACCTCTGTATAAGTGTGGTGGTTTTATCCAACTGGGTAGCTGAGCTCAACCACAATTGTTCTTTCACTACCCTTCCTCAAATGGAAAGGGGGAGAAAATGTGAGGAAAAGGGCTCAAGGGTTGAGATAAGGACAAGGAGATCACTCACCAATTATTGTCATGGGCAAAACAGACTCAGCATAGGGAGATTAGAGAAATATATTACCAACAAGCTAGAGAAGTGAGAAACAAAGAAAACAAAATAAAAACACCTCCCCCCATCCACCCTCTTCCACCTCCTCCTCCCGAGCAGCACAGGGGAGCAAGGGAATGGGAATTGTGGTCAGTCTTTAGTAGTTCACCTCTGCCACTCCTTCATGGTCACTCTCTTACCCTGCTCCATGGGGGGTCCCTGCCACGGGATGCCATCCTTCCCGAACTGATCCTGCATGGGCTTCCCACAGGCAGTAGCTCTTCAAGAACTACTCCCACATGGCTCCATACCACAGGGTCTATCTGGTAGATAGACCCAGGCGCAAACTGCTCCAGCATGCGTCCCCCACGGGCAGCAGCTCCCCCCAGGCCCCCTCCTCCTGCGTGGGCTCCTCTCCACGGGCTGCAGCTCTGGCCCGGGGCCTGCACCTGTGGGGGCTCTCCGTGGGCCACAGCCTCCTCCAGGCCACATCCACCTGCTCCAGCAGGGGCTCCTCCACGGGCTGCAGCGTGGAGATCTGCTCCATGTGGGACCCATGGGCTGCAGGGGGACAGCCTGCTCCACCAGGGGCTTCTCCACAGGGGAACTTCTGCTCCGGCACCTGGAGCACTTCCCCTCCTCCTTCTGCACTGATCTTGGGGTCTGCAGGGCTGTTTCTCACTCCTCACTCTCCCAGATGCTGTCGTGCAGCAGTTTTTTTGACCCTTTCTTAAACCTGTTCTCATAAAGGTGCAAACAAGATCACTGCTGGCTCGGCTCTGGGCTTCGGAGATGGACGAAACTGGCCCTTATCTAAGGTGGGGAACGTTCTGGATTCTTCTCACAGATGCCACCCCTGCATTCCCCTGCTAGCAAAACCTTGCCACGTAAACCCAATACAATAAGTAACAAAAAGAATTTAGGCTACAAAGCAAAGTCAACAGATTTCATATTCCAAACCTATAATTGGAGTCCAAACTTTTCTAGCTAGCAGTGCATGTACTTTACAATGATTTCCAACTACACTGGGTCTGGCTGGAGTGGAGTTAAATTTCTTCACAGCAGCCTGTAAGGTGCTGTGTTTTAGACAGGTGACCAAAACGGTGTTGATAAAACACCAATATTTTAGTTGTTCCTGAGCATTGCATGCACAGCACCAAGTCTTTCTCTGTTTCTCACACTGCCCTTCCAGATAGAAGCCTGGGGGTGGTCAAGAGGTTGAGAGGGTACACAGCCAGGACAGCTGACCTACCCTGACCAAAGGGATATTCCACACCATAAAATGCTGTCCTCAGCAGTAAAAGCTGGCAAAAAGAAAGGGGCTGGGAGTGTGTGTGTTGGGGGTGTGTGTTTGTGGCTAGAGTATCTGTGTCCCCAAATAATGGTTTATAACAGTTATGTGTGATGAGCCCTGCTTTCCTGGAAATGGATGAACACCTGCCTGCTAATGGGAAGTAGAGAATGAATTCTTTTTTTTTTTTTTTTTTTTTTTCCACTTGGTAGCTTTTGCTCTACCTGTTAAACTGTTTGTATCACAACCCACGTTTTCTCACTTTTCCCCATCCTATTCTCTCTCCCACCGAAGGTGAGTGAATGAGTGTCTGTGGTACTCAGCTGCCTGTCGGGGTTAAACCACAACACCTACAGATACCAATGTATGGTGTCCCAAAAATCACTTTTTGTCTTCTTTGGTGACTTTGTGTGTGTGTGTGTGTATGGGGGGTGGGGGTGGGGGGGCAGGGTGTGTGTGGCAGGGAAGGCAAAAATAGCTACGTGACTTGTAAAGCATGATTTTATGATTTGCATAACAGAGATCTTTACTTTCTAAGCCTGAAACCAATCTTTCTGTTGTGAACAAACAATAAATTGCATTTATAATGGCTTGAAGAAGCAGAAGGTGAGAAATCAAAATTCCTTTTCATGTTTTATCAGTAATTTTAAAATGAAAGGCTGCAAAGCATGAATGTTTCCATTAGATTAAATGAATTGCATTTTATTATTATGAACTTTATTTTTAATGAGGCAATATAACATAATTGGGAAAGTTGGGCTGTAAGTCATTAAGTTCGGGCTTTCATTCTTGTTGAAATAATATCAAAGTTTTCTGACATTTGCATGTTTTTGCCATTGACCTCTTCCTTGAAATATATAGCAGAAATATACACAAGGAAATTCAATTCAGCTTGATGTAAATAAGAGAAGTTAAGGAATCTCTACTTAAGCAAGTTATATTTGACATTCAATAGGAGTTGTATTTAAAGCTTTCTTATTTTGGCATTCTCTGCTGTTCTTATTAAAGGAGACTTTGGGAAACTCATTAGAAATGAAGAAGAATGACAGAGTTTTGCAAATGAGATCACGCACATTTTAGTGGGAGGGGAGAGTGGAAGCCAATACATCTACAATGTACTCTCTTCATTTACTTCACACTTGAAATTTTAGCTTTAATTTTGAGGTTAGTTCATAGTTGAGGATAATACACCTCAGAAAAGGTATAAAATATTATTAACATGAGATTTCCATGTTCTCCGCAGTTTTATAAGAGAAGTTGGGATATAATCTTTTATTTCTTTTTTCTCTCTGAACAGTGATGTTTGTGCACATGCATATTTACCAAATGTCGATTTTGCATTCTACAATAACTTTAATAGTATTTTGCTTAAAGCAAGAGATTGGTTATACAAACTATAATAATAATAATAAGATTTGGTCCATTGTATAGGCAAAATAAATAACTTTTTGTTGCACATTTGTATATTGAGGATTTTGCATTCATTTTTCCATAATATTCAATTTCACTAAGCATTAATGACTTGAAACTCTCCATGAACATTCTATATTTCGAGAAAAGTTCTTGTATTTCCATTGAAATAATTCAGTCATATTAAGAACAAAGCAGCATTAAATGAAGAAAATGTTATGTCTGCCATATTTATAGATTATTAATATTCATACTTTTAAATAGTTTTAGTATGTTCATGCCTTGAAACAGAGACTGAAAGAGAAAAGCCTTTTTTGTTTAAAACAGAAAACAGAAAAAAAAAAAAAAGAATTTACATACCTTTGAAAAATATCAGTTACCACAAGTATAACAGAGATCCACTAGATTTTGGAAATAATATTTTCAAGGATCTCTGAAATCAGAGCATATTTTACTGTCCAAAATTCTTAAATAGGGACTGAGAAAAGTCAGGTATAGTTGAAGACCTTTGTCAGAATGAAACAACACAGCACTGGAGAAGACAACTCAGAGGATAACCTGCATTGACCATTCTCCAGTTAAAATATGGATATTAAAAAAGATGAATTGATTGTGGTAAGGAGTTGGCACAGTGACCAGGGGAATGGGGAGACTGGAAAAGAAGTTAGGGGATGAGAGTAGGGTTTATACTGGATTGTGGTCAGGAAAGCAGAGCTGCAGTGAATGGACATAAGCTGTCAGTGAATGACAGGGAAACAGCAGTATCTATGGGTAGACACACATTTTTACAGACAGGTGCAACTGAGTCCTGGTCATGCTCCAAGAAGATCTGAATTCGATCTGCCTATACGTTGAAGTGTCTGGAAGTCATTTATTTGTATGGCAATGTTTGTGACTTAGCAGCAATGCTGAGGGGCAGGAAGCATAAGCTCAAGTCCACCAGTGTATACTTCCACACTTCTACACGTCTGCATGGCCTGAAGCACAGGCAGAATTAACCTGACTTACTGGAAAAAGCTTTGTAAGCACAGTCCACAAAGCTAAATGACAAAGGTACCTTACCATTCACAAAATTAGGACATGTATTTGTGATTGTTTTGAAAGGGCTGCAGAAATTACTACTGCCCCATGACCATTTGTTACTGTTCCAAAACTGAATCCTATGTATATCTGGTTTTCTGCACAAGTATCTCAACTACAATTAAAGTAGATAAAAGCTGTTATGATTGACTTCACACTGACATGAATTCAAATCGTGTCATACAATTATACATACAACTCAGCTGCAGAGGCACAAACCCCTGACAGATAGAAAGGAACTAACCACATTAGCTTCTTTGATTTCTAGAGTTTTATCCATGAAAATGCAATTATTTACACAGATCAAGTGGATGAGTCCTGTGATGTATTAACATTACTGAAAAATAACATGATCCTGTATTCATTTTTTTTTTCAAAATCTGTAAAATCACACACATGGAAGAATGATTTCTGACAAACTGTAAAATCAAGTGCTAGAGTGGAAAAGCACTCCATAACCTGCATAGTCTTTAACCATACAGGATGAAGATAATTCATACTGTATCTGTGAGCATATAATAGGGGAGACATTTCAGACATGTTCACAAAGCTCTTAAATCCTGCTAACCAGCAGAAATTCAGCATGGAATATTTCAGACCTCCTGAGAAATGTTGGTAAAGTTATCTGCATATCAAAGAACGGTCAGGTAACAGGTTACTTTTGCTGGAGCAGTGAGGCCTTAAACTTGACCTTAAATGCAAGGGATTATCTTTACCTTTTTGGAAATGTAAATTGCTTAGCCAAATTTAGATGCTGTTGGTTAATTCCTGACTATGCCTTATTTTGTGAAGCTTGAAGGGTTTCACAGAATGGCCAAGGTTGGAAGAGACCTCTGAAGATCATCTAGTTCAAGCCCCCTACTAAGCAGGATCACCTAGAGTACATTGCACAGGAAGGCATCCAGGTGGGTTTTGCATATCTCCAGAGAAGGAGACTCCACAACCTCTCTGAGCAAGCTGTTCCAGTGCTCTGTCACCCTCACAGCAAAGAAGTGCCCTCTCATATTCAGATGGAACTTCCTGTGCTTCGGTTTGTACCCATTGCATCTCATCCTCTCACTGGGCACAGCTGAAAAGAGCCTGGTTCCATACTCTTGACCCCCTCCCCTCAGATATTTATATACATTAATGAGGTCTCCCCTCAGTCTTCTCTTTTCCAGGCTAAACAGGCCCAGTTCTCTCAGCCTGTCCTTGTATGATAGGTGCTCCATTCTTCTAATCCTCTTCATAACCCTCCTCTGAAGTTGCTCCAGCAGTTCTATGTCCCTTTTGTGCTGGGGAGCCCAGAACTGGACACAATACTCCAGGTGTGGCCTGACCAGGGCTGAGTAGAGAGGGAGGATCACCTCCCTTGACCTGCTGGCAATACTCTTCTGAATGCAGCCCAGGATACCGTTGGTCTTCTTGGCCACAAGGGCACATTGCTGACTCATGGTTAGCCTGCTGTCCACCAGGACTCCAAGGTCTCTCTCTGCAGAGCTGCTCTCCAGCAGGTGTGCCCTCAGCCTGCACTGGTGCTTGGGATTATTCCTCCCTAGGTGCAGGACCATGCACTTGCCTTTGCTGAACTTCATGAGGTTCCTCTTGGCCCATCTCTCCAACCTGTCAACGTCCGTTTGAATGGCAGCACAGCTCTCTGGGGTATCAGCCAATCCTCCGAATTTTCTGTCACCAGCAAACTTGCTGAGGGTGCATTATTCCATCGTCCAGGTCATTGATGAATAAGTTGAACAAGACTGGACCCAGTACTGACCCCTGGGGCACACTACTAGCTACAGGCCTCCAACTAGACTGCACCACTAAACACAACCCTTTGAGCTCTGCCGTCCAGCCAATTGTCAATCCACCTCATCATCCACTCATTTATACTGCACTTCCTGAGCTTGTCTATCAGGATGTTATGGGAGACAGCGTCAAAAGTGTCTACCTTGATGAAGTCAAGGTAGACTACATCCACCGCTCTTCCCTCATCTACCCAACTAGTCATCTCATCATAGAGGGCTATCAGATTGGTTAAGCATGATTTCCCCTTGGTGAATCCATGCTGACTACTCCTGATCACCTTCTCATCCTCCAAATGCTTGGAGATGACCTCTTGGATGAGCTGCTCCATCGCCTTTCTGGGGATGGAGGTGAGGCTGACTGGCCTGTAGTTGCCTGGGTCCTCCTTCTTGCCCTTTTTGAAGACTGGTGTGAGATAGGCTTTCTTCTAGTCCTCAGGCACCTCTCCTGTTCTCCACGAACTTTCAAAGATGATGGAGAGTGGCCTAGCAATAACATTGGCCAGTACCCATGGATGCATTCCATCAGGGCCCATGGATTTGTGGATGTCAAGTTTGCTTAGATGATCTCTGACCTGATCCTCATTGACCAGGGGAAAGTCTTCCTTTCTCCGGACTTCCTCTCTTGTCTCCAAGGTCTGAGACTCCCGAGGGGTTATCTTATCAGTAAAGACAGAAGCAAAAAAGGCATTCAGCAACTCTGCCTTCTCCACATCCTTCATCACCAGGGCACCCAACCCATTCAGCAGCGGGCCTTCATTTTCCCTGGTCTTCCTTTTTCTAATGAATTAATTCCAAATGAGCTTTGGCCTTCCTTGTCTCATCCCTGCATATTCTGACAGTGATTTCTCCTAAGTGGCCTGTCCCTCTTTCCACTTGCTGTAAACTTCCTTCTTCTGTCTGAGCTTCGCTAGGAGATCCCTGCTCATCCATGCAGGTCTCCTGCCCCCTTTGCTTGCCTTCTTACTCATAGGGATGCACCGATCTTGAGCTTGGAGGGAGTGATGCTTGAATATTGACCATCTGTCTTGGACCCCCCTTCCTTCTATGGCCCAAACCTGTGGGATTCTTCCAAGTAGATTCCTGAAGAGAACAAAGTTTGCTCTCCTGAAGTCCAGGGTCGCAATCCTACTTTCTGCTCTGCTTCCTCCTCTCAAGATCCTGAACTCTACCATACCATGGTCACTGCATCCAAGGCTGCCCCAACCCTCACATCTCCAACTAGTCCTCATTCAGGGTTCAGCAGCATGCCTCTCCTTGTTGGCTCCTCCATCACCTTTGTCAAAAAGTTGTCATCAATGCAGTGCAGGAACCTCCTGGACTGTTTGTGCTTAGCTGCGTGGTCTTCCCAGTAGCTTTCAGAGTGGTTGAAGTCCCCCATGAGAAACAGGGCTTGTGACTGAGAGATTACTTCCAGCTGTCTGAAGAAGGCTTCATCTACCTCCTCTTCCTGATCATGTGGCCTGTAGCAAACACCCACAACAATATCAGCCATGGTAGCCTGCCCTTTAATTCTTACTCATGAGCTCTCAACTCACTCTTCATCCACCCGTAGGCAGAGCTCCATGCATTCCAGTTGTTCTCTCACATAAACAGCAAAAGAACATGAAGAGTTTCATTCTATGTGTGATGTTTAATTTAGCTGCCTCTTAGGGTTTATTCTTAATTCTCATGAATTTCTTATTGGAAGTAACCCTGGAAGTAACCTGCAGTCTTCATTCTGAAATTTTATTCTACCCATTTAATATGTTTCTCATATGACCTATAGCTTCAAAGTGTTTCATCTTCATGGCAAAGTTGTTAGGACAATCAGGATTTTTTATTTAACAGAAGAGGCTGAACAGGCTGCTCTCCTGTTTATTAATTCCATGAATCCATTCTGTGAGATTTCTTTTCCTTTACCTTTCACAGTCTTACCATTCTGAAAGTTCAAATAATGACTATGAGCCACCAAAGTTTATTTTGAGTGAAATGGTTTTTAGGTACTTATACAGCAACCCCACTTGTATGTGTTTTATTGCTTTTACTTTTTCACTCTCTTTAGCTTTAGTGGTCTCCTGATTGATTTTATGACCTGCAGTCATACAGTATAAAATTGGTGAGCTGAATTTAGTCTTTGACCTTGTGCTCTATCTTTCAGTACATTTTAGAACTGTTAACTTGATGAAAACCAAGCGGGTTGTTTGTTTCTTTGCTTAATAACTTCAGTAATAAAAACATTGACTAAATAATTTCTAGATCTCTTTTTCCTTGGTCCTACTCAAGAAACAAACAAAAATAACAGACAAACAACAAAGCAAAGAGATCCTGAGTTATGGCGTTCCGTAACTGCCTATGAGGGCGATCCATGTTTCAAAGTCTGTCATGGAGGTACAGAAAGGCCCTGAACAGGGCTTCAATTGGCATAAATAAAACACAACAACAACGATAATAATAAAACAGAAAGCATGAAATCAGAGATCATAGTTAGAAAACCAGTATCATGCTTTGTTTTTCATTAAGTGTGTCTGAAATGTACTCTGGGGAGAGAATACAGGAATACATTCTGATATAAGAGACTATTCTTTAATCTTGTTAAACTAATTTTAAATTGTGGTCTATCTTTCAGTAAAAGTTTATAACTCCTACGTGGATAAAATAAATGCCTTCTAGTCAACTTTTTTATCTTCATGTCAGGAATGAAGTCTTTCATAACTACTGTATCTCATATTAGTAGCTCTGATAATTCCAGGATTCTCAATAGTTCTAGGTTGACCAAACACTTCTTGACTAATATCTCTAGTATTTATTCTGTGTTCATTTACTTATGGGGAGCTTATTTCTAAATACCTGTTTTTCATTGCCACTCTGACCCCAAATCAACAGATTTTGTAAAAAGATCCACTTTCAAAAACACACACAAGGAATAACCAGATGTTAGTTTCCCACTTACTACAACCAGCTTATTAAATTCAACCTGCCTGTACCTGCCTGTTTGGCAATAGGAGGTTTGTTGTTGTTTTTGATTTTTTTTAATCTAATTGCAAGAAATGAACCTTTTGTATACATTTATAGACAGACACACACCTATACACATATATAAATCTGTACTTCAGAGAAATAGTTCCATATGATCTTTTTTTTGGCAACCACAGGAAATGAATATGTGTTTTTCCTTAGCTTTGCTTCAAGCACGAATGAACACTTCATTTTCCCCCTCTTAATCAGGTGCATGACTTTGACCTTGTTGTGAAAATAAAATACACAGAGTAAAACTACATGACATGCTGTAGTGCTTTTTTGGTAACTCAATATGAAGCCAGAAACACAGCTGCTTATTAAATTGCTTTGTTTGGTTTGTTGGTTGGTTTGGTTTGCTTTTCCAGTTTTTACACTCTTTGAGTTTCTGAATTGTATAAAAGTTCAACAATAATTTTATAATTTGGGGAGCAATTTTATAATTTTATATTTATAATAATATATATATATATATATATAATTTTATATTTATAATTTTATAAATTGGGGAGCAATCCTGGCTGCCTGACTCTGACAAAGTGGGAAAATATTTAGAGGTGTATTGTTCTAAAGATCAGTCTAAAAGAGTATATTCTGATATGCTGTTATGAGTATATTATGCTGATAAGTATGAGTATATTTGCTGATAAGAGTATATTATGATATGCTGATGTGCTATATAAGGCTGATACACTGGAATAACAACATTTTTGCATTAGGCAAAAAAAAAAAAAAGGCAGAAAAAAAAGGCAGAAAAACATATCTCTTTAGAAGCTCATCTGTTAAAGAGTTGATCAGATCTTTTTTTTTGTTTGTTTGTTTCTTGTTTCTTTTCCAGAAGAGAAATAACCTGAATGTTTTCCCCAGCAAAGTCAATCTTTGATGCCATTATCTTTTGCATTTCATAACCATCAAGGCCCAGTTCTCACTGAAATGGGAGACCACAAAATGTTTGTTTTTTTGTTTTTTTTTTTTTGCTTTTAAATGTTAAACATATCACTTTAAGAATTCCTCAGTAGATGTCTGTGGGGAAAATTTGGTAGAATTTGAAGAGAAAAATGTTCATATTCATAAAAACTATTTAATAGGTACTCATTTTCAATTTTGACCCCAAGCTTAAGTAGTTCTGAATATAACTCATGTTATTAATTGTCATAATCAAAACTGGCATTGTTATGCTTCATGAACAACTGAGAAAAGATGAAAAGGCAATAAACCTTAATCAGCTCAGTGATTAGAGAAATGTATCACAGTGTGAACACATGGTGATACATACATCCACTTTCCCCCTGTACTGAAAAACATTGAGAGTCAGTCGTATTTCCCATGGACATGAAATGCTGAACATCAAACAGCCGGGTGTCTGCAGAATAGGTGAGCTTTCTATCAGAATGAATATCCCAGTTAGTGGTCAGTTCAGCTGTTTCTATGGTTACAGATTAATTCAGTGGTTAGAAAGGTGACCTTTGGTGTATATTTTACTTGAACCAAAAACGCAGTGAAAGCTGGATATCTTGAGGGACAACTATGTTTTTAAGCATAGATTGATGATTAGACTTTTATTGTCTTCAAAATCTATGATTTCATGATCAATGCTAACAAACAAATACCTCAATGAAAAAAAAAATATATAAAAATATTTTTTAAACTAATTTAACTCTCTTTAGGAGAGAATTTTGTGTAGAACTTAACATTACAACCCCTGCAGTTCAAAGAATGATTTTTTAAGCCTGTTCTTAAAGCCTGAAGAAAACAATTAAAGATAATGGCAGGAATGTGGTTTCTTCATGATGAATAACTATATAATGTGTATTATTGGATGAAATCTCAAATGGATTAGAATTTCACTAGTACTCTTTATTAAAGTGCATTTCTGAGTGAAATCATGCTCATTTTAAACCTTGCTTTATACATAATAAATACATAATAAATACATAAATAAATTAATTAAAATCTCACATGATCTATATGGATATAATACTGAATGCGAGGACTATGCAACACAAATGGAGGGGAAAAAAAAAAAAACAACAACAAAACAGTACTTAGTATTTACTGAACAGAAAGTACAAATTTTCCTAGTATTATTGATATTTTACCCCTCATCTTAACAGTCTCTATAAAAGGAAGCTATAGTGTCCATCAGCACTAAATATGCAAAGGAATCTGCTGTTATGGTCTACTGCAAGAATAATGGTCATGTCCTTCTGGATAAGTATTAGTAGGACCAGGTAATAGGTTTAACAACAGCAAAATGTTAATGTTTTAAATGCAGTATAGAGACAAAAATCTTCAAACAGAAAGAATTTCTGATAATTAACAATTCTGTCAAATGCTGATGCTAGATCCACGGGTAAGGTAAATTCTGGTGCTTGACCTATAGAGTCTAAGGAAATAAAGTTGGAAAAAATAGATCTTAAAAATATATCTAAGGGAAAATAAATATTATTCTGGGCAAATATACCTATATCTACAAAGGAAGCATTGAATCAAACAGAGATAATCTCAATTTTTTATTTTTTTAAATGTATATTCAAGACGTTACTTTGTCTTAAAAATCGAGCATCCTAAGGTCAAGACCCAATTTGGGTCTACAGGACCCTTTATGCAGACTTTTTTTTTTTCACAATTATGTAAATTTTCTGTGGGAAAAAAAAAAATGCATAAAGAGTTCTGTAGAGCCAATACGGGTGCTAGAGAACTGGAAAGAGTCTAGGAAACACGAGTCCTCTACTTAAGGGCAATTTGGCAACTGATGAACAGAAATCTGGATTAGTACAACAGAAATTCCTCTCATTTATTCATTTGTAACAGATATGAAAGACCAGAGAAACTGTAAAACAAGTAGTTTATTGGCTACAGTGATGTTGTTGTTTGTTTGTTTTTTTTATCTGTACAAAGTTCAATTAAGATATCACAGTATCATATATGTTAATTAGAATACATTTGAAAAAATGTGAATATGTTTTTAAAATGTACACTGAACCCAGGTTTGATACATAATGTGGTACAAGAGAGATATAGAATACTTTCTGCAGTCTTGTAAGAGATATGTGCCATGAGTTGAACTGATCTTCATATTGTGTAAGGTAGATGAGAAGAAAGACAGAAAGGTGTGACTTGGAAAGGCACTTAAGAATTACCGTACAATTGCTAGAGTGCATTAGCATAATACTTTGGAGCCAGGGAAGAATATTGTAAGTGTGAAGTAGACGGGTTGACTTGTCTCATAAAGAAGTAGCAGTGGTTAATATTTGCTGTTAGGAAACAGAATGATGCACTGCACATTTCCCATGCAACTTCCTATGGTGAATATATCTTCATAAACTTCCTTAGAGGGTAATATCTGCACAGACTCTGCCTATACTTATTAAGGTTAGGGCTAGGGACATATCTAATATTCACCACATCCCAGATGTTAATCCAGCCTGCTCATTAACCTGATGGTTAACCTCAGCTTGCCAGGTTGTGTAGTCAGATTTAGTACAAGACATGATACAAGACAGAAATACAATACATTTAGTAGTTGTATCAAAGTGAATACCACGAATTGAATTGATCATAACATCACATTGGGCAGATGAAGGGGGGTCATGGTACACAGCAGCAGAAAAAGAGCAAAAGAAACACGAAATGAAAACAAACTTAGTAGATATGACATGATTGCTGGAGTGCATTCCTGAAATGGTTCAGAAAAACTGTTCTTGTATTTCTGCCTATACAGCTGCTACAGGAGAGGTGAAAAGTGGCAACATGTCCAGAGTATTCTTCTGAAATGTGTTTTAAGATGCAGCACCGCTGGAAATGTGGGAGCTATCATTTCTTGCAACCTTAATGGAAAAGACTGGCACTCAGCTTAAGCAAGGTTGAATGGACTCCATACAAGCCTTCCATGGTGTCCTGGTTTCAGGTAGGACAGAGTTAATTTTCCTCCTAGTAGCTGGCAGGGTGCTATGTTTTGGATTAGGATGAGAAGAGCGCTGATAACATGCCGATGTTTTAATTGTTGTAGAGCAATGCTTACACCAAGCCAAGGACTTTTCAGCTTCTCGCTCTGTCCTGCTAGCGAGCAGGCTGGGGGTGCAGCAGGAGCTGGGAGGGGACAGACCCAGGACAGCTGACCCAAACTGGCCAAAGGGGTATTCCATACCATCTGACGTCATGCTGAACAATATATAGGGGTGGCTAGCCGGGGTGGGGGGGCCGGCTGCTCGGGGATAGGCTGGGCATCGGTCAACGGGTGGTGAGCAATTGCATTGTGCATCACTTTGTACACATTATTACTATTATTATTATTATTATTATTATTGTTATTGTTATTATTTTCCCTGTCTTAATAAACTGTCCTTATCTCAACTCACAGGCTTCACTTTCCCGTTTCTCTCCCCCATCCCGGAGAGGGAGGGGGGAGGGTGAGCGAACGGCTGTGTGGTGTTTGGCTGCCAGCAGGGCTAAACCACAACACATGGCTCTTGTTTTCCTATATGGAGAAGCAGCAGAAGTATATGAGAAAAAATTTGGGATTTAGGCAAATAGCCAAGTGCCTAAATCTCAGCAAGGCAAAGCCTGAATTACATATCCATATTAAGCAATTGATATTTCATCAATAACTTATTTCAGCATAAAACTAATATGGATTTATTTTTGTCATGGAGTCATGGAACCATAGAACCATAGAATCATAGAATGGCTTGGGTTGGAAGGGACCTTAAGGATCATCTAGTTCCACCCCCGATGCCATGGGCAGGGATGCCACCCTCTAGATCAGATTGCCCAGGGCCTCATCTAACCTGGTGCTGAACACCTCCAGGGATGGCACATCCACAGCTTCTCTGAGCAAACTGTTCCAGTGCCTCCCCACCCTCTGAGTGAAGAACCTAACCTCTAAACTAAATCTCAGCTCTTTTAGTTTAAAACCATTCCCCCTTGTCCTTTCATTATCTTCCCAAGAAAAAAGTCAATCTCTATCCATTTTATAAGCTCCCTTTAAGTATGGAAATGCTGCAATGAGGTTTCTGTTGTCCAGGCTGAACAGCCCCAGCTCTCTCAGTCTGTCTTCATAGGAGAGATGCTCCAGCCATCTGATCATTTCGGCCCTCCTCTGGACCCACTTTGACAGCTCCACATCTTTCTTGTGCTGGGGGCCCCAGATCTGGATGCAGTGCTCCAAGTGAGGCCTCACAAGGGCAGAGCAGAGGGGGACAATCACTGCCCTCAACCTGCTGGCCACGCCTCTTTTGATGCCACCCGGGACGCAGTTAGTCTTCTGAGCTGCAAGTTCTCACTGCTGGCTCATTTCAAGCTTTTCATCCACCAGAACCCCCAAGTCCTTCTCCACAGGGCTGCTCTCAATGAGTTCTTCTCCCAGTCTATACTCAGGGGACATAGATATGTAATCTTATGATAAGCTCATTTCTTTTCATATGTTGTTTGTTCATTTGTTTGGTTGTTTCCTTAGCAAAGTATTTCATTGCCTTTACTGCAGCATGAATAGAGACAGTAATATTTACATAGTACCAAGTATTCCAAAAATTTAGAATGACCATAGCTTTTTAGTCTAACTGATCAGAGTAATACCTAGGAACTCACCTGCTGAGACATCATTGTATCAGAAACTGGCCTCCCTAAATCCACAAGCCAGACTCCAACACTGTAGTCAGGCCATGGTTCAAGTCTTTGAAAATCAGTGAGAAATATGGGTTAACCACATTGAAATATGTTTGCCAATTAATTCTACTTTTGTCAGAGTAGATCTGTGACTAGAACAATATGTATAAGTTTTCACACACAGAGGCCCTAATGAGCAGACCTGATGTGGCAGAAGGAAATGATATTGTCACAGAATCACAGAATCACAGAACCACAAAACCACAGATTGGCTAAGGTTTGAAGGAACCCTCTGAACGTCATCTGGTCCAACCCACTGCTCAAGCAGGGACACCTAGAACAGATTGACCAGGACTGTATCCAGATGGCATATGAATATCTCCAAGGAGGGAGACCCTACAGCCTCTCTGGGCAATCTGTGCCAGTGCTCATAGAATCCCAGAATCATTAAAGTTGGAAAAGACCTCCAAGTCTTTTCCAGTCTGGTCCAACCATCACCCTACTACCAACATCACTCACTAATCCATGTCCCTAAGCACCATGTCCAACCTTTCCTTAAACACCCCTAGGGATGGTGATGCCACCACTTCCCTGGTCAACCCATTCCAACGCCTGACTACTATTTCTGAGAAGAAATGTCTCCTAATTTCTAACCTAAACCTCCCCTGGTGCAACTTGAGGACGTTTCCTCTAGTCCTATCACTAGTTACCTGTGAGAAGAGGCTGACCCCCAGCTCAACACAGGTTCCTTTGAGGTAGTCGTAGAGAGCAATAAGGTCTCCCCTGAGCCTCCTCTTCTTCAGACTAAACAATCCCAGTTCCCTCAGCTGCTCCTCATAGGACTTGTGTTCCAGGTCCTTTACCAGCTCTGTAGCCCTTCTCTGGACACACTCCAGGGCCTCCATGTCCTTCTTGTACTGAGGGGCCCAAAGCTGAACACAGTAGTCAAGGTGCGGTCTCACCAGAGCAGAGTACAGAAGTACTCATTCACCCACAGAGCAAAGAACTGGTATTTAGATGGAACCTCTTGTGTTCCAGCTTGGGCCAATTGACTATTGTCATCTCACCGGGCAAGAATGAATTAATCACTCCACTAACTACTGGCAGTTTGGTTGGGAATAAAACCCATGAAAACCCAATGCTTTCATTGAGATTGACTTCTGAACTGTGATTAGGCAATTAAAATAAATTTATAATTTGAGGTATTTACATGTAGAAGAAGAGTGAAATAAAAACAGGAGAAAGGAGAAGATTCCAAAATACGTTCTCCACCTTTATTTATTAGTAGCTAAAGTACACACAGAGTTATGCAAACAGTATCAGGGGTTTTATAGCTACACAAGTTTCATTAGCACTAAAAGTAATGATCATTAAGGTGAACGAGCTGCATGAAATAACAACATACTGTAAAATTATTTTTGTGACTCCAGTTTTACCTGGCTGAATAATTAATTGCAAATATTAATGTTGTAATTTCAAACAAGTTTTTATGAAATAACTATTCACCAGAAAAGTTACTACTTACTCTGATGACTGTGGTGATAACTACAATGTCAAGAACTGGATTTTTTTTTTTTTTTCCCAAGATACTTATTATTTCCACTGTCTTTTAATATATCTTATCTTTTGTGTGTCAGGAAGATTGCTGGTGGAAAACTAAGTATCTTATTACCAGCTATATTAAATTATGGAAAAAAAAAATAATCTACTGTCATTCAAACAGTTATGACTTACCAAATGAAACCTGAGCAAACTGTAAACTGACAGCTGGTTATTTCATTACAGGATTAATGCTAATATCTTTTGTACTCTAGGCTTTCTATTTTCATCTGCAAAATGAAATCATTGTTTGGAAGAAGGCATGAGTTAATTAAGAAAATATTTTTCAGTGTATGGATTTTAAATATATACTAACGTATTCTGTCTCACTTTAGACTTTACTATATGCAGCTAGAGTCCATAGTTTAATAGTCTCCATATAGCATTTGGAAAGTTGGGTTCCCAAATATTGATACTTTCAGATTCCAGCAGTACCAAATCAACAATTCTTAACATAACAGATACCCCTTACACACCACATGATGCCTGTTTTCTTCTTGACATAGGTTTTAGATGTTTTCCTTTGCAAGTCATTTAGCTGAAATAAGTATGGTTGTAAGTAATTCTTACAGCATAGGTTGAAGAGAAAAATTATCCTATATAACACTCAAGTTTCAGTTTTATCCTCCACCTTGCTCATACAGATTTGAGGCTATTATACATGAAATTCTGGGGAAAGAAAATAGGAACAAACTGGAAGTATGTGTCACTGAGTCTAATCATACTTGTCTCTGCCTTTTTTTATAAGAACTTCTGCTGTTGTGCTGCTGTTCGAGATTGTACAATAGAGCAAATTAACTTTAGTCTAAGTATTTGTTTATGCACTTGGGACACAGATTTTTTAAAATAAGGTGTAAAAATGTTGATACTTTTCAGTGATCCATATATATTTATTATATATACACATGCCTATATTGTGGCATGCCTATATTTCTTTGGTAAAGGAAGGGCTTAACTTACATTAGGAGTAGTTATAGTTCCAGTATTGCATTACTGTAAAAAGTACCATACCAGTAGGGATTTTGGAAACATTCTTTGAGATTTTGCAGAAGACGCACAAAGAAATTTAAAAAGGGATTAATCCAATCCCCATAATTAGACAACACAGTCCATGAGAAGATTGAAGAATCATAATGCTGAGCTTATAGCATCATTTTACCAAATGAACACTGTTGAAAATCATACATTCTGAGCAAGGTTTTCAGGTTCCTTAAACAATGCAAAGAAAAGCTGAATACTTTGGAAGAACTTTCACAAGAGCAAGTGTAATCAGTAGGAACATGCCAGAATTAACTGATATGAAATATTGAGGGCACAACTTTTCACTTCCAAAACTGCTCTGTTTAGTGACAGCATGACATCCCAACAGGATTCACAGACACATACCCTCTCCTGATGTTTTCCATGGAATCATAGAATGGCTTGGGTTGGAAGGGACCTTGAAGATCAGCCAGCTCCAACACCACTGCTGTAGGCAGGGATGTCACCTACTAGATCAGGTTGCTCAGAACCTCATCTAACCTGGTCTTGAACACCTCCAGCGATGGGGCATCCACAACCTCTCTGGGGAACCTGTTCCAGTGACTCACCACCCTCTGAGTGAAAAATTTCCTCCTAACCTCTAATCTAAATCTGCCCTTTTGCTGTTTAAAACCATTCTCCCTCATCCTCTCATTATCTGATTGAGCAAAGAGTCACTCTCCATCTTTTTTATAAGTCCCCTTTAAGTACTGAAAAGTCACAATGAGGTCACCCCGAAGCCTTCTCTTCTTTAGGCTGAACAACCCCAGCTCTCTCAGCTTTCCTTTGTAGGAGAGGTGCTCCAGCCCCTTTATTATCTTTGTGGCCCTCCTCTGAACCTGTTCTAATAGATCACATCCTTCTTGTGCTGGGGATCCCAGACCTGGACACAGTACTGCAAGTGGGAACTCACAAGGGCACAGTAGAGAGGGACCATCACCTCCATCAAGCCCACTCCTCTTCTGCAGCTCAGAATGCAGTTGGCCTTCTGGGCTGCGAGCACACACTGCCAGCTCATGTCAGCTTTTTATCCACCAGAATACCCAAGTCCTTCTCTGCAGGGATGCTCTCAATGAGTTCTTCTCCCAGTCTGTACTCATGTCTGGGATTGCCCTGACCCAGGTGCAGCACCTTGCCCTTGGCCTTGTTGAACCTCATTAGGTGCACATGGGCCCACTTTTCAAGCTTTTCCAGGTCCCTTTGAATAGCATCCCTTCCTTCTGTTGTATCAACTCCACCACTCAGCTTGGTGTCATCTGAAAACTTGGTGAGGGTGCACTCAATCCCACTGTCGAGGTCATTGATACAGATATTAAGCAGTACCAGTCCCAGGACAGACCCCTGAGGGACACCACTCATCACCAGCCTCCACCTGGACATAGAGCCATTGACTACTGAACCACTCTCTGGGTGCCATCTTCAAGCCAACTCCTTATCCACTGAGTGGTCCACCCACCAAATCCATATCTCTCCAATTTGGAGACCAGGATGTCATGTGGGACCATATCAAAGGCCTTACAGAATTCCAGGTAGATGACATAGGTTGGTCTTCCCTTGTCAACTGATGCAGTCACTCCATTGCAGAAGGCCACCAGATTGGTCAGGCACAATTTACGCTTGTTGAAGCCATTCTGGCTGTCTCGGATCACCTCATTTGTCCGGCATGTGCCTTGACGTTGCTTCCAGTGGAATCTGATCTGTGTTCTTTCTGGGCACAGAGGTGAGGCTCACCAGTCTGTAGTTCCCCAGGTCTTCCTTTCTACCGTTTTTAAAAATGGGAGTGAGTTTTGGGGCATTTCTTTCAAAGCACTAAGGCTTCATCAACACAGTGCTGGAGTCACTAATACTCCTGTTAGGGCTTCAGTGATTGGACTATTTCCAGCCAGTCCTTGCAGTCTTTCTGGAAAGAACAGCAAGTTAAGGACATCAGCCATCTTTATGCTATCACAGTAAGAACTGTTGGAACTGATTACTCTATTAACGTCTTACAAGGACTCCCAAAGTTCCTTTAGTTTAGCTTGGCTTTGTTTATTATTGACTCTTATCTTAGTTTATGGATAATGAATCTATCAGTGATACATTCATTTTAAATTATCTTTATAAAGAGATAAGCATATCAGTGAATTCAGCTTGACAGTGAACAGCTACCCAATCCATAAAACAGACAAGTCTATTTTATAGATTGCAAAGATAGGCCAGAAATACCGATGAGCCCTTTTGTTCACTGGTAATTGACTCTTTCTGAATTGTGCCATCTGTTCTTTTTTAGGTGAATGATTGATTAACTGAGCAATATATGATTAGCGGCTTGCCTTGCTAGTGTACTGTACAAGTTGTTCCAGAGTGTACTTTCGACAGCTGCCATCTGTATGCCTAAAAAATCAACCAGGGCCAACATTCTGCTCTGTGACGTTCATGTAATCCTTGGAGCTTCAATCAGTCTACTGGCCTCATTGTGTACGGGGTTGTGGTCAAACAAATCTGGATGAAAGGTTTTTTCTCTTCTGATTTCTTATTATTGCATCCTTCTCCCCCACCCCTACTTTCGCTCCCAGCAAAACAATTCCTTTAAGCTTGTTCCCCAAGACACTGAGCTCTGTTCTCTTTTTAAAATTATTACTTATCTTTCATTTTAATCATAATTTCTTTAATCAAAAATAGATACCCCAACAGGGAAATCTGCATCAGTGCTCAGTCAGCTGCACAGTAAAGAAGTGCTTCTTGATGTTCAGAGGGAATCTCTGGTGTTCCAGTTTGTGCTTGTTGCCTCTTGTCCTGTCACTGGGCACCACCAAAAAGAGAATGGTTCTGTCCTCTTCTCACCCTCACTTTAGGTGTTTACAGGCATTGATAAGATCCTTCCTGAGCCTTCTCTTCTCCAGGTTGCACGGTCTCAGCTCTTTCAGCGTTTCCTCATATGAGAGATGTCCTTAATCAACTTTGTGGTCATCATTGGACTCTCTCCAGTAGCTACATGTCTCTCTTGTACTGAGGAGCCCAGAACTGGACACAGTACTCCAGATGCGGTCTCACCAGTGCTGCATGAAGAATCCTAGAATGCATCACATTCACATAAACAACCCTATAACAATAATATGAATACATGGAACACTGTTCTTATTGCTGGCTTCTTTCTCTCTGAGAAAAACAGAAAGAAGATCATGATCACAAAATATGGATTCTTACGTTGCTTAAACAAAACATGATAAAAAGATTAACAAATATGAGTGAAAAAGTGAAATGTATAGAATAGTAAATTTGCTAATGATTCACAAAAGCACTTCTCATTAATGCTTTAGCATAAATATTAAGCATTTGAAAACTAATACCATGACTGTTTATTCTTAAAATTTATTTCCAGTAATAAAAAAAGTCATGACATTATTCCACTCAGTATTTTTGTTAAAAGACTAGAAAATTGTGTCTACTGTTTTAGAAGAGAGAGGAAAAAAAAAAATCTGTGCATTTTCTTCTATATCTATACTTCCTCTTAAAATATAATTAAAAAAAAAAAAAAAAAGATACACCATATTCATTAAAATATTACATTCCCTACCACCTCTTTCTCTCATTACTCTTTTGCTGTACATCACAAGTCTGTGTGTAATGTAAAGCCTGTGAAGTGATAAAATCTGAAATGTTTGCCATGAGGAGAAGACTGGAGTATATTTAATTAGGTGTACTTGTACTGAGACAGAAGGGGAATTATATTACAGGGTCAGATAATGCCCAAATGCTGTTTAATTACAGATATAAAATGTTATATTTTATGTTGGCAATGAACCAATTAAAATATGGACAGTAAAAAGCTATGAACTAGAAAAGAAATACTAAAAGTAACATCTTGTAGTGCACATATCTGCTTCCTGTGTAAGTTCTGCTTCAGGGTTTTACTGCTGTCAATACTGCTGACAAAAAGCTGTAAAAGCACAGCCTGTGCTCTATTATGCCTTATGTATCATCAACAAAATTGACAGTTAACACTGATTTCAAAATCTGTATTGCTGACGGTGAAGGATTTATATCAATGAATATTCAGTTGCAAGACAGCCCATAGTCCTGTGCTGAAAGAAAAAGAGATGGGAAGAAATCTCAAATACAATAAGAATGGAAACCACTGTGGGATAATTCCTTGAAAATAAAATTAAGCTTTTGCCAC
The DNA here is from genome assembly GCF_013377495.2 of Cygnus atratus. Lineage (NCBI taxonomy): Eukaryota > Metazoa > Chordata > Aves > Anseriformes > Anatidae > Cygnus > Cygnus atratus. Next base: position 100,329,114 of record NC_066363.1, on the reverse strand, counting down.
C